>NC_041034.1:7600196-7928873 GCF_900634625.1 Parambassis ranga | reverse complement strand
ATTCCCAGAGATTGCTGGGGAGTGCTTCTCCAGGGCGTTGTTTACCATCCCCACCTCAATCTCCCCTCCGCATCCTTCTTTCTTCTGAAACTCCTCCTCCTGACACAGGATGCTGTGGGGAATAACGTAGCTGGCTGAGTTGTTGCCCTCCTTTGGGAGGTGGCTCTTGGGATACTGACAGTTGGGATTTGAGGTAGGGGCGCCCATGTTGTTGTTAATACTGACGATCTCGATGGCGTTGCTCCCTGGGCAGAGCCGGTGGCAGCCCAGGAGGATGGAAAAGGCCTTGCGGAAGTCGGCGTTGAAGGCATAGATGATGGGGTTGAGTGAAGAGTTTGCCCAGCCAAACCAAACAAACACATCAAAAGTGGTGGAGCTGATACAGGGGAAGTCCGTGGACCCATCCGGCAAATTTGGTTCACAGAATGGAACCATGCAATTAAGGATGAAGAAGGGCAACCAGCAGCACACAAACACACCCATGATGACTGAGAGCGTCTTTAAGACTTTGGTTTCTCGTTTAAATGACATTTTAAATGAGCTCTCACTCTCCATGTTTGAACTATTTCCCATGCTGCTGTGGCGGTTTTTGGCACTCTCTGCTGCTCGCTCCAGGGCAGATATTCTTCGTATCTGTTTCTGGGCGATGCGGTAGATCCTAGTGTAGGTGACGATCATAATGGCCACCGGTATATAGAAGCTGATAAGGGACGAGGAGATGGCGTAGGTCCTGTTAAGGCTGGAGTCACAGTTGTCAGGGGGTAGGTCACCGGGGTACGTTCCATTTAGCTCTGCATAGCTGGTAGTCTGAGCTTTGTGCCAGTTAAGCTGAACAGGAATAAAGGAGATAAGTACAGACAGGGTCCACGCCACACTGATCATCAGACATGCCACTTTAGGGGTCATCTTGCGTTCATAACGAAATGGGCTCGAGATGGCCCAGTAACGGTCGACACTGATCACACACAGGTTCAAGATGGAGGCAGTGGAGCACATTATGTCAAACGCCACCCACACATTGCAGAATGCTCCAAAGGGCCAAAACCCCACAATCTCTGTAGCTGCCTTCCACGGCATTACCAATATTGCCACCAGAAGGTCTGAGATGGCCAACGAGATGACGAAGAAGTTGGTGACCTTTGACCTCAAGTGTCGGAACTTGGTGACGGCAGCACACACAAGGGTGTTGCCCAGCAGCGTGGTGAAGATGAGCAGGAAAAGGAAGCATCCTGTCAGAACACGCTTTGGCGAGTCTCTCTCTGGTGTAAACTGCTTACCATCTCGAACCGTTGAGAAATTCTGATCCATTGTTTATATTACAGTGCTAATAAAGTGAGAGAGGGGGTGGGTGAAGGGGGATGTCAACAGTCACCCCATCACATCCCCAGCCTGCAGCAGCTGTGCCTCTCTGGGGAAGAGTTTCAGACAGACTGTGTAGCTGGTGCAGAGGTGAACTGTCTCGGCACCAGCTCTCCCACAGACTGGGTCATCCATAGGCTCCATGTCACCACCATTATTCTTGTACCGCTATAAAAAACTCTCTTCAGGAATGCAGCCCACAAAAATGCCAGGTTGATAAATTTCGGCAGCAGCGGCACAGACAGCAGACATTCTAGGGTGCAGAGGACGATGAATATTCCAGCTGTTGGCAGATGCTTTCCTAGTTGTCATAAAATAGTCTGAAGCAGCATTAAAAAAAATATTTTTTTCAAAGAAAAGTCCTTCCGTCTCCTTCTTTCATTGTATAGCTCAGCTGTCAAGCCCTCAGCAAAAGTTCCACAGCATGTTGTTGCCGAGCTTTTGAGTAAACAGAGGCTTGGCCAATCATTAGCCTTATATACCACCTCATCAATAACTTGTATTGATGTTTTTTGCGCTGCGTTTATCTGATTTGTTTAATGATCTTCGAGGCGTGTCCCTGTGATTATATTGGTCCCTGTTTTGACACGGGCCCACCCCAGCTGCTAGGTAATGTCTTTTATCTTATTTTTCTCATTTATTTCTTAGTGCGTCTCTCTGCTTTATGGAAAAAAACTCTCCAGCCAACATTTCCACCTGAGCAGTTAAGCCCAGAATTAAACAGCATGTGTAAGTCCTAACAAAAACATTATATTAGATGTCACGAGGAAAAAAAAAATCAGCTCATTTTTTATGCTGACGTGCTGCTTTAATCCAGATGCGTAAGTCTTTCCTTTTGGCTTAGTTTGTTTGTCCATTTGTGTGCACAGAGCAGGACGACATTTCTCTTTAAAAAAAACTCCCAAAAACATAAAAACATTCGAGTTATTTTGGCCACCCACCTAAATGATCTCTGGCACTGTAATATCTGATTTGAGGTCTTCCAAACAGAGGCGCAGTTTAATGGACCCTGACCCTTTTTTGCAGATATTTTGTGGACAGCGTGCGTTTTGCTCCGTGGATGAGAACAGCTCCGGAACTCGTTGCGCCGTATATTGGGTTGAAAATAACTGAATCCAAAAAATGCACGAACTATTTAAAACATTCAATCCCAAATCCAGGTTTCCTTGGAATACATCCAACTTGTATCTTGGTACCAAGTGAAGCAGACGGCGCTCAACCTCTCTGCGCTCTCCTCCATGAGGAGTCAGTCACGTTCTCCTTGATGCGACGGTCCTCAGGTGTCTTTTTTTTTTTTAAAATCAGTCTTTATGCTTTTCTTTTCGGGGTCATCCTCCTCCTCTGTGCAACATTCAGTTACACTGTAACGTGTCTGCGGTCTGACTGGCCGGGGTGAGAGTGATGGCAATGACTCTCCAAGAGCGTTTTGATGCGCGCTCCTCTCTCTCCGCTCAGCTGCTGCCTGCTGCTGTGCGCCACGGTTTCTGCCACAACTGCTCCTTCTATCCTAGGAGAACTCGAAGGGTGCAGCCAGGCACATTCACGTATTAAATAGTTTAGACACAAAAAGGCACTTAATGATTTAATTCTATCGTTAGGTTCTGGGGAAATTTTTATTATGAGGAAAAAAACGCACTTCTTCTTCTGCTCTCCAAATGATGTGGATCTGCCTGAAATCTGACATCCAGCTGAGGTCAGATTTTCTGACAAAACATTTCACAACAGCGACAAAGATGATATTCCTTCTTATTTGTTTACACAGGCAAATCCTTGAATATCAATGTCATAAGGTCGCGAGGAGAAGATATGCGCTAAAAAATGAAGGTGCTGTCAATGTCCTGGGATGAACTTGTAGCCAGCAGGCAGGCGCACGGAGGCACAATGAGGCCATCTACTGGATGCAAGACAGTAGGAGGTTCCTGTGAGAGCAGGGAGCTGACAGGCTGGGATGCGATGTCGTTGCATTAACGCCATCTCACTAAACATGACTGACCAAGTTTGAGTTAAATTAAAGTCCCATGAGCCACGCTGCAACCGGAAGACGCACAATTTTAGGAGAAATGCGCACTCTGGTGTTACGCACGTTGTGGGGACACAGAGGCAATGTGGGAACAAGCACATCCCCATATTGTAAAATAACTCAATTTTAGTATGAACATTTTTGGATAGGTGAATCTATATAGGGTTAAGTCTCCAAGAAATGAATGTCCTCTGAAGTTATGGAAGCAGGACTGTGTGTGTATGAGTCAGAGAGAGAGAGAGAGAGAGAGAGAGAGAGGTAGATGTGAATTACAGAAGCTAATGCTATCATGCCACTGGCTGCCTGGCAGGCCTGGGCAGTTTGAATATTAAGTATTTAGATAAATGAACTCCTCAATGGACTCAGTCCCCTGTGTGTGTGTGTTATATTGTGTGTGCATGCATGTGTGCGTTTGTGATTTTTTTATGCATCTGTGTGGAGAGAGAGAGAGAGAGAGAGAGTAATGCATGTAGACAAGCCAAGTGTAAGAGGCCTGGCAGACACAACGCCCACATTTCCCTGTAGCACAGAGCCAGGGTGTGCGTGCAGCTGACAAAGTTCAAGACCACGTCACACACACACACACACACACACACACACACACACACGGGGCCCCCGCTCATTCACACGCACACACGCACACACAACCAGCCATGCAGGGTAATTTATGTCTGCTCCAAAAAGCAAACAAAATAGAATAGGATAGAGTAGACTGGAATCTGGCTCAGGATGACTTTCTGATGTGTAAAAAAAAGAAAGAAGCAGAAATCTTTAAATAATTTGCATTTTTATAAATGTTAAGTTACCTTACTTGTATTTGAAGACAGCAATAAACACACAGCTGCTGGTTTATTAAGACTAACCATGCTAATGTACAAGTATTCATGACACCAGTGAGTGAGGCAGCTTCGCGTCCCAACAGGAAGTTAATCAGCTGACTGTCTTTGGCCCTCTGCTGCCCCTTGGTTATTCTGCCAGGTGGTAAATCTTAGGTGATAATCTAAAAACAGTCCAAAAACCTTTCTCACTATGGCTCTTTTGCTGATCACTGAAGGGAGAAAAACCTCTTAAATTTCAACAATTTAGCCTAAAACGTTTTAAAAAACCATCACCATGTGCAGGAACTCATTGGTTCAAATTCAGTGAAATTATGGTTTCATAACACACCTCAATATTGAATAATATTAAGACAGTGATGATCTATGCATTTGCTTTAATGCTAGGGGCAAACTGCCAGAATGGGTGTGAAGCCAACCTGCGCCTCACACAGATGAAAGGTAAATAGTGCTTTGATTTGATTAAAAGAAAGCTGATTTTGCACAAAACTTATGTGGACTAAGTGATATTTGGACCCTGAATGGAGATAATTCACACAGCTCTCTCTACACATATTGTTCAGCCTACTTGAGGGATTATGGCGAAAGTTTGCCAAAAACTGCAAGTGAGCATTGTCTGAGAAGAACATTGAGGGCTGGTCTCATGGAGGTCCATTAGGACGTGGAGGTTTAGTTTAATTACAAGTGCTGTTCAACTGTTTGGGTGATTATTAAGAAGTAAATCAGTGCCAGGATGTTGATAGATATTACACTAGTATCAAGAGTGTCTCCACAACAAACAACAAATGACCAAAGTGTCAGCTTGTCCAGCCTGAAACTCCCTGGGCCTGATGAGAAGCAGATTTGACACGTGAAGTAATGATCTACTGTTCCTTAGGCAGATGCAAACAGTGTATCAATCAGACTTAAAAACAGTCCCATGTAAAACATAGCTCTGTTTTCTTTATCACTCAAGTATGCTAGAAATATATATACTTAAATATATATTATATATTATCAGGCTACTCACTGTGTGACACTCAGGAAACCTGACCCAGTATCCATATTGTATGTGACGAGCTGGGAGTGAAACATCTCTGCTAATACTGACTCCCTCTACCTTAAGTCATAATCTTATCAATCACTTGTTATTTTTTCCCTGATTTATCTACCAAATGAACCCTGTAAAGCAGATCCATCTTTAAAATCTCTGTAAAATGATTAATCAAGTGTGTGATTGGCTTCAGTCCTGCTTCCAATCCTGTCAAGCTTTTATACAAAATATTGTCTATTAACTGCCGCATTAAATATTTAGAGGCAGTTTATAATGTAAATAATCAGCTTGTTGGTACAGCCTTAAAATGCTTACATCGACAGGATGGCTCTCATCTTTAACCAAAGTTTGGAACAATCACAGACATTTGTCAACAATGTAGCCTAAAAAAAACAACAACGATACTTACTCCTATTTTTTTTCAACTGTCAGAAGTGATTGCTTTTTAAAAAGGCATATTGGTTTTTCTTTGTAGTAAATCTAATTTAAACAGCTGATGAGACTTGTACCAAGGCGAGATGACGCTGTTTTTCAAAGCTGTCAGCAGCATTAGATTATTCTCTGCCAAGTGACCAACTGAAAATTTAAAAACAACTGTCAGACAGACATTAGGCTTTTCCAATATTCTACTGACAGTTTAACAAACAAAGAGGCGTCTGTGTGTTTCTTATAAGAGGTGAGAGGAGACTGAGATAGTGATGGAGGAATACAAGACTAATCCACGACAATGATGCCCCACAACAAAAACAGGGAAACGCAGCCTGCACACTGAAATCCCCTCTCTCTCTCTCTCTCTCTCTCTCTCTCTCTCTTTCTTCCTCTCTTGTCTGTCTCTCTGCCCGCTCCTAAATCCTTTTTGTCAGTGTGACATCCGTCAGCTCCCACGTTGTTGCTGTGGAGCCTCTAACCTCTAGACACCCAGCAGCATGAAGGAAATGTGCACTAATCCCTCCACTGAGATTTACCAGCTGACACACATGCACAACTTTCAGCCAACCAGGCTACATAATTGTTCCCATTGTAGAAATCTGCAATGTAATCAACATATGTCTGTGTTGGATGATGTACTTGGATGAGAGTTAAAATGACTTTTTGATTGTTTTAGCATCATGTAGGTAAGAATTAAAATGACTACGGTACTTTAAAGGGAAACATTACAATTCCCTTTAAAGAAAAGATGAAATATTCAGCCCTGTAACTGCAGTGCACATATTGCAGGGAATTTCCATTGCTGCACATATGGTTCAACCTGTCACGATTTCATCTCCCTCCTTCTCTCTTTAACTCTCTCTCTCTCTCTCTCTCTCTCTCTCTGGCCCTCATCTGTTCTGTTTTTTATCCAGGGATAAAAGATTCACTGCAGTTGATATTTGGACCATCTGTCTGCAGTGTCATTTGTTAAAGTAGGTTTATAGAAAAAAAAAAAGTGGAGGCACCATTCATGCAAAAGGTTAATCTCTAAACATATTGCTCACACATACATTTCTATCTTTGTGAGGACACCCAGTGCATTCATAGTCTTTTAGTCAAACCTTAAACTATCACAGACAAATGCATGAGCAGAACCTTTATTCCTTCCTTATTTCAGAGGCCAAATTCATTCCAACAAAGGGCCAGGAATCTATCTGGATGGAGGGCCACGGGCCAGAAATAAATACTTTAAACATATTATTTCAAAACGAGCACTCTCTAGCTGCAAATCAAACAAACCGTTGATGACTATTTTTGTAAAAACTTCTACTTTTCATGGCAGGTTAAACTGGTCAGCCCTGGATTCCTCTAACCTGTACACTAAAACCAACCCAACCTCTCTAAACGGCCTGACTATCACTACATATCTGCAGATCTCAAAATGTTTATTCAACATGCTGTGCTTGTAACAGTGAGCTCAGACTTGAAATTCATGTGGATGCTACTGAAAAAAAAATGTATCCAGTCTTTGTCAAACTGTGAAAATCTCATCTTTTAGTGCCCTTGAGCAACAATCAGGTGCTTACACAGCAGTTTAGATATTGAAACATGCTATAATAAAATCTAACTGTCCCATTAATGAAAATAAAAACAACAGCGGAAAAACAGACATCCAAAAATACAAAATTCTACAATACAAACACACACAATCATGCAGTCTTCACATTATGTATTCTTTTTGACTAAAATGGCTGTCCAAACCCAGAGGGACAAAGTCTTTGGAGTGTTTCAGAGGTATTATACAAGCACAGCAGCTCCTGGGCTCGCATGCTTCAGCTTGTCCAGAAACAGTGTCATTTTCTGTGACCCTACTGCTGTGGTGTCACGTCTGCTGGATTTTAAACTGTGTCACTGCATGTGCAGTCTGGGAAAAGTCATATCTATAGCTGACAGTTCAGAGAAGCAGATTTACATACACTGGCAGCTAAAAATGGCGACCGGCTGTGTGTTAGCAGTTTTACTTGTAATATGTGTGTAATGTTATGAATTCATCTCTTTACCAAGCCCTATACCAAGCCCATTTATGCTAAAACAAAAGTTTAGTGCACAAAAATGAAACTTATAAATGAGCTGGAAACCTTGGGGGTTCAATCCCTGCACAACAGGTGACAGTTCTTTGCTTTAGCCAACCAGCCGCCTCAGTAGTAGGACGTTTGTGGCTTTATTGGATTCATGATTAGATGACGTCGGACAATATGATCCAAAAATGTCAAAAAATATGTCCATATGTGTCATTATCAGAAACCTAACCAGTCAAACCTGGCAGGTGTCGACCTAATGGGATGTGTTGGTCAGTTCTGTCCTCTGTGCAGCAACCAAATGTTTTAACATGAATGTTTTTATTCTGTGGTTAGATCTGCCTGCACATATGCACTAAAAACACATAGGCACAGCCTCCTAAATGACAGAGAGAAACTACTATCCACAGTTCAAGTCAGTTCACTCTTTAAAGCAGAAGCAATCACTTTCTTCCATTGTCGGCATCATTTACTGGACAATGTCTGCTCCTCCTTGCCCTCTCTTATCCTCTTATCATAATCCTCATCACACATGTCCTGTCAGTGTCCCATAGCACACAGTTAAGCATCTGTAAGATGCCATTTTCAAGTCTGTTCAAAGATGAATATAATTTCAACAGTTTCTGCAACATTTTAGTGTGAAAGCAAGTGAAGAGTAAGCTAGTCCACACTCTTGCTATGACAGTGAAGAGTTGGTTTATCTCATGCCATAAGCTGGCAGAGTTCACCAAAGGATTACGCGTTTCCGTCTTGGTACTGCTGTGGCAGCGTAGCAGGACGCCAACATCTGTTTGAAAATCTGAACATTTCATCGTGTTCTTATTAATTAATTGCTTAAGGGAATTGTTCAATTTCTTGTTCTCTCATTCACATGCTTCCCACCAGACTCTTCACAAAGTATTGCATCCTTTATCAAGTAGGCTTTGCAGCTCAGCTTAAAAGCACACTGCTTCAAATCCAAGTCACTGCAGCTTATATCCAGCTGTACAATTGAACGCAAGAAGTTTAACCTCTTTGAACTGCAAGTGAGGGATGTTCTGGTTTAGGTAGTGATTTGCTACAGCAGCACTAATGAAGGAGACAAGCATGGAGCGGCGTGAAACAAGGCTTTACACAGAAAACGATGATGAATGAAGCATTTTAATGCCCTATTCTGTTGAAACCTTTGCTTTTTTGACAAGCCTAATGGGTTTATTTCTACAGGGAATCTTGCAGTGTGGCTTGTAGCAGTACAAACTAAAGTATATGAAATCTCTGCCTCTTAGCCGAGGAGGCTGGGGAGAAGCAGCCACAGAGTGTAATCAGCAGTGAGCAATGAAAAGAGACAAGAAAATACTCAGCAGACATGTTGGGAAAACTGGAAATGGCTCCACGTGAGAAATACTTTTCTAAAGATAATTACCCTGGATTAAAGTCATTACAGTAGCAAAATGAACACAGCTTTGGTTGTTAGCAGCTGTGGGATATCAGATGGTGGGAGAAAGAGCGTTTACTTTTCACATTTGCAAGGACTCCATCTTCTTGCTACACTCATCCCCAAGTGTGCATGTAGAACAGAGCGACTAATACTGTATGATCCTGTACATTTATGGAATGCCTCCTCCCACATAGACTTCATAACAACAGCCATAGGATCCATCATTTTCATGGGTCTCAATCATTGACTACAAAAGATGTCATTTTTTTTTAAATATTTGCAAAGTGACGTTTGTTAGAGCAAAGAAATTTTGTCATTCGTCTCCTACTGTATGTAGCTGCGCAATGCATTCTGGGAGCATCACATTGTCCTCAGGGATAGGGCATCACTTTGAGGTGGCAACTACTTCAAGCATATCACAAATGTATACAATAAAAAAAAAATGTAGTAACTGTTTTTGTAATGGAGAAGAAAGGATGGAGGATTTCATACCAGACCAAATTTAAATGAAACATTAATCAACCCGTACATCCAATAGCATTGGTTTTACTTGAATTGTTAAGAATTGACAGTAGTTGCAATAAGTTATCGCCTTCATTCAGTCATCCATCACAATGGGAGTATTGTCTATGCTGGCTCTGGGGGAAGTGAGTGAACCTGGCTGGAGTCTACAGATCAAAACACCCCTCAGAAAAACATCAATACAGCTGGTTTCACCCACTGCTGTGAAAGCCAGACTTTCATAAATGCTGTTGTCACTCTCCCGGCCATCACAGAGTGTCCTGGTATATTGTCTTTAATAAAGCCTCAGAGATCTGTCAACACCTGTATGCTCAGTAAGAGTGATATGAATAGAGAAGATGCCAATCACATCACTGGGAGGATGTCAATAATATGAAATGTATGTGGACTATTCATGTCACTATCACACATGTAACCAAACAATATCAACTTGCTAAGCCTAAATGATGATTTTTAAATATTAAAAAAGCACTGAAAACAAATAAACACAACAAAAACAGATGACTTCATCAGATTCATCCATATTCTGAGCGAAAAATCAGACAACTTAGTCACCTCTCTGCTAAATTGCTCTTATAACTGGCTGTCTTGGATGAACTCACTTGGCTTTACCTCTCCTGATTACACACACCAGCCCATTGTACATTACACAAGTCACACCAAAGTAGAGCATCGAGTTCACGTCTGAGATAAGATGAAAGGAAACCAACAATTTCCAACAATGAATGGGCCCTGAAGCAATTTGTGTTCCCAGAACATGTTCACAGCTTTCTTCGTCTTCAGGAACTTAAATTAAGCACAGTATTGGGGTGATGTTCACTATCACATTTTAGGAGCATCTGGAATTGATGAAAATGTTTGGAACCAATATAAAAAAATTGAATGTTCCTATATTGTTATTGTTTGCAGAGCTTCTTTTGTCTTTACTCCTCCTTGTCCTTCCTGCCATCCTTTACTTTGTTGATGTGGTCCACTGGCTCACTGATGCTGTATACCTCTTGACACCACGGTACCTCAGCCACAGGAGGCTAATTTATGTCCCATTACAAGTCCATCACAGAGCGCGGCCTTGTGTGCTTATGTCTGCTTCACCTGTTTCTGACTCCATAGTGGAATTTTCTGTCTGCATCAGAATTTGCTGCTGTTAGGGAAATCGGAGGCAGCTGTGTGTGCAAACCTTTTATCCAACAAGCAATGGGTAAATATTATAGTTAATATAATAATATATAATATTTCAGGCTGCTTGCCATGCTTAAATTTACAGGTTAATGGCAAATTTGGCATGACTCATTTGGTCCTAAAAAAGCAGATTCAGGTGTAACTAATCAGGATCCTGACGTTGCTGTTAGACTCTCTTGGTGCCTTATTGGAACATTTGAACTGAGTCATTACTAAAGTTATCAATAACATCTGGGTCTGTGCTGCTTAGGTAAGTCAAAATGGTTTCCATAAATAAAGAATGGCTGGACACTCTCTTGGACTTATTTGGGGACCTGGACTTGCATAGGAAGCAAGTCAGGACCTCTACAGTATTACACAGGTGTCTGTAGTTTTTCTTTTTAAAAGTTACCTGTCACAGTGTGTCATACACTTGAATAAAAATTAACCCATACACTAAACTTTGTGAGGTATCATTCATCCAAGATGGCTGATCAGCTTTTTCTTTTTAACCAGGAGTGTCGAGGCTCCTTGAGTGAAGTGTCTTCCACTCAGCAACTGACATTGCGCTCAGTTAATCATTCATTCAGATGGCTGCTTAGCCTGCTTAGACTATTAAATGTTAAGTGGACAGGTTTGTTAAGACAAAGTCTGAGATCACTTGTTTCAGCTAGATTTTAATATTTGTTTTTATCATTAACTGTTGTGTGAAAGAGTTCTCCAAATGTAGGTGAACAACTAAAGGTGAGCTCTTAAAATTATATAACACAAAAATAAAAAGAACCAACAAAAGAGTCCAAGGAGACAACTGGAACAAACCAAACAACAACACAGGTGATCCACGGGGACAAAGAACTGGTAACACATACAGTAGGAGCAACAGGAACACAGGGGAACCACAGCATGAACGCAGTGACAACGCAAGATGATCCGACAAGGAAAAAAGGAATCACAAGACTCAAATGCACAAAAGGTAACGAGACACAGCTGAACACAATCAGGGCAGGGCAGGTAATCACACAGGAAGCAAGACCTTTCACAACGTAGAGAAGATTGAAGCAAGGCGTCTGGACTTGTAGAGTTTTCTAGAAGACGTTTCGCTGCTCATCCAAGCAGCTTCATCAGTTCTAACTGTTTGGTGGGGAAACATGGTTTATATGTGGTTACAGACCTATGTGGGTGGGTCTGGGTAAAAACTTAAAAAACTTACAAACAATAGCACTAAATGTTTCCATACTTACCTGTGATGTTCTGGCTGACTGACACAATAAAACAGGAACCATGAATTCACACATAAATAATCAGGAGACCTAAAGCTAAACTACAAAATAGTAGTAGTAATGATAATACACATACTGGTTAGAAACTGACCTAATGTTACATTACAAGAAGCGTTCCAGCTGCATACTTCTACTGTTTCGATTAGAGGATCCATGATCAAACAAGTTTCTGAGAACAATACTGTGACAGCCTCTGACTCACGCAGTGGAAATGAGTAATGATATGCCGCCAACAGCTTTAGTATCAACACAGCATGTATGACTTCCTCCATAAGCACAGAATATCACAGAAGGATGAACACAGCTGCAGCTGTAAGCAATAATAATTCAGGTGTGCCGATGCATGTGGCCGCTAAACAGTCAATAGTATTGTCAGGCTAATATTGATAATTGGCTCTCCTAAGTAAAGCATACAAATTGTGTTACAGATACAATGTGCTTATTACATTCTCAACTAATGATTTATTATTTAACACCACTGGTTATACTATCTACCAAACTCACTCTCTCTCCCCCTTCTTATAATTGCTTGGTTCAAAATCGATAAAAATCCCCCCTGTATGAGGACAAGTGGATTTTTATCGATTTTGAACCAAGTAATTAGAAAGACACCCAGAGTGGAAACAGACCCGAGGGTGTAGAAGCAAGCATGCAGATAAGCAGCTGCTGAAGAAGTATATAATTGCAATGCACAGCAGGCAAGACAGATTCATTGTTAAATTATGGATTTCATCTTATTTGGATGCAAAGCAAGTTGTTGAAGTGCACAGATGAACTTGAAGTACTTGGATATGTTATAAATATAAACTATAGAAAGTGCTGACAGTTTCAAAAACACAGCAAAATGCATAATGTACACACAGCCATAATAACAAAGGAGATTTTACATCGGCCCATTCAAATGACAGCAGGATCTGTCTAGACTCTAGAAACAATAAGGAACTTGTTTTTGTGTCATTGCTAATGAGATTATCTAAAGATATTTTCTGCTTATTTGCAGAAAGATGAACTAAAAGCGTTTGTGCTGAATCATAAGTGCTTCAGCTGAAAATAAAATCCCACAAATACAGTGGAGATGCCACATCTGTCCATCGGCGCTCAGCTGCAAAACAGTGGAATGGTGCCATGTTTGCACAATAACCATGCTGCAATAACTACAAGCATATGACACTGATTTGTCACTGTGTGAAATGTTCCAGTAGGCTGCGTTTTAACTAATACTCCAGTAAAAAATATGACAACTACACAGAAATATGTTTATACCAGAAATATTTAAATGAATCATAAAGACATATTGTTGTTTGTTTATCCCATTTAAACCCCCGGTTTCTTTCAGTCTTTATTATTGTTAAAACTATGCTCTGAAATGGATTACATGGCTTAATCTGCTTTATATAAGTGTCTGATGGTACAGACACTGATTTGAATGCAATTGACTGTCACACACTGCCGACTGTACTAACATCTTAAAGCACCAGTGTAGAGGATTTAATGTTTTAATAATGATCTTTTCATTAGAGTATTCTGATTTGTAACTATGAATTGCTGCATTCGTAGTGCCAGGGCCACATTTTACCTGTTTGTAAATTTTCATGTACAGGATTTCAAGGGGTTTCGCTAAAAGTGCTACCAGACACTAAGGAGGAATTAGACCTCTCATCTAGCACCTATTTCCTATGTCTTTACTACTGTGGCTCTGATGGACTGAGCGGTTTGGATTATGGATGGATGCATTGGATAAAATGCA
This sequence comes from Parambassis ranga, assembly GCF_900634625.1. Lineage (NCBI taxonomy): Eukaryota > Metazoa > Chordata > Actinopteri > Ambassidae > Parambassis > Parambassis ranga. Next base: position 7,915,012 of record NC_041034.1, on the reverse strand, counting down.
GTCCTGAGGTACCATCTGTGGCCATCTTTCTAAATGCTTTAAAGGGGAGGGGTTATTCAGTTATTTGCAATCTGCAACCTCTCCAGTAGATGCATCCCACGATACGATACGATACGATACGATACGATACGATACGATACGATACGATACGATACGATACGATACGATACGATGCAATAGGCTGCGCTGCAATGCGATAAGACTTTATTAATCCTGTAACATTTTTGCCAGAGGTTACAGGTTATACATTAAAATATAAGAGTATAAATATAAAGTCTACTAACGAAGCTTTTCAAACCAACTGTTGCATATTTGTGCCAGTACAGTGAAACCTTGTTAAAATTTTGTTGACACAATTCAAAATATTTGTAATTATCTAACAGCATCCGCTGTTCTTGTTAGCAAAGGTAGGCTTGCATTCAGCTAAGGTCAGATACACCCTGTCTTTATCTTACATAATGTTTAATCCTGACATCAGTCCTGTCCTTTGCCTCCTTTTTGACCCAAACTGAGTGAATAAATGTGCAGCCATCCGTGAAGACAAAGAGGAGAGACTTTGTTGAGAAACACACTGGGAGCTAAGAAAAAACATCCTACTGCGGCAAGGGAATACTACAGAAGAGGTCCTAAAAACCTACAGAGACGGGACAAATACAACACAAAAGTTCCATTGAATGTCTTGCTGCATATATTTCTATTATTATTTTTTATCCAGCTCTTTTGCATACTTAGTTCAACTATAAGCTATTTTTTTCTTGTTCTATTTTTATTCCTTTCCTCTGACCTAAAACCTAACGAGTGCTTTTTGGAGGAGAAAGCCTCCTCCACTGAAACTCAAACTCACTCTGACAAATCCTGACTGTGTGGGAGGTGCTGTGGCAGAAATGCACAAACAGCAGGACTTTAAAATCAAAAAGAAGGAAAAAAAAATGTTCAAAGACATTCCAGCGATAACGCAGTAATGCCCTGAGCACATCATACATGTGAAGTCAAACAGCTAAAAATGTCTCTGTGACAGAGAAAAGTCACAAAGCCAGCTCATCCTGAAAGCACTAGAATGTAATATACTGCTGTAGATGTTGCATCACGGAGCATGGATTTAAATCCTCGGGACTTTTTTTTCCTCTCTTGTGCAATTTCTTGTGCGTTGTATGAAATACATGTAAATAGAAGCATGCCTGGTGAAGACAGCTCTGTCTTTCAAAACTCTCTCAAAGTCCTCTCAAAAAGACTGTCTTTAAAAAGTTGGGCTTTTAATGTATAATTTAAATCAATCACACACCTTTTTTTCTTGCTTTCCAGGGAGTGCGCAGCATAGTATCAAGGCCGATTTGCCATCCAAGCAGTCCCTGAGGATTTACTTTATAAAATGTCAAACATACACACAGTTTAGAGATAAGTAGAGAAGGTTGAAGCAAGGCGTCTGGACTTGTAGAGTTTTCTAGAAGACGTTTCGCTGCTCATCCAAGCAGCTTCATCAGTTCTAACTGTTTGGTGGGGAAACATGGTTTATATGTGGTTACAGACCTCAGTGGGTGGGTCTGGGTAAAACTTAGAAAACTTAAAAAAACAATAGCACTAAATGTTTCCATACTTACCTGTGATGTTCTGGCTGACTGGGCCAGGTGTGTCTAACGACTGGCTAATGACTATGAAACTGCCGGAGGGGGACTGGTTGACAGCCCTTTGTTCTTACTGTGATTATGTGCAAACTTCCTGGGAATGGATGGAATCACTGCATTGTATGTGGTAGAAAGATGATGTCTGAGGCCACCACCTCTGTTAAGGGAAGGTTTTTCCAGCTTAACATAGATGGCTTCCTTGACTCCTCTTTCATACCACCTTTCCTCTCTGTCTAAAATGTGAACATTGTTGTCCTCAAAGGAGTGTCCTTTGTCTTTGAGGTGGAGGTGAACAGCTGAGTCTTGTCCTGAGGAGGTGGCTCTCCTGTGCTGAGCCATTCTTCTGTGGAGTGGTTGTTTAGTTTCTCCAATGTACAGATCAGAACATTCCTCACTGCACTGGACTGCATATATCACATTACTGTGTTTCTCCCTGGGAATCTTATCCTTCGGGTGAACCAGTCTCTGTCTCAGTGTTGTCATAGGTTTGAAATGGACCGGGATGTCATGGTTGTTGAAGATCCTGCGGAGTTTCTCTGATACTCCTGACACATATGGAATGGAGATGTTCTTTCTCCGCCTGGTGTTGTCCTTCTTCTTGTTGTTGGGGGGTCTTGTTTTTGTGGCTTTGATGAGTGCCCACTTCGGGTAGCCACATGTTTGCAGGGCCTTCCTGATGTGGTGTTGCTCCTTCTTCTTCCCCTCTGAGCTGGTGGGTACAGTTTGTGCTCTGTGCTGCAAGGTCCTGATGACTCCCAGTTTGTGTTCCAGTGGGTGGTGTGAATCAAACAACAGATACTGGTCCGTGTGTGTGGGTTTCCTGTACACTTCCACATTGAGGCTCCTGTCCTCCTCAATGTGTACTGTGCAGTCCAAGAAGGCCAGATTGTTGTCCTTAGTGTCCTCGCGAGTGAACTTGATGTTGTTATCCACTGCGTTGATGTGTTCTGTGAACCGTTCCACTTCGTTGGTCTTGATTTTAACCCAGGTGTCATCCACATATCTAAACCAGTGGGTGGGGGTGGTTCCAGGATAGGAACTCAGGGCTCTTCTCTCCACTTCTTCCATGTAGAGGTTGGCCACAATAGGAGACACAGGTGATCCCATCGCACAGCCGTGCTTCTGTCTGTAAAAGTTCCCATTGTACTGGAAATAAGTGGTGGTCAGGCAGAGGTCCAGCAGGTCACAGATGTGGTCTGGCGTTAGGTTGGTTCTCTCCTTGAGTGTGCTGTCTTGTGTGAGGCACGTCCTTACCATCTCTGTGGCTTCTGATGTAGGGATGCAGGTGAACAAGGAGGTGACATCAAATGAGACCATGGTGTCGTCTGGGTCCATTTGGATCTTCTCCACCTTGTTCACAAAGTCCTGAGAGTTGTGGATGTGATGTGGTGTGTCACCTACCAGTGGTGTCAGGAGTTCAGCCAAGTGCTTAGCCACGTTGTATGTGACTGAGTTTGTGCTGCTGACGATGGGTCTGAGGGGGACTCCTTCCTTGTGTATCTTGGGGAGTCCATACAGGCGAGGAGTGGCTTCCCCCGGATACAGTCGAAAGTAGAGCTTGCGGTTGATGATTTGGTCCTTCTCCAGTTTTTGTAGGTAGCTGACTAGTTTCTTCTTGTAGTTTCCGGTGGGGTCCCTCTTCAGTGTCTCATATGTGGCTGTGTCACTGAGGAGATCTGTCACTTTGGAGTGGTAGTCCTGTGTGTTGAGCACCACTGTGCATCTTCCTTTGTCTGCTGATAAGATGGTAATGTCCCGGTCCTTTTGTAGTGCAATCAGGGCCTTCCTTTCATCACTGGAGAGGTTGGATGGTGGTGCTTTAGCAGTGGAGAGTGTGGATGTGACCTTCAAGCGGAGTTGCTCAGCTTCTGTGTCTGTCAGGTTGTTGTTCTTGATGGCTGACTCTGTTTAGAGATAAGTATTTGTGTCTGTGACTGATGGCTGCCATTGATTGGCTGTCCAGACAATCTCATTTAATTTATTTAAACAAAAAATAGCTGCAGTTATTTTACATCACTAGATATTCCCTTCTTCTTTGTGACCCTACACATTTCCCTCATCTAGCCTTGCTTGCTCTCCCACCTTATTTGGTGATAAGTAGGAAAGAACCAGCTGGTTCCCTGTACGTCCGTGTGATGATCACAAACGCAAAGTAAACCAATTCTATTAGCCATTTAGACAGGGAGGGTGACCGTGGGCATGTGGGATTAGGCTTTCACACCAACACGTACACATAATAACACACATATATACACAAAAATACCTCCAGTGGACCAACACAAGACACAAGGTCATGGCATTTTCATGTTAGGACAGGATGAAAATAGAAAGAGGGCCATGAGCTGGACAGACTGAGGCACAATGAGTCAGTGGGCTGATAACACAGACGGACTGAATCAGTGGGCTGAAAGCAGAAGGCGGTTTGAGGGAGCGTGTGTGTGTGTGTGTGTGTGTGTGTGTAGCCTTACAAAGCAGAAGGAACACAGAAGACATCAGAGAGAGGATTTTCTTGGATTTTTAGGGGGTTTAGCTGCAGGTGGGGAACCCCAGTCCAGCAGGTCCCTGTTGATGTCTGCAAACTGTTCTTTAATGTCAAACAGAGGACAAAAATAACTCCAATTAGAGTCATGTCTCCTTTTTTCCCTCTCCAAAACAGACACAATTTATATTTTGCTGCCTTGCAGACAAGAAAATATTTTTCCTCCCCTATTAAATTTTAATATTAATATTTACATCTGACAATGCAGTTGTATTCAAAATAATTCTAACAAAGTCTGTTCGAACTGATAGAGGCAACAGTCTTACTTAAACTATCACAACCAAACAAGTGCCAAGTAATGAGAGAACAGAAGACTCTGGTGGTGCATGAGGTTTGACAGAAGTAACTTTTCCACAGGGAAACACTGCCCTCTTGTGGTAAGTGTTGTGTTAGTGTTAAGAACGTGCATGAACAGACCTACCTGAAAAACGTGAGATGTACAGAGGTTTGTTCGAAGCTTCTTCAACTGCAACTTTAAATACGTCTGAATATTAATGAGGTAGGAGAAACACATACATTTTCATAAAGTTTTAAAACGCAAAGATATTGTTGTACACAAACTGGAGTACGTACAAAACGGGAAGAGAACATCTTTTTAGGAGTTTTGACTTTTACCACAGAAGAAGACCGAGGTCGACCGTTCGTCATAGAATTGTAAACAATAGAACAGCCCTTTGTATTTAATTAATTGTATAACTAAATAATAATATAATAAAATAATATTCGTTTTGTAGTAACATTACTTCCATTAAATATTTGGTGAAACTGTTAGGCAAATGATCATTCATGCCTTGTGTTGGTACAAGCAGTCAGCTCATAGAAAACATTAAGTTTACAGTCAAAGCTTGTCTATGCGTTGCTGTTCTATGTCCACGGTCCTACCCCCGGAAGTTAGCTACTGCTTCCCACATCATCACATTCTCCAAAGCGCGAAAACTGTCATGCCTGGGTAGTACACGAATAAGGTGAGTAGAATGGATTCATGGCGTATATATGACTGCAGACCTCTCCTACTAGCGAACAGCATTATTGTGTGGCTGCAGAGCTAGTGGAGAGAATGTCGCCAACTAGCCAAACTTCGCTGTTAGCTAACCTGCCAGTTTGACAGCACTGCAACTACTGTTAGCGTTCCAAGCACACTGGCCACAACAAGATCATGATTTTTGAAACGAATCAACAGCTAACTGAATCTAATCGAAATACGGATTTATGACTGAACCAACAGTCTACAGTATAAAGTATTGACCCCTAAATATATTACACTAGATTATGATGAACTTTATGAGGCGAACACAAGTCTTTAAATAAGTGTTTGTCCCGAATTCAGACTGTTCTACTAGTACCACACATGTTGTAAATGTATGTGTTACCACTTCAACTTAGAAAAACAAACCTAACCATTCAGCAGGTCTGTTCTTGTGATTATAAACTGCTTGCTTAATTTAAACAACAGCAGCCAGTAATCAATCTCTTTGTGCATCTCAAAGTGAAATTACTCACCACCATCTTTTCCACTTTCACGTCACCCCTGTGTACTTCTGTGTTCCATTTGCCTTTCAGCAAAAATGTCAAAGATAGACAAGATGAGCATCCTGGGGGTGAGGAGCTTTGGGGTTGAGGATAAAGACAAACAAGTCATCTCTTTCTTTACTCCTCTGACTGTGCTGGTTGGACCCAATGGAGCAGGAAAAACGGTATGAGAACATTCAGACAGCAACAAAGGTTGACTGTGAAGCATGAGTGAAGAATGAGTGAATGAAAATATTACACAATAATAAATCCTACAGATGTATTTATTCTTGCTAATTATAATTTTGTGCTGATGCTTTCAGACTATTATTGAGTGCCTTAAATATGCGACATCAGGAGAGCTTCCCCCTGGATCCAAAGGAGGTGCTTTTGTTCATGATCCAAAGGTTTGTCAAGGAACTTTACTGTTTAGATAGTCATAATAACATGTTGATTATAAGGTGTTTGATGTGTCTGGGTCAACTTATGACTTTATTGTTTGCATATTTGAATTTACGGAAGCGCTGAACTGCCACAGTAGAAAAAAAAAATTAATCACTATCACGTTATAACGACATATTATCTCGTTATAACGACATATTATCTCGTTATAACGAGATACATTTTATTGCTGTAATAAAAAATGAACTGTTTATAAGTAGCCTAACCTAACCGGTTTGCTGCTCACATCGGAAAATGACACATTTACAAGATTTAATTAAGTTCTATTTCATGCTTGGATTAAGCCATGGGGAGATTCTGTCCTTACTGCGCACAGTGGACGATACTGTGATCAGTATGCGGACACTCAGAAGGTTTTTAAAATGCATGGGACTGTTCAGAAGAAAGAATGAGACCGACCCTCTGGAGGTAGCTTCATTTCTCATCGATCAGCTGGAAGGACACAGAAGGCTCGATGGGTACTGCATCACCTTCGCCTTCCTTCTCGTTATAACGAGATAATATCACGTTATAACGAGATAAGGTTTTACGTTATAACGAGATACGGTTTGACGTTATAACGAGATAATATGTCGTTATAACGAGATAATATGTCGTTATAACGTGATAGCATTTGACGTTATAACAAGATAGTGATTAAATTTTTTTTTTCTACTGTGGCAGTTCAGCGCTTCCGTAGTTTTTCAATCCTTCTTACCTAATACAAGGGAAAAAACAAACTTGTCTTAGGTACAGTAAGGACTGTGCTAAAATCCTGTGTGGCGTGTAACACGCCTTCTACCTTATCCATAACTACAGGATGCCCATGAGACAGATGTGCGAGCACAGATTCGACTGCTGTTTTCAGATGTCAATGGAGAAAAAGTCACCATCCATCGCTCCATGTCCTGCACTCAGAAAGCAAAGAACTACTCCTTCAAAAGCTTAGAGCAGGTTATAACCAGAATGAAGTAAGTCAGTGTTTTAACTGTTTTTAAAAATCGATTTCGTATGTGTTTTAAGTTGACATGGCCACTAACGTCATTTTTCCAGGGATGGTGAGAAAGTTAGCCTGTCCTCCAAATGTGGTGAGCTGGACCGGGAGATGATTTCTTCTCTGGGTGTATCAAAACCTGTGCTGAATCATGTCATCTTCTGCCACCAAGAAGAATCTAACTGGCCACTTAGTGAGGGCAAAGCACTCAAAGAAAAATTTGACTCCATCTTTGCAGCAACCAAGTAAGGCCAACATCAGTTTCAGGTTCCCAATGCCAAAAATTCAACCCCAGCAAACACATTCCCATTTAAAAAAAAAAAAAAAAAAAAAAAAAAACCCTCACTGTCTGTCTTCCAGGTATATTAAAGCTCTAGAGACAATGCGTCAGCTGCGCCTAAAACAGAATCAGACAGTCAAAGAGTGTCAAGTAGAGCTGCGCTACCTGAAGCAGAACAAGGAAAAGGCTCAGCAGATCAGAGAGACTGTGTCTACCAAAGAAGCTCAGTTAATGGCCTCAAAAAACAGCATACAGCAGATAGAGAACCAGATTGACCCACTCGAGGTGAGTTAATGGTCTGTGTTCGTATTTTCTTTCAGACATTGTAGTGAAACGTTTAGGTGTGAAAGCCATACATTTGATTTAGAAAATCCTTTGTAGAGCCGACTGATAGATATTGACATGAAACTTGGGAAAGTGATGAAGCTGGACAATGAGATCAAAGCTCTCGACAGCAGGAAGAAACAGATGGAAGAGGACAACAGAGAGCTGGAGGAAACAATGGAACAGGTAACAAACCAGTGTGTCATAAATAATAGTGATTTTGTACATCTCATATGGAAACTATATTTTTGCAGTGAGTCATTAGTAATATGTGAAACATCTAGTTGGACTGAGTTAAATCATCCGAACCTCAAAGGCAACTCATTGACAAGAACAGAATATTAAACAAGTAATGAGATTAAAAAATGAAGAGAGAGTACGATGCTAGAACACACAAAATCTTTCTAAATGTGTTTCTGTTCATGGGTTTGTTTGAGCTGAACACCTGCTTGATCGTCCTCTGGACTCCACTTTGTATGAAGTGCCATTATCTTCTAATAGAGGGGCTACAGATGGTGGGGTAGATGAAATTCAATAATGACAAGGCAGTTCATCACTGGCCTGCATTTATACAGATGTCTAATGACTGTTGGATCTTCCTGCACCTCTGTCTGTCAAGGTGCCAGGATCTCCTCCTTCCATCTGTTTGGTGCTGCTCAGTTGTCTGAATTTAGAGATTTTTGTGTGAGTGTGAATGTACCAGTGACTGAGTGTCCCTTTGTTTTTATGTGTGGCAGAGAAGAATGTGCAAACACATCATGGTTGAAAAAACTACATTGATTTCTTTTGCCAAATTAAAGTCTAGTTGTTTGTATCGTACCCCTGAGGATGGAACATAAAAGTTTGAGATATAAGGAGACCTAGAGTGAAATTATTCTTGAATTTTTATTTCATGCTGTAAAATCCTTATTGGAGGAAAATCTCTGCCCCGGTCTATCTGCTAAGCTGTGGTCACTGAGCTTCTGTATGCGCGGCAGGTGTTCCAGGGTTCAGATGAGCAGCTGCAAGACCTTTACCAGAACCACCAGAAGACAGTGAGGGAGAAGGAGCGAAGGCTGATAGAGTGCCAGAAGGAGCTTGAGAGAGCTGTCCGAGAGTGTCAGAGACTCAACAGAGTCAAGGCTGAGCTCCTGGTAGAACAAGGTACATAGAAATATATTTATTTTTTGTTGCTGCTTTTTAATAGCGAGGAAACACATTTCATCATCACAAAATTAGCCACTGAAACATTTATCTTTATATCTAGGTCGTCTACAATTGGAAGCAGACCGCCACACTCAAAGCATCAAGAACCGTGACACTCAGGTGAGAGAGAAAAAAATTCTCTTAGTAAACTAAATAAATGTCATATAATAATAGACAGGGAGCACTTCTGATGTTCTTTTTTTAGTGTTTTCAAAAGTCTGACTCATGACTCCTGTCCTGCAGGTTCGCTCTTTGTCATCCTTTCTGGAGATGGAGGGCTATGACAGACCGCCCTTCAGCACTCTTCAGCTTGAGAGCTTTAATCGCCACGTCTCACAGAGGCTTGAGCAGGAAAAGGAGACAGTCAGTCAACTTATGGTAAGAAATACTCTATTTGGTTCTAAAATAGACTTGCATTGCAGTCAAACATTCAATCATTGACATCCATGTAGAGCAACAATAAGAAAAACACCTTCAAAAAACACATTTCAATCAGTCTGATTAGAGTCAAGAATGAATGTACAATTAATGGTCATATTGCCTAATATTCTTTCATCCAATCAGGTGGACTTTCAGGAAAAGGAGCAGCAAAAGCAGCAGGCTATTGATGAAATGAGGGACAAGAAGACAGGCCTGGAGAGAACCATCGAGCTTAAAAGAGACATGCAGGGAAAGACGCAGCAAGAACTGAGGAACATCAGGGCTGACCTGCAGAGACTGGAGGGTTCATCGGGTCGACTGCAAGAACTGGAAAATGAATTGGCTAAAGCGGTGAGAGCTTTTTACAAGTGATGTGTTGAATAGATTTGTAAAATATGGTGTTAAACATATATGTGAATGTGTGTGCGTGTCCTAATCTCGCAATACTTTTATATTTGTGTTGTCTTATTTAGGAGCGTGAGCTGCAGAGTGCTCTTCAGAACTCCAGCGTGGAGCAGCTGAAGGCTGAGGTTACAGAGCTGCAGAGAGAAAAGGCTGAGCTCGACCGCACACAGAGACAGCTCGACCAGGAGATGGAGACACTGAACACGCACACAACTGCACGTACTCAGATGGACATGCTCAAAAAGGACAAGGTAACATGCTGCCTACAGTCACTGCAACATGACTTGCAACTTGATAATTATTTGGTCTCATTTTATCTCTTCTGCTTTTCTTCTTCACAACCAATCCTTGTATTTTATTTGTTTTTCCCTTTCTTCATCCTGTAACTCTGTCTCTCTTTTCTTGGTTGGCTCGCCTCTCATATTTTCCATTCCATCCTTCTAGACAGAGAAGGAGGAACAGGTACGTAAGATCAAGTCTCGTCACAGCGAGGATCTGATTTCCCTGCTGGGTCACTTTCCCAACAAGAGAGAGCTGGAAGACTGGATCTATACCAAGTCCAAAGAAATCAACAGTACCAGGGACAAGCTTGCAAAACTAAAGTGAGTAATGTAAGATGTGTTGACATTAAAGCACATATGTGAATGAAAAAGCTCTAAAAAATATTTTTCCTATTTTGTTGTTTTAATGAATCTCAGTAAGGACCTGGCATCAAGTGAGCAGAATAAAAGCCACATTGCTACAGAGCTACGTAAGAAAGAGCAACAGTTAGCCAGTGATGAAGAGAAGTTCTTCAATGTGTGTGGCAGTCAGGATCTGGAACAGGACCTGGGAAAACTACAAGAGGACCTGGAGAAGGTTTCCAAACAAAGAGGTACAGGATCGGATAGGAGTTTCCCATGACCTAACATGGCTGTTAACTCTGTAATTTTAACATAAGACATAAAAACTGTATGGAATATCGGCCACATCTAGATCAATTGCTGTCAGTGACCTGATCTTCTCTACCTGCCCTGATATAGCCATGCTGGCTGGAGCCACAGCAGTGTACACTCAGTTCATTAGTCAGCTGACAGAGGAGAGGGAGCCCTGCTGTCCTGTCTGCCAGAGAACGTTCCCCTCAGAGTCTGATCTGCAGGAAGTTATCAGTGACATGCAGTCCAAACTACGCCTGGTGCCTGATAAACTGAAAAACACAGAGCAGGACCTGAAGAGGAAGGAGAGGAGGAGAGATGAGATGATGTCTCTCAGACCTGTAAGGTACAGTCCGACGGTTAAATTTACAGCATTTCTTTAAATAACTTATCCAATGGTGCCTTCAGATTGTATTATAGGAGGGAGTTCGTGGGTAAACTCTTGTCCATTTATATATATGTAGCGAGCAAGTGTTATGGAGTTTTCTCCACTAGATGGAGCTAGATTCTCATTATTAGTATTTTACCCTTTATTCTCCTCTGGTCTGTTCAGTATCTGAGCAAAACTCTAGGTATTATGACCAATAATAGATAACATTTTATGGATACATTTTTGTGGCAGGACAATATATATCCTATATTCAAACTACAGAGCCGAAGTATGCATACATTTCTTGCAAATGGTTGTACTGTCATTTCGACAAGGTCTTTCTTATGAAATTTTTTTAGTGTTTTGTTTTCCTGAGCTTTCAGCCCCACCTTGTGGTTGTTGCACTAGGACATGGTTTGACTTTTATCAACTGTTCTTATAAAAAAGAAGAGGCTGCTTCTGTAGTCCACCTTGTGACCATGGCAGTTACAAAGGCAGGGGTTCTATACTGAAGAAAAAAGCAGCATAATGACAGGATTTGAACAAAGTAAAATTGACGCACGGCTTTTTTGATAAATTAACTCAACATATATTTCTGTTCTTTTGTGTCTTACAGGCACTCCATTGTGCAGTTTCAGGAAAAGGAGCTGCCAGAGTTAAGAAACCGTCTGCAGACTGTGAACAGAGAAATTGAGCGGCTGAAGGGTGAGGTAGAGGAGCAGGAGACTCTGCTGGGTACCCTGATGTCTGAGGAAGAAACAGCCAAGGCCTGTCTACAGGACATATCTCTCATGGACAGATACTTGGTACCATCCTGTCTTTACTCACTCTGCTTTAATCTTTTCCCCGTTATCTAATTTGCTGTATCGGATGTATTGATAAACAAGCTGGGTTTTTTTTCTGTCTTTACAGATGGACCTTAAAGATGTAGAGAGGAAATTGGCTCAACAAGCAGCCAAACTCCAGGGAGTAGACCTGTCAAGAACCATCCAGCAAGTCAGTCAGGAGAAACAGGAAACACAGCACAAGCTAGACACGAGTACGATGCCACCATACATGCACACCTATTTACATTGTTGCCGTCTTGCCACCATTCAACTTTTAATCACTTTTCTTGTATGAAATCCTAGTGAAGTCCTAACTCTCCTAAGTCTCTGCTTATTTGTGTCCGTCAAGCTTCCAGCAAGATGGAATTGAAACGTAAGCTGATTCAGGACCAGCAGGATCAGATTCAGACACTGAAAAGTGCAGTGAATGAGACCAAAGCAGAGAAGCTCCAGCTGAGCAGCGACTTGCAGAAACAACAGCAGCTGGAGGAGCAGTGTGTCGAGCTCACCACACAAATACAGGCCTTAACCAGGGACATCAGGGTACACTGTATTCATTCACCTAATGTCTTTATTGTTAGGTGCATGGTAAAAAAATATTTTCTATAAATCGTCGTTTGTGGTCAAACAGGAGGCAAAGGAACAACTGTCACCTTTGTCGGCAGCTCTGGAGAAGCTGCAGCAGGAGAGGCAAGAGCTGGTGGAGCGCAGAAGGCAGAGGCAGGAAGAAGGACAGGAGAAGGTGGACACATTCTCACTTTAGTCTTTTTGTTCTACTCAAAATAATTCATCAACTTGAATCACTCAACATGTTACATATTCTAATAATGACTGTAAGAGTGTACACTGATCTAACACAACTTTCACTGCTGTCTTCACTATAAATGAATTACCTATTATGTTATGTGTGTTGTAACTTTCTACAGATCAACTCCATTAAAGAGAAGGTGCGGGCAGTCGCAACCCTGGAAAGAGACATCACTAAATACATCAGCGAAGGCAAAGATGACTACAAAGAGGTAACATGTATACTGTAACTTTTGAACTCATTTACGCACCGTTTTGATTGCTGATGTAGTACCAAGGGGATAACATCAGTAAAGTCACATGAAACGGAGACTTGGCTTATTATGAAACACAGATGTGGTTAAGTGAAGTTCGTTTTACACGTCTCTTTTGTTGGTTGAAGGTAGGGCTGGGCTTTTTCAAACATGTTTTTATCATCTATCCTCAGCTCCAAAGATCTGTAATAACACCTACGTCCCACTCTCTCCTGATTGCCTGCATCACTGTGTGTTTGTGTGCGTATGTACCGTATTTTCCGGACTATAAGTCACACTTTTTTTCATCCTTTGGCTGGGTATGCGACTTATACTCAGGTGCAACTTATATATGAAAAAATATACAATTTGTTACCCTTGTGTTGTGACCTCCCATTACAAATATAATGTTCTGTTCTGTCCCTCTCCTGACGGTTCTCTTCCACCTCAAGCTTGTCCACACTTTGCATTCCCTGCATAGGTGACTGCATGTTCATGGAACGTGTGCTTGCAGCTGAGCCGATATATACAGCTATAGCGCACAGTAGTCTGCCTTTTACTCATTTACAGGATATTTATAGGAGTTTCTGTGTGGTGAAGCTAATCTTTTCTCTGCGTGAGGACTTGTTGAAATGCGTGTGTCTCACTCTCAATGCCCTGCAGCCATACCACTTAAGTTAAAAGGAATCAAGAGGCCATGTTACGCTAAAAACGTAGTGATTTACACTGGCCCGTTGGTGCATCTAATAGTCCGGTGCGACTTATCTATGGTTTTTTTCTTCTTCATTACACATTTTTTGGCTGGTGTGACTCACTACTTACTTACTACTCCGGTGCGACCTATAGTCCGGAAAATACGGTAGTAGTGTGAATAATCGCAGTTGAGGTTCTTACCATTAATACAAGATCTTTAAACAACATGCAAGTTGTTGGGCCATGTCAGCAAACCAGACAGACAGCTGAATGCTGCAGGCTGAGAGACAGAGGACTGTAGCCTAATGCTGAGAGTTCAGGCTGCATGTGGATGAAAAGTAAACACATTGTCTTAAGTATTACTGTACAACTTTATTGACCCTGTCCATGATTTTTATAGCAAAAAGAGTCTGAGCTTCAAGAAACCAACACTCAACTGCACGAGGCCGAGAAGAATAAAGAGAAGATTAATAAGGAGATGGGAAACATTCGACAAGATATCGACACTCAGAAGGTTCAGGCTCCTGGATTTCATGTTTTGTCTTTTTGAATTTTTAAAATAAAGTTTGTGCATGGATTAGAAAATTTAAGGCTTTAAGGGTCTCCACTAATTTACGTTTTACTCTGTGGAAACGTGCGCAAATGTTTTTAACTTTTAAATGATTTTTCTAACCAGGTCCAGGAGCGCTGGTTACAGGACAACCTGACTCTGAGGAAGCGTGTTGAGGAGTTGAAGGAAGTTGTTGCTAAACGAGAGGCTCTAACGAAAGACATGGGCAACATGCAAGTCCTGCAGCTACGCCAGTAAGAGTCTGCTTGTTTCGACGGTCCATTTCATGACAGTGATGCCAAACTTTAAGTTCCATTCCTTACTGTGATTCTGCAGAGAACGTCGCGATGCAGAACACAAGCTGGAGGACTTGAAAAAGAACCGTAGTATTGCACTGGGTCGGCAGAAAGGCTTTGAGGAGGAGATACTGCATTACAGGTGATACGTGCAGATGTTTGCAATACAGTCACCACTCCTGCAATGCAAGCTACATTATAGAAGATAGTAATAATTCTATAGGATGTGTATATAGGGAATTACAAAATATAATATGTGTAAAAGAAGCTACTTTAAAGTCTGGATAGTGTTTAAATATGTTTTTTTCCCCACTTTTATTCCTAAAATTGAACTCTTGCTTTGCAGAAAAGAGCTGCGAGAAGACCAGTATGACAAAGCTGATGAGCGCTACAAAAACAAGATGATTACAATGAGGACCACAGAGCTGGTCATCAAAGACCTGGATCTCTACTACAAGGCTCTTGATCAGTAAGTTTTGCCCTTGCATGTTAACTTAATTTGTTGTATTGTTGTGTATTATGTCAATCACATATTTTGGTGCGTGTGAACTAGTAACACAGAACAGAATTTGATTACTGGAAAGTACAGAGTGGGTTAACATAGCTGACTGCCACAAGCCTGCACTAATAGAACCATCTGACTCAGCATTTAATCAGCCTGGAAAATATAGCAACACAAACTGAAACTGATTAATTGATTTCAGGGCAAAACCACAGATGCTTGACTAAGCGCTGTTTGTGGGTATTTTCGGTGCTATGTAATATGAAAAGTTCTCATGCAACAATGAACAAAGCAAATACATTTACTCTTTTGTGTTAATTCACTGATGCAGTTTAAGGCCTTAAAGACAGTTTATAACAAATGCAACCATCAATACCCTGATTGACCCGTGAGTCATTAATACCTGACTATGTGTGCACTCAGTGCTCATGGCTCGGGCCTCATCTTTAAATTTCTTGAATGCTTATTGTACATTCACATCACTGTTGAGTTGACACTCTGTCCACAGACTGTCCAAAGCTCTGTGTGGTAAAGTACAACTTGTGTTTCATAGACCATGTTACCATGTTGACTCACACAGTGTAGGTTAAATCAGTTCTGCTTTTGATTTGTTGCTGAGAGAAGAAGTAGTTGAGGTGGGATTTAGTTTGCTCACCCTATGTCTAGACATCTTTTCATGTTGTCAGACATCCATCCGTTGTCCTCCTTATAAGGCTCTTTCAAGTCAGGTCACCAGAATTGCCGCAAAGTTTTTAGGTTGTCATCTGCAATGTCAGTGAAAACATTTGGGCTATGTGACGTCAGCCATCTTCCAGGCAGTGACACTGAGGGCTTGAAAGATGACAATTATTCGCTTGAATGATAGGTATCCTACCACGTAGCAAATGTTGTGTGGGGGCCACACAACATTTGCTACGTGGTAGGATACCTATCAAGATGCCTTCAAGATTTGTGTTACACAAAAAAAATCAACAGAACTAAATCCTGTGATGGGATGTTGTGTGCATCATAGATGCATGAAAAATAATTGTAAGTTAGAAGAAATAATTATGTTTTGTTACCATGTAAATAGATTAATGCTTTTCATGTTCAGAAATATCTTTTTTTCCTCTCATATTGCAGAAGAACTTAGTCTTGCGTAATAACCTCTTTATTTAGATTTGCCTTGCTGGTAGACTAATTAACAGGTGTGTCTGTAATAACTTTGCTTCATTTTTCATCCCCACTTCAGACAATCAGACAATATTTGACAATTACAAGCGAGTTCATAGTTTGTTTGTACAATTCTGTAGAACTTTAAGAACTTAATAGAAGCTAAAAACTGATCCTTTTGTGTTGTGTTCAGTACAATCAGACTCCAAGTCAAAGAAACAATATATATATATATATATATATATATATATATATATATATATATACATACATACATACATACATACATACATACATACTAAATGGGCATGTTGTAAACTGCAATTTGACAGCTAAGTGGTAAATATACTTGGATGGATAACTCTTAAGAGTCATGCTTCAGTAAGGCAGTGTGAGCTCACCTTAGCAGACGCAATCTGAGAAGAAAGCAGAGGCATCATTTACCCATATATGTGTGGTTAGTCTGCACTGTTATCAAGATTTAAAGCAGGCCTCGGCATCCGTTTAGCAAAGCATACACGCAGGTCACAGTTTCTGTCTGAATACACAGAAAATGTTTCATGGTAGATGTCTTGATTTGGGAGTGAGAAAAAAAAGAAAATAAATCCCTTACTTTGCATCTAATAGTGCATAATGAGGCAAAACCGACGGAAGTGAACGATGTTATTGTCAACTTCTTTTAAGACCTTGAATCAACACTTATTATATGAGGAAGTGTAGGTTACATTTGTTATTTATAGTGAAAAGTGGCCATTTGTTGCATTTTAGAAACATCAGTATAAATAGTCAGTATCTTCTTAGCACCTTTAGGCTCAATCAGATGACTATCTCAACCATAACAACTACAAATCAAAGCTATGGTGTTGAATCCCCAAAACTGAAACCCAAACATCTCATGTGTCATGATTTTTATTGACTGTGGGGCGTGTTTTTTTGCATATACTCTGCAGTTTTCAGTGGATTCCAAATAACTGGCTTAATTTCATGTACTTACTTACATGAAGAGTACGGTAATTGAACTAAATGCTATCTTTGATGCTAGCATAGTAACTTGAAGCACAGAAATATCAAATGGTTGTGTGATTTGGAACACACTGGACAAACATTGATCAACCCTAGCGTGACTTCAGCGCTTAGAGAAGATTGAAGCAAGGCATCTGGACTAGTAGAGTTTTCTTGAAGACGTTTCGCTGCTCATCCAAGCAGCGTCATCAGTTCTAACTGTTTGGTGGGGAAACATGGTTTATATGTGGTTACAGACCTACATTGGAGAAACTAAACAACCACTCCACAGAAGAATGGCTCAGCACAGGAGAGCCACCTCCTCAGGACAAGACTCAGCTGTTCACCTCCACCTCAAAGACAAAGGACACTCCTTTGAGGACAACAATGTTCACATTTTAGACAGGGAGGGAAGATGGTTTGAAAGAGGAGTCAAGGAAGCCATTTATGTTAAGCTGGAAAAACCTTCCCTTAACAGAGGTGGTGGTCTCAGACATCATCTTTCTACCACAATCAATGCAGCTTCCATCCACCCCCAGGAAGTTTCACTCCAAGTCACATGCTCACTGGCTCATAGTCGTTAGCCAGTCGTTAGACACACCTGGCACAGTCAGCCAGATCATCACAAATAAGTATGGAAACATTTAGTGCTATTGTTTGTAGGTTTTACCCAGACCCACCCACTGAGGTCTGTAACCACATATAAACCACTTTCCCCACCACCCAACAGTTAGAACTGATGAAGCTGCTTGGATGAGCGGCGAAACGTCTTCAAGAAAACTCTACAAGTCCAGACGCCTTGCTTCAATCTTCTCTACGTATGATGACCTGAATGACTGAGAATCTTCATCAACACGACTTCAGCACTTGTTTTCACATTAACTAATATTATCCTCTTTTATACCATCTAAGGGATGGGGACGAAATATGTATGTGTTCATGTTACAAAGTAATCTATCATGAACCTTCACCCTGCATTAAGGTATTCGACCGCTGTGTTTAGCATGTATGGGACTTCAGATCACATATTTTTTGATACCAATACTGTGGAGAAAAGAAATGCACCATCCTCACTACAGTTACACACCAGGACTGCAGGTGTGCAGGGCATGTACACTGCTCCCAGTCATGTTTCCTTGAAAGCTAAGCTTACATTATAGAAGTCTTTAGCCATACGTTATCTCCGTTTCATGAGCAGTCATTTATTTTGTTGGTCAGATGGATGGGTAAGGACTTTGCACTCTGCTCTTCCTTCTGTTCGGTTCACCATCTGCTCAACGTTAGCAGAAGGCTGTTGGTTGCACTGTTATCACTCTGGTGTTTTCAAACCACATTAGTTTATCATCAGTTTGCTAGATTGCTGACAAATTGCTTACAGGAATACAGGATGGTGGCACCGACATGATTGCCCACATATCTTATATGCTAGCATATATCTAGTGTATCAATTTTAGGTGGATTTAGTCTACTGTCATTAGCACTTTTAGAACTTAATTATCACACAATAACTTTATTACTGTATTAAAACCCAATTAAGCCACATGTGGAAAAGTAAACTATGCTAGTTCAATCTGCATAAAGCCTCATGATGGCTTTGCATTTGTGTGTTATAATCATTTTGAAACATGTCTCATGTCCTATATGTTTTGTCTTCATCAGAGTAACACACAGGAAAACATTCACTGTGATGCAACATTTTAAGATATTTGTCTACCATACCATATATTTAAACTTCCAGCTTCAGTTATCACTTGATTACTGATACGCTGTTAAAATTTGGGTGAAATGAGGCTTCTTGGAATGTGAATATATTTATCCATTATTATCATTGTACCTTTGTTTTCTCCAGAACCATCATGAAATTCCATAGCATGAAGATGGATGAGATCAATAAGATTATCAGAGACCTGTGGCGCAGCACCTACAGGGGTCAAGGTGCAGCTCTCACTCTTTCTTGTGCAGACTTCATCTCTCTCATTGTTTCCTCACTTAGTGTCTTGTCGTTTGTCTGTTGCCCCTCTTCTCTAGATATTGAGTATGTGGAGATCAGGTCTGACGTGGATGAGAATTCATCTGCCGGGGTGAGGAGGAGGGTGTACAACTACAGAGTAGTTATGGTGAAAGGGGACACGGCTTTGGATATGAGAGGACGCTGCAGCGCTGGTCAGAAGGTGCCAGAAGAGTATTTAATGTAATCACCCCTCCCTTCCCCTCTTCTCCCCCCTCAAAAAGATGTTTTGGTGCTGTACGTATGTCTAGGTGTTGGCCTCCCTGATCATCCGTCTGGCTCTGGCTGAGACGTTCTGCCTGAACTGTGGCATCCTGGCCCTGGATGAACCCACCACCAACCTGGACCGAGAGAACATCGAGTCCCTGGCACATGCACTTGTGGAGTCAGTACATACGCATTCAGCGTTAAAAGTGGTACTTAAATTTAAAAAAAAAAAAAATCTGATGTTTTTGCCCCTTGCTTTCCTCTCCAGAATCATCAAGAGTCGCTCTCGCCAGCGTAACTTCCAGCTGCTGATCATCACCCACGATGAGGACTTTGTGGAACTTTTGGGCCGATCCAGCTACATTGAAAGCTTCTACCGTATCCGTAAGAACCAGGACCAGAACTCTGAGATCACAAGGTGCAGCATCACCTCCCTCTCAACCTATCTCCACTAAGCAGACAGGTGATTGTTTTGAAATGCACACCAGCTTCTTGCAGTTTGGTTTGGGCAAAGTTCACATCCAGTTTAGTTTTAAGAAAAACATGAAGAAAATCAGATCACACGTACTGTTCTGCACATCACTAAGACATGATTCTATATTATTATAAAACATTATTGTCTCTAAGATGACCTGGAAAAAAGTTAGAAACTTCATAGCTCTCAATAAACTACTAGACTGCAAAAATAAACAAAAATCTAAACACTTAAAGACATAGTAGTACCAAGCTATGATCCTCATCCGCAGCAGGTATTGTTATTGATGTTAAAGGAATCTGCACCTTTCTACATTTGTAGTGATCTGAAAGGATAATGTTCTGTTATTAAATTCCTTGTGAAACACAGAGGCTGTTGTTCTTACTGGACTACTTGATTACTTGTTACAAATGCCCGAATACCCTACCATTTTTTCACTTCTATAGATTTGTTTCACAGAATCATAGTTCCTTTTTGTGAAGTCACTTATCAACCACATCTCTAATCTCAATCTCGCACTGCAGCCTTGCATTCATGTTTAGTAAATGGGAAAATGCAGTGAAGGCGTGGGTGCCTCTGTATAAATTTCATCCCCTCAGCCTGTACCTTCACAACAAACTGAACGCTTGACAACTGAGCAACCAGGTACTTCAGGAGCTTATTGAGATAACTTCTTCTAACAAGCAGCAAGTATGAAGATGACATTGTTCCTGCTGGCGTCCGCTGTGGCTTTGCTGGCTGGTCCAGCCGTTGCCAATCCTGTCTCTAAAAGGCGTGAGCAGTCGGAGAACCTAAACCGCATTTTTGACGAGATTGGTAACTACACCAACTCTCTCACAAAGGTAAGAAGTTGCTTGCTGGCGTACTTTTGCAGAAACATTTTGCTGAGGTATCTGGTTATAAAATGTATTTGTATTTCAGGGCTTTGTGGATGATGTGGAGGATCTGGCTACACCTAAATGTGGGGTGAGTACGGAGTTACTTGTGGTTGGTTAGATTTTTTTGTTAAGGCGATGTCTCTCTCTGCCTCTTTTTTATTATTTAAACAAAATAAAATAATAGCATTCTCTTCTGTTTCATACAGAACAAGTTCTACTGCAAAGTGAATCAAATCCTGCATGACCACGAGAAGTCTCACAAAAACCATCATGCAGAAAAGATCATGAAAAACATGAGACAATATCTCTCAAGCGTAAGAAATCTTTACACATGTTTAAAGGATCAAATCTGAAGGATTGTGCACTAAAATCCTCTCGAATTCTGGTGTTTCAGATCAACTGTGAAGAGGAGCTAAAAGAGGTGAAGACAGACGTGAAGAAGCCGATAATTGACGTGATGGAACACCTCAGGAAGTGTATTCAGCATAGAAATTTGATGCAGTGAACCACAACCTCTAAAATCTCTGAACTTTCCTGTTATGTTTTAGAAGTTGAATATTGATGACAAAAAGTGATCGGGCAATATAATTTGAGCTATAGGATTTTTAATTTTACTGCTGATGCTTCTGTTTTCTTTATGTAGTAGCAGCTGTATGCAGCACATACACAAAGAAAGCTAAGACAGCTGGGTTTTAGCAACTTGACCCAGACCTGAATGCTACATCCATATTTATTTTTATTTATAAGATAAAGAGTTTAAAGTAGGCTGTTTTTTAAACACATATCTAAATCGTATATTTATTGTAGTTTTCTCACACCGCATTAAAATGCATGTTTACAGAACAATAAATGATATTGCCCAAGATTTGAGATTGTATGGAAGTCATTTGTGCTGTAAAGAATGTCATATAGAGCCATCAAGATAGAATATTTATCATGAACATTTTCCATTTCTATTGAACTAATATCTTTTATGGTTTTTATGGTAAAGCTCGGCTTGGCTTTTCTCATCCCCCACAAGTACTCGTGATAGTCTTGAGGTCGTTCCTCGAAGCCTTAAGATGTGTTTAAGCTGCTGCAGTATGATTCCATTTCCACAAGCATGCAGACCCGAAGGTGTAGCATTGCACCCTTGGACTTGTATGTGTATTTCTACCATGATTTAGTTTGAAACAAAGTTTAAAACTCTAACATCAGTAGATTGGACGTTTTTCATCATCCTCTGTGAAGTGCTGGCATGTTTCATACCACGCGGTTTAGGATTTGATCCAGTTTCTACCTTGAACGCCTCAGTGTAGCCGTGATTTGATGCAGATGAAGGTCCTCCGTTTCAAGTCAATTTTATTTGTATGGCATCTTTTGCAATTAAAATAAATCATCTCTAGCCGTTGCTGCGAGGGGCAGCAGGTGAACTCGGCACTAGTAAGACGATGCAAAAACAGAAAGAACTGGCATTTTGCACAAAGTTGTCACTGATCACAGACTCTGGGTTTTTCTGGGGTTTGGTGATGTGGTGTCTATTGCATAGGGTTGGTGTGACTCACTTCCTATAATAGGTTGTATACAGCTGTGATGGATTTGCTTTCTGTCTGCCCCATATACCTCAGAAAAATGCTCTGCTGGTTAAACTGTTATCACTCCCCATGCTTTCAGCGGGCGCATCAGTAGGTCAGATGAAAATGTGCTTCTTAGTATTCAGGAAAGCACCCGTTCAGCCTCACCGATATGTTTCTTATCAATGTGTGCGTGTGTGTATTTTCGCTCAAATGCAAAATTATCAAAGGCTAAGTGTGCTGACAAGCTGTGCTTCAAAGTCAGGAAATATGATTAACATAAGAGGCAGTAGGGTTAACCACAGCGGACCACATGCAGTAACTCCCTCTTCTTTACTGACAGTTAACTTTCACCTTTGATTAAGCTCCATCATTCAGAATTTAGTCTAACAAATGAACTTTTTATTTATTTGCAGATTACATGGTGTGTAGTCCCTGCTAGAGCTGTAGCTATACTGTTTAGATCCAGGCTAGAGTGAGAGCACCATGTGGATTTAGGGAGAACCCTACTGGTTAGTAATTAGTGCCATAGGATAAAGTCAACACCATCTCCAGGATATAAAGTTTATATAAACCTTTCTACAGACTATAGATACATACAAGCTGAACATTTCTGAGGTTACAATAAGCATCATATCAGCATTTATTCCCCTGACAGAGAATAAACACATCGAAGTTGAAAGCTGTCATTGTCCGCTTTAAGGAGCTTTAAACGTTTTTGTTCCATCACAGTGAATGCAGAGTGTAATGACCATTTAACCAGGTGAAGCTCCCATCATTTTACAAAAGCATTTCAGTTGCCATGACGATCGTCTTGTGGATCATGGCAGCTGCCGTAAACAGGTTTGCAAACAGGTTTAAAGGTTTATTAACCTTTAAAAACAGGGAGTGCAGCACCAGGTATAACAAATGGGAACAAACTGTAGCTGTGCTAAACATGACCAATCTACACAACAAGGGTCAGTGGGTGTAAAAGATGCATAATTTTAATTAGCCACTAGAGGGAGACAAATAAATTCAAATTTCACATGTTCATCAGCAAATCGGTCTCTGCCAAGTATTTTCCAATAAACAAAATAAAACACTTGTACTTAAAACACAAGTATCAGTTTGGTCAACTTCATTTTCAACAGTCTTTGAAGACATTTTTTTTTTTCTTACTGTGCAATTTGTAAAGCTGAATAATTTAAAATAAATAATAATGTTGCTCCATTTTTGCAGGTCCATAATATTTGTAAAATATCTTTTTCTGTTGATGTCTGATGACTCTCCAACTTTAAGAGATGAAGGTCATTGTACAGGGAGCAGAACTCAGGCCCCTTCTGGTGAAAATCCTTTAAATGGACACTGTGTGTACATCAGAGTTCCTGTCTACCTTGATCATCATTTATATTTGCTTTCAAAATAGGTTTAGCTCCTTATGTGTTACACTAACTGTAAGTGTTTCAGGCTGTAGCTTTAAAGATCATGAAATAAAATAAGAAAACTTTACATTATACTTAAAACTACTGAAGATAGTAGTTTTAACTGGTTATTTACTTTACAAGTGGGCCGGGGGGAACTGCAGTATTTATTTATATGTCTGCAGGAAACCTGACAGGTCTTAAAATAGCAATACAGAAACGTTTAGAAGTTCAAATGATCCCTTAAAGATTCATGATTCTGTAAATCATTCAGCCCACAAAGAACTTCTGAAGAACCCTCTTTTCACAGAGCGCACTCAGCTAATCGGGGCGCCCCAGAAATACATCTGTGTAAATGCTCCTGCTGGCTGTGCTGGCTGAGCCGGGTCCCTCTCTGAGAGAAACATGTTTCACCACTCTTTTCCCTCTTGCCTTGGACAATGTACCCGTCACTCAGTGACTTGATGCAATGTGAGAGCTATGTGGAGGCTTTGCTCTTGGTGGTGGTTGGGTCTCTGTGTGGCGTTCAGCTGTGTGTATATGCGCTACTGAACCGTGGCTCCTTCATGACTTAATAAAGAGAATCACTCTCCTCTTCAACACTGCTTTTTATAGGACTCTTTGAATATTCCTGATACTTGGCGGGACCTTCGCTCCTCTGTCTTACTTGAAGGTCTTTGAAGGACAAATGAACTTGGGTCAATGTTGCATTGAAGCCTGTCATTAAGTGATATATTTTTTCCTCTGGGTTGTAGACCTTTAACTTTAATCTTTGAATGCAGCAGTGAACAGTGTTTAGACGTTTTCCTGAGCACATGCGTCTATTGTTGCTGAAGTTCACTTAAAATGTCATGGGACCCTTGCAAAGTTTTATTGTCTAATTTAAATCAAAATGAATTATTACTTATTCAAACCAGCAAAGGCAAAGGAAATCATTCACATTCTATAAAATGTGATTTTTTAAAAAGGTGACTCCTCTTCACGATTAAAAACATGATAAAAATACATGTGAGATTTGTTTTATTTTTTTGACCATGATATCAGATCTGTGTGGTTTGATATTTTACCTTTATTTAATATTTGAATAGTCTTTATTTTCTTTATCTGTGCTCAAAGCTTCTTTGCTGCTTCCTCCATCATCTTGTTTATTTAAGAATTTTCATTCAATTTACACCCACTCACTATATTTTAACAATTCTACTGGATATTATATTATATATTTATTTATTTACTTCATGAATCACAGATTTTAATGAAAGTAGAGGGAATTATTTGTAGTAAAATTAGTATTGTGCTCTGTATTCATGACTTTATTGGGTCTGTTTGAGTATAGAACATCATCATGGCTTCAATGTAATACTCCATGGGAATGCTACAAGTATGCAAATGATCTAAATTCACCCCAAGGCAACCTAACCTGTTATTCCACTAATATACACTCTGGCTTTGTGTTACTTCCTGATCTGAAGGGTAGTCTAATGCTGTCATTCAAAGCATCCTCAGTGTCAGACATCACATAACAAGAGCACATCAACAAAGCTCATGTAAACACAAATCACTTCAAGTGTGTAAACAGACGCGCCGCTTGTGGATCATTTCTTGTATTAAGAGCAGCTTGATAAATATCATTTTTGTTATGATCCTGCCCTTCGTTTGTACACTCAGATGTACACTCTCTGCCTCTTCTGCTTCTTTCATTGTGTTCCTGGTCGATTAGCCTCGGGGCTGTCTTCAGGGCCTGGGGCCAGTGGGAGCAGACAGGGGGAGGGCGGGTGGCTGCATCTGCTAGGGGACCTCCTTCAGGGGCCCCACTGTGCCCTGGCTTGGTTTTCATGTCTATCTTCAAAGGCACACTCCCCCATGGAGGGAGAGAGAGAAGAGAAGACAGTGGCACTGCCATTGTTATTTTCCCATGTGCCCTCCATCAGCACACAGTGTCTGGAGTGACAGAGCACGTCGACACTGAGCTATGCTTTCCCTGTTTACACGGTTTTTTTTTTTATCCATCCACCAAACTCTGCTTTATATCCGTTGGCTGCCTGCTTGTTATGCATCAGGTAGATTTTAAGGCAGGTGTGTATGCAGAATCGGTGATGTGCTCTTAGGCCTGTACCTTTAAAGGGCTTAGAGAGACAGCAATAATAATGTGACACTGCACTGCACAAATTACAAATATGAATAAAACAGGCAGGGTGAAGAGCTAATTAACAGGCCCTCAGAGTCTAAATGGAAAGACATTGGATTGGCTGGTGTGTCTTCCTCTGCCCGGCCGTGTAGCCTCATCCTCACGCCTCCTGGCCTCTTGGTAAAGTTCCCCGTCCTCCCGGTGCTCCTGCTGTCACAGTAGTTTAGCGTCAGGCTGTCCAAGACGGCAGGGACGCACTCACCTTGACATGATCAGCTTTGAAATGAAAAGACCCAAATCCAGACAGTCGGCCATTAAAGATTTTATTTCTTTTCTCTGTTTTGTTTCTCTCTTTACTACCTCCATCTTTTTTCCTTTCTCTTTTAGGATCTTCTGCACCTTCCCATCACTTTATATCCGTTCCTTGTAAGCACTCTCCTCTCTTCTTCAGTGCATACATCTCTCCCCCTCTTTTCTTCCATGCGTCTCATAACAGGCACATTTTCTTGGAGAGGATTATTATGTTCAGCAGACTGTACAGAGATTATATGTTCATATACTCTGATCTGAGTTTGTGTGCAGGCCTGTACCTGACCAGCTAAGTGCTTTGTAGAAAAAAAAAATCACGCCACTGTGAGTTATTTCTGGCTGGGTTAGTCTTATTTCTCTGGGCACTCTGATAATGGAGAGGACTTGAATAATGAATGGGGTGTATAATACTGTTCTTCAGACCCTCTGAATGAATTAAGCCAGTGCATATAAGTGAGTTTCTGTGAGTGTCTCTAATACACGCCCCTCCTTTTGTCCTCCCCAATAATTAAAGCATTAACGTATGCTTATATAGACTTTTACATCGCCTTCATTTTCTCTGACGACAGAGATTTTTCAACCTCGTTTTTTTCGTGTGTCTGTGTATGTGCGCACAATTCTGTACTTTCTGCATAATGCACAGTGTATTATAGCAGTTGGACCTCAGAAACACACTTCCTCCCATTTACAATGTGATTTTGGAACATAGAGCTTTGTCTGATTTTTTTAAATTACAAAGTTTTTAGAAATACATGTCAATATTGATTTTCATTCTATTATTTGGCCTATTAATCAGATAATTGAGTGATTTAGGCCAAATCAATAAAAAAAAATAATCAAATGCCTCCAAACATGCATTTGATGTGTAAAAAACGTGAATGAACTGTTAACTAAATGTTGTTATTGGTTAATTTATTAAATTGGTGGTCACACAGGTTCCAAGCATCCTCTTGTGTGTCTTTTTGGCTCTCAGTTGTCATGATGGACAACATTTCCACAGACTAACCCCAAAAATGACCTCAGAATCACATCATTACATGCACTATAGGATGATGAGGCATGTACAGTAAATTAAAATGTGTGTGTGTGTGTGTTAGGCTTGACACTAAAATATGTGTTGATAAAGTAATTGTTCCTTTTTTCTTAACAAAAACTCAAGACAGAGACATCTTCAACTGCGCACCTTTAAATGACGCACCTTACAGCCTCAAGTTTCTACAGAGTAACACAATCTCCCTGTGTGTGTGTGTGTCTGTGTGTGTAGCCTGCTGTGTGGAGAGTTCAGCAGCAATAGGTTGGCCCTGTGCTGGTTTTGGCTCCTGATGATAATAGAAGACGACTAACAGAGAGCTCAGAGGTAGCTGTCTCCCTTCACTCTGGTCACATTCTCATTTGTTGCTACTGGCATCAGATGAATTATTGAGTTTGGGGTGTCTTTGCTCCCACTCCCACCTTCCCCTTCCCCTTACATTCCCTCGGTCTGCTCCCATGGATGACAGCCATGTAGCCTGTGTATGTGTGTTAAAGTGAATGTGTGCATGCTGTGAAAACTGTATATGTGCATGCATTCTTCAGCAATTAGACCTTCATCCTCATTCTGTCACAAATGCTCTTCCCTGCATGAAAACACCTGAAGTAAACACACACGCAGGCTTCATTCCTCTTATACCCTCATCTTCCTCTTCCTCTTCCTCTCTCTCTCTCTCTCTCTCTCTCTCAGCCTCTCTTTGTTTTCTGTCTCTTTTTTTATTGTTTCAAACAACGACACATAACACACCTCGATTATTGCACGAGAAAACGCAATATACCTTTCAGCTGCTGTTGAATTATTGAGGTGCCCTCAGTCGCCACCTGCTGCTAACGCTCACAGGCCTTCATCTCAGCTTACCACACAGCCAGGACGTTATGATATCAATACCAGTATTACAACGATCAATTATTCACTTTAGCAAGCTTCTGTTTTAAACTTGCATTTATCTTTATCTAAGATCTTGATCTAAGATCGAATATCTTCTTTTTTTGATTACTAAGTAAATCTATCACAGAATTGTGTCAGTTTAAGCAGTGAGGTGCACATCCTGCCGTTTCTCAAATTTAACTCCATAAATTACAGACTATAATTAATTCTCGCTCACCATCAAAGAGAATATTAATAAGAGCCACAAACGTTTCCGTGGAACTGCAGAGTATTGATCCCATGACTGAAACAACCGGCCGACGCAGTCTCACAGGGAAAAAAAACACACACACATGCCGCTGGACATGTTGACTGTGCGGAGGATTCCGGCGGAAGTTTTTTTTTTTTCTTTTTTTTTTTTTTTAGTTTTTTATTTTTAGAAATGTTTGATTAATATTAGGAGATACGGATGCTGTGAGAGGATGCTCGACAGAGAATAACAGTGACATTCCGAGTAAAAAAAAAGTCATTTTAGCAATCTGGAAAAAAAGTTGGCCTAGAGACAATTACTAAAATACACGGAAAATATGAAACAGTATAAAATTATTGGAGGAAAAATACAAAGAAAAACTGAATAGAAAATTTATAAGAATAAAAAGGAATTCGAGGAAGAAATAGAAGCCTTGGATGCTACAGGTGCGTAAAGTTAGGCGCCTTTACGCACAAAAATAAAACAAAATTCAAAAAGAAAAAAATAGCCAAATTAAATGTTACTTACTTATCCAAACGAGAACGAAATACACTTTAATTTCCTCCCTGTCCTGGGTCAACCTGTGGTGCACCCAGCATCTCCCCAGAGTTCCCAGTCAAGACTTCTCCCAACTCCTCCACATTACTTCGTTTTTATACCAATATATAATTAATATTGCATCGTCATTACTTAATAATTTCAAACCACATGCACGACATAACCCGGTGACATGAAGACATTCATAATTAAAACTGCACTAATTAGAGAGAAAGGGGCCATTAGCAGCGTGTGTAGGGGACACGCGTTCTTCGCTCCGCGGTGTGAACGTTGCTGTGAGAAAAAAAATGGAAGCCTTTCATTTTTAGACTGGTGCTTGTATCATATACGACAATACATATTTAATCCCAGCAGAGGTCTGGGGATTTATAAATAAAACAAGTCGGACGAGTTTCCATAAAATAAACAGTTTACAAAGATTTTACCGTCCATTGCTGCATCTCAGGTGATATGTTCCGAGGCCTCGGGGTTAAAATAAAAAGTGGAACAAAAAAATAAAGGCGCTTCAGAGGATTTTTTTTTTTTTTTTTTTTTTTTTTTTTAGAAAATAACCAATAATTTATTAAGTTTAAACTTCACACATTTTATCAAGTGAAATCAAGAGTGCAGGAAAAAATAAATAGGTGACGTATATAGGCCTATATACTGAATATAAGCTGGGCTATATCATAAATATATACAGCTCCAAAACATGTTCACATCAAAATACTGAAATATAGCAGCAGCCAAAGCCACACAGAGGTGCCTCATTACTGTATGTGTCATTTCCATTTTTTAAATAATTAAAGATCAACAGACTCAGAGTGTCATACCAGGTGGAAGGGTTACTGTTTCTGTGCGTAAAGTTACAGTCACACGGTTCACAAACGGAGCAGATTGCAAAAATAGTGTTTTAAAAAGTGTTTTTTCTTAAATCCTTTAACTCCACTTAAACCTTCTTCTTTTAAAAAAACAAAAAGTGACACATAGTGTGATTCTGCACATGTGACGTGGAGGATAAACTCTGGTCTTAATGATTTAAACTGTATCTAAACTCCATTAAAACAAAAAAAACAAAACAAAAAAATCAGTTGAAATCCCTGAAGGTGACAAATTGTCAAAGTGAATTTACCGAAAAAAATCCAGAGTGTGTGCAAGATACATGATCAACAACATCAACATCACCTTTCTCACAGATCTATAACACATTTAGAAGTCCCGGAAAAATACAACCATGAAGAGTGAGAGAAGCTGGAGTCCGTTTGGAGCCGATCCTAGACCAGACGTGAAGAGCTGTTGATAATCCCTGTTAGTTAGGCTACTTAGGCTATTATTAATCACTCGATCAAAAATGTAGTAGGCTATTTTATTCATGATGTGTGAAACTCAGTGCACCGCAGAGTATTTCATTCGTTTCTGTTTTTGCCGCTGGTTGCAAAACCACACTCGAACCACATTCTTTTTCAGGTCCAGTTTTTCAGCGATGGCCGCAATTTTTTCCGAGGAGGGCCGAGGCTGGATGGCAAAGTACGCCTCCAACGAGCGCTTCTCCGGTGCGGCGATAGACGTGCGCTTTCTTTTCCTCTCGTTCCCGTTGAAAAGGTCCGGCTTGCTGCTTTTCTCTCGGTACGCAGCCTCAGCTTCCTCCAGCCAGGCCTGGAGAACCGGCTTGAGCGCTATCATGTTGTTGTGGGACAGGGTGAGGGACTCGAACCTGCAGATCGTGCTCTGGCTCAAAGACCCCACTCCGGGGATCTTGAGGTTGGCCAGCGCTGCCCCGACGTCCGCCTGGGTCACACCGAGTTTGATCCTTCTCTGTTTGAAGCGCTCGGCAAAGGCTTCCAGCTCCCTGGGATCCGACTCCACGTCGTTGACGCACGCCATGCCACCGTGCACGGACAGAGAGTGAGGATGGGCCATGGTGGCCATCGCCTGGTGCAGCTGTCCCATGGTCTGCAGGTGATGGTGTGGGTGCTGGTGGTGGTGCGCCGGCGTGGTCATCCCTGGAGGCTCTGGAGCACCCATCCCGGTGACGGCCAGGCTGGTGGAGAGGTGGTCCAGGAGGTCCCCGGCCTCCAGGGTCTGTCCGAGGTGGTGGTGGTGGTGGTGAGAGGCGATGGTGGAAGGAACGTGGGAGATGGGCACGGTGGTGGAGGAAGAAGAGGAGGCTGAAGTGCAGGGGACACTGCTCATGGTATGGTAAGTCACGTCTGGTTTGAACGGGTGACTCTTGCCGTGAGAGACAATGCTGTCAGCAGCCGCCAGAGCCTCTGCCCGTGCCAGCAGGCTCTCATCAAAGCCTCCGAATATATTGCCCTGCAGCTGCAAGCAAGAGTGCGCATACTGGAGTCAGTGGGGAATTCTGTCAGGCAGCTCTCAGGATCTAAAAAACATTTTCCAAAGGCAAGCAGCGCCGAGGAGAGGAGAGAACCCTCCTCAAAGCGCAGGTCATAAAAATTAATATGAAAGCAAGAGTATTGCTTGAATAGACATGTGGATGAGAGAGAGAGGGGGGGGGAGGGGTGTTGGGAGGGGGAGAGAGGGGGGGGCACAGACAGAAGAGAGAGGGGAGAGTGGGAGAGATAGCAGATAGAACAAAGTCCTGTCAAATCTTTACAGACATTCCTAGTGTGATATATTTCCCTCCTCTCAGCCAGTATACTCCTCCACAGCCGACCTGAACGTACCTGCGGGGCGGACAGACAGACTCTGCGCATGCCCTCCGAGCCTGAGTGCAGGCCGGGATACTTGGGCTCGTGCAGGGCCGGGTGCATGGAGAAATGCTGCTTGCCGTTCATGGTCATCATCATCCTCCCTGCAAGCACCTCGCAAGCAGTGTGGCCCCTGACATGAAAGCCGGGGAGCGGACAGCTACAGAGCTCCTTTGCGCTCCTTCTCCAGACTGAACGTCAACAGCGGTTCCCGGCATCCCTCCCTCTCTCGCTCTCCCTTTTCCTCCCCTTCCCCCTCCTCCTCCTCCTCCTCCTCTTTCAGCCTCCCTCCTCCTCCTCTTCCTCCTCTTTCCCTCCCACCTGCTTCTCTGATCAACTTACAGGTGGCAAAACTGTGTCCTCTCTGCGCAAGCGTCAAAAAATCTTTTAATATTCCAGTTAAAACATTGTTTATTGATTATTTCAAACACATTTAACCTTTTTTTTCCATTTCCGATGCTGTGGGGGCTCAATATCTCATTTGTAGCGTGTGTTGTGACGAGAAAAATAAAGTCAGACTGCAGTGTGTTGGAGCTTTACGCACACCTGGTCTGTGCTCAGTGAAAAGTCCAGGACAGCTATGAGGAGCTGGGACTTCACTGTTTGATATAGCGACATAATGATGAGCAGTTGACCCTGCGGCCTTGAGGCCTGCCGTCCTTCCCATGTGAACGCCCTTCCTTCGGGGCTTCTTTACAGTCTTCTCATGTGGCTGCCTGCTTAAAACTCATGAAGCCGCGGTGGACGGGGCCGAAAGAGGAGCCATGCGTCCAGAGGCGCGCTGATGACACGGCGGGTCCATCCGATCCTGCAGGCCTCTCTGGTTCCCCCAGACTCTGAATAATTTAGGAACACGGTGGCAGGCATCCATTACCACGCTGGCGTGTTCTTATTCATTACACAGATTAAAACAGCCGCGGTCTTTTCTCACCATGCTCGGACCTGTTGCAGCCCAACTTCCAGACCTGCATATCAAGGACATACAGGAGGAAGTACACTTAACCCCACACTGAGAGCACTCTTTAGAAGTTTTTATTTTGTATTAACAATGTTGTTTTCTATTTTTATAAAATGTCCTGGTGAAAAACATATAATCATCTCCCAAAATAAGCAAATAATTGTAATTAAAAGACTGCAACTACTGGATCTGTAAGCTGTCCCCTGTAACACTGAAAGGTCATCCTCACTATAGTATGTGCAATGCAGGCTTCAGGTTTCCCACCTCACAATCCTGGCCCCAACCTGCCCTGTGCAGCCAGCTGTGATGTCACACATTCAGATTTTAAGTTGACCTCAGAGAAACTTTTCACTTTACAGCATAAGTTCCACTGACTCCAAGCAGCACAAGTTTGTGATGTTTCATCACGGAGAAATGTTACCAAAGCTTTCATTTTAAAAACTAAAGAACCTGCATATGTATGTAGGCATCTATTAAACGCATCAATGTTTTAGTATCACGTGTCTTTAAGTGTCCTACTTTCCTATAGACACCGTGAGAGGCTGCCTGAGAGTTTTGGAGAAAGCATGAAGTCCCTTTTCTCACCCTTCCCTTCTTTCTCTTATAGAGCACAGATTGTTCATAATTTAGAAGCCATTGTTTACAACTCTGTCAGCTCTGTACTTCTCACATATAGTGAAGATTGCATCTGACATCTTTTATGAAGAAGCATTGTCATATTTGCAGCCTAATGTGACAGAAGCTTTTCTCATTTCACGCCGCCTCCATCTGGCCAGCATACAGCTGCAGCTGCATTCCACCAGATGACCTGAAGCTGTCACAGCATTCATTACCCACAGTGAGCTGTAAGTTCTCAGAAACTTATCACAACCAGGCCGCCCATGTGGTAAAGCTTGGTGCTTGGCCTTTGTTTTTCCATCTACTATCATATCTTGTGTGTAAAACTGCTGTCTGCTTGTCTTTTTGTGCAAAAAGATGGTTCTTTTATGTCCACATCTTTTATCCCAATGCTTGTTCCTTCATCTCCCAGTAACCGGGTCGCTCTGGGATGTGCCACGACTGGCGTGCTGTCATGGCCACCAGTTTAAAATGACTACCCTCCGGGGAGGGCTGAAAGTTCTTGCATTAAACTAAACAGATTCTGAGTGTTTTCACTTGACTTCCTAAAGTAAGAAAGGCTCATGCCTTATTCAGGGATATTTTAATATGTCGCAGTCGCTGTTGTGTGATTACACTTAGCCACAAAGTGTCTTTCGCAGTGATGTGGTGGGACATGTTGCTGTCTGGGAGGTGAGTGTCAAAATGACCATCTGTGGTCAGGATAGCCTGGTTTAATATCAGGAACATCAAAAGTAAAGTCATGTTTTATTTGCCGATGCCCACAGACCCCATTTGATACACCTGGTGCTGCACTCTCTCGGTTATTGAAGGTTGGCAAGGGTTAATTTTTTATATAATGTGCAATCTAATAATTGCATCATATCATACAAGTCCATCTATTTCCCAGTTAAAACAAAGCTAACCTGTGTACGGCAGCTGCCATTGTCCACAAGATGGTCGTCATGGCAACTGAAATCCTTTTGTAAAATGATGGAGCTTCACCTGGTTAAATGGTTAAATGGTCATTACACTCTGCATTCACTGTGATGACACAAAAACGCTAAAAGCTCCTTAAAGCAGACAGCTTTCAACTTTGATGTGTTTTTATATAGAGAGAATGTGTTTATTCTCTGTCAGGGGAATAAATGCTGATATGATATTTATTGTAACCTCAGAAGTGTTCAGCTTGTATTTAACTATAGTCTGTAAAAGGGTTTTAATGGTAACTTTATATCCTAGAGATGGTGTTGACTTCATCCTATGGCACTGATCACTAACCAGTAGGGGTCTCCCTAAATCCACATGGTGCTCTCACTCTAGCCTGGATCTAAACAATATACACTGCTCAAAAAATAAAATAACACATCCTGGATGTCAATGAATTAAATATTCCAGTTAAAAATATTGGAATACGTCTGGCAAATAAATAAAAAACAAATTTGTTAAACTAAATTCTGAAAGACGTAGCTTAACCAAATGTCAAATTTAACTGTAATAATGCTGTTAATCCTCCCGCCTCTGAGCCAGCTCTGCCTTACACTTACTGTCAGTAGTAATAAATTAGGGAGTTTTCCTACCTCTCATGTCACTTTCAGCAATATTTCATATTTATCATGCAAATAAATAAAAATAAAAGGAGACCACACAACAGTTTCGGGTAATATTTTCTGGAATGCTTTTGCTTGCATTTTTTCCCCCTTTGCCAATGTCGCTATCTTTTGAATCAATTTTCCTTCTTTAACTGAAAACGTTTTTTTTTTATTTTTTTGTAGATGTTTTTGCATTTTGTTTGTCTAATATCCAATTTGTATAATGCATCTTTTTGATTCTTTTTTTTTCTTTTTTCATCGTCTTTACAAGCACCCCATTCCTCCATCTTTATTGGCAAAAGCAAACATGCTAGTAAATTAGAAATCCTTTTTTCTTCTTTTTTTTTACAAACAAAATACATGAAGAAAATACATCCACATCCTGCAAATATAAACAGTAACAAATCCAAAACTATTATCCAATAAACATTTTACATTTTTTACACTATTGTGTGATAGTAGCATACAGAAGAATAGTACAAAAGGAGGGAGAACTTCTTCCGATCCATTGAAACTCATCTGTGCAGGTTTGCCCTTTAAACCTGTCAGTGACCTCAGAGAAAAATCACAATGAAGTACAAAGTGCTAAAGGGAAAAGCCTCCCATCGCACACCTCATTCTGACCAACACAGTGATGCTGGAGAGCTTTCAACAGGGACAATGAGGTCGCTGGCAGGGGGGAGTATCAACAGAGCAATCTGGACCAGACC
The DNA here is from genome assembly GCF_900634625.1 of Parambassis ranga. Classification (NCBI taxonomy): domain Eukaryota; kingdom Metazoa; phylum Chordata; class Actinopteri; family Ambassidae; genus Parambassis; species Parambassis ranga. Next base: position 7,879,737 of record NC_041034.1, on the reverse strand, counting down.
ACTACTGATGCTGCTAGGTGGGAGGAACTAGTTGCCAATGTGCGTCATTGTCATGCATGCAAAAATGTGCACGGAAACACAAGCGTATGCACATTTTTGCATGCGCACGACAACGCTACAAACTTTACGTTACTTGCTGGATATGATCAGTTATGATACATGGAACAACACTTCATTTATGTAAACGGTTAGTTTGTTGCAGAGAAGCATCAGGAGTTAAATGCTGAACTGAAATGTATCTAATTCATCATCATATAAATTTGGATGCGATTCCTCCCACCAAGAGGGTTCCACTGTACAGTATGCATAAAAGAAGGCAAAACACACAAGTTTCTGTCACTGAACTCGTACACACTGTGGTTATAGAGTATGTTTTGAGCGCTCAAAGCTAAAGCGCTAATGTAAAATGAAAACTGTGATGTGCATGACTCTCAGTGTTATCATTTCCCCCACAGCAGCTCTGTATGTGCTACTTATAAGATGACAGATTTAGTGAAATAACAATGAAAATTGTTTTAGGGTGAAAGCAGAGATGCTAAGCACTCTTGCTTGACCTTTTCCTACCTGATACATCCTTGTCATTTATTTAAAAATGACAGAAAATTAAAAAAAAAAGTTCAACGGTAATTTCTCTTTTAAGCATTTACAAAATTTACAAAAGTAAATCACAAATCCTGTAAAAACTCAGCTATCCGCTGATCGTGTAAGGCAAAGAAATTATATATATATATTTATATATTAAAATCAACTGCTCAGTATTACATTCAAACACCTGTCTATGGATCTCGCATTGTTTAGAAATGGGTGATCTGATCTTTGATCTGTCGCGGCCGTTTAGCACGTGCGACAGGATAGAACAAGTGAAAATGTTACACACTCTTAGAAAATGGAGAACACCTGTCTGGGTGTGTATTTAACAGAGTGGCACTGGACATTGAGTGAGCAACAAAAATACAAGTTGGAAAAAATTTAATATGTACTACAAGACTGTGTGGGCACTATCTGTAAACATCATTCCGTTCGGGTTTTTGTATTGCACTGGTATCTTATCTCCTGAACCTGCCTTGGCTCTGATGTGGCTATGGTACAGTAGCTGCCCCTTTGGGTGTTGGGCATGGTTGGTTCTCTTTTGATGCCGACCACTGTCAAAAAAAAATTAAAATTAATATTTTAGATGAAGGAAAGTGAATTGAAATGGAACCCGCACCATAATCTGCCAATGTAGGTACGACACAGTGCATCTTTGCGGTGGGAAAATAAATAAATATCTCTCTGGCAGCAAACAGAGAACTTTCTATTGGTGATGGAATGGCTGTCCCTGAACTGAGGACAAGATTTGTTTTTTGTTTTTTTACAAAAACTGGTGAGAAAAAAGCTTAAATACAGTATGTATAAAAATACCTATTCACAGTAGACACAAATGTTGTGCATTACTGATATTAATCATCTGGTAAGCACACTGAAACTTACAGGTTTCTCTATATATAAGAACAACTTAACATTTATCCTTCTCAGCAAAAGTGAGATGTGTTAAGAGACATTAGTTTAGTTGAGGGGATACGAAAAAAACTGTCGACCCTCTAAACTTCTTCTGATGTACAATAAAGTAAAGATGTTTTTACTTTGAGTCTGAAATTACTTGTTTCGAAAATACTGGAAAGGAAACAAAAATGTGAGTTCCTCTGTATGTGGAGGGGAAGGGGGGTTTAATTATTTTTCTTGGTGATCAGGTGATGATGAATCTCTTCATCGCCTCCAAGATCGGCTCTCATACTCGTCGTCTTCATCGTCATCCTCCTCTTCTTCCTCCTCCTCTTCCTCCTCCCCAGGCAAATAAGAGCTCGCTTCCTTCTGTTCAAACGAAACAACACAAGTGTACTTAACAATGTGCTTTTCTTATAGGTTGTGTAGTGTTCTCCTGAGCTAGTAGCTAACATTGTTGGGCACACTGCACCGCACCACACTACACTGGCCTTTGCATTCAAAAATTTAAGTCACCTTCTCCCACCCAATAAGAATAATATCATGGTCTACTGACTTTATACCACCTGTATTGTTGTATTGTATCACAGAGGGTAGGGGGAGGTGTTGCAACACACACGCTTACTGACTGACAGGCTACTACAGGCAACTCTTGCATTTATATATATATATATATATATATATATATATATATATATATATATATATATATATATATATATATATATATATATATATATATATATATATATAAATAAATAAATGCAAGAGTAGCCTGACACTGCAAATCTTTACTTCCCTGGTTCAGAAAATGCACTGTATAAGGCACAATTGTACGTTATGATATAAATGAAAAACAATCCTGACACAATGTCACCTTACAACACAGCCACACACGGTCCAAAGTTACCCACAGCCACAACTGATACAAAATGTAGTGATGTGGTACTGACACAGTGATCTGTTCTAGATGAGATTAAGGGGGTAATCTTTAAGGTAAGTTAATACCGCAAATGTGTTGGTTGACACTCTTTTCCTACAAATCCAAACAGGGTCGCCTGTAGTGGCCTGTCACTTATATATATATGAAATCTTTCCTGCCTCATGCCGTAAGACTGTACAACACCTCATCTCTGTGCCAGAGATAACACTGCTGTAAGGGACAGGTTTTGCACAAGTTTGAGTTTCTTTTACTTTCAAACTGCACACTGTTGTTCTTGTATATCATATCATACCAAATTGCACAATCCGATTTAGACTGTTTACCGTACATTTTTGTTTCTGCACCTATGTTTTTTATCTTGCTGTAAATAATGTTTATACTGTTTAATGATTACCGTTAGAGGTATATTTTTTAGTTTTTGGTATGCTTGAGTGACTGTTTTTTTGCTGCTGCAACAGTGAAATTTCCCAGCTTGGGATGAATAAAGTATTTTCTATTCTATTCTATAAATTAATTAATAATAACAAAAACAGACTTAGTATTGAGAATGACTACCTACAGATTGGCTACATACCTTCTAAAAATATACATAAGGCATTATTGAAGGCTCTGAAGTCATGACTCCTACAAGGCAATCTCAAAAAAATGCAGCACATGGAAACATGAAAATACAGTATAAGGATTTCACCTGACAGTAATGCAGTTTTACTCATGGGGCTAAGATGCTCTTAGTACTGAGAGGTTTTGCGCTGATTTTCCATTGGGAGCAGCAGTGAAAAATTTAGAAGTACTGGAAAGAAAAATCTGTGAATATAGTTTGCCCACGTACAACTTTAAGCTCAAAACCTCTCCAAACCATATAATAATAATAATAATAAAACACACAGCCATGTTAAATACACTGTGTATCGTACCGTATTGTCGTCATCTTTAGACTCTTCCTCTTCCGGCTCTGTGGTAACAGAAGGCGTCTTGGGCTTGTACCAGGAAATCTGCAGAACACGACCTTTGAACTTAGCTCCCTGGTTCGCCGCCTATAAAACATAAGCAAGAGGGACAATTACAACTTCCACAGATTTATATAACATATTTTCTTTTTTTGGTTTGGTCTGTGGTCACATGACTTACATTTTCTGCTTCACTTCGAGTCTTGAAGGTCATAACGACACTGTTGGCATCTTGGTCACGAAGATCCTCAATCTCACCAAATTTCTAAGGAAAAAAAAAGATGATTATTATTCAGAAATATGACACATCAGCATGTGTGATCTATCAATCAAAGCACTCTCACCACAAAGTGTGGCATCAGCTCTTCCTTCTCCTCCTGAGTAACTCCTAAAATAGCGAGAGCTCTGGGTCTGTGGTCGACAACCATACGGTTCACAGCCCCACCGCGAGCCATCATGTCCCGACTTCGGCTTCTGCCACGGCCCGTATGCATCGCACCGGCCTCCATCTTCCCTCTGCCGCGACCTCGACCGCCTGGAGGTCGGATCAGACCCAACCGCGTCGCCTGAAGGAAGGACAGGCCGGTTGGTTTAATATTACAAAGTGATTCACACACAGTGGATGCTACTTTATGGGCACCAACTGGCTGTGTTAAACTTTACCAGTGACTGACTACCCGCGAAGACGAATACTAAATATGTCAGAAATATTTCATGTCGCAGGCAAAATATCACACGTGTTCAGAGCTAAAACTTTCCTGTTCTGTCACTCTCCCCTTTACCATCCTTTACCATTAGTTGACACTCCATTTTTAAAGCGACATCTCTTTCTCACTCGCTCCTCACCACTCCACAAGCTCACAACCACTCTCCTCTTCCATTTGTCCGTCCCTCGCTTGGCCCTTTTAATTGTCATCTTACGACTTTCGTACAAGGACCAGTGACTCAAACTTTAATGAGACGGGGCTCCATCAGTGTAGAACTTGTGTCTGATTTGGCTTCGTTAGTGGCTGTTCCTCTGGGCTTGCTTAAGTGGCTGCAGTTTAATGTGCAGAAGGAGGGGTTGGGTTTAGATGAATGGGGGAGGGGAGGTTATATGCATTTTTAATGACTAGCTAATTTAGGACCCTGGGGTTAAAAGAAAAAAAAAACATGCCAAGCAGGTGTTGCTGACAAACGCTATGTTGAAAAACAGCCAGCTTATTGGCTATACATATATAGATGATTTAAATTTATGCCAACATCCTATATGCTAATTCTGGCCAACAGCCAATGCTGATATTTTTCCCCACCTACTCACAGACCACTAATGACCTCTGTAAGGTAATTAACATATGTAATTAAATATGTAGTGTTGGCCTATCTGCCTATTTATCTTAGCAGGCTAATAGCCACTTAATAAAATGAGGTAAACTGTACCAAACCTCTATCATTTTCATTCAACAGACTCCTAATGTTTGTTTTAGTTTAGACCAAACATGAACCTGACTGAGGGAGCAAAAAATAATAATGGCATTTATATTATTTGTCTCATTGTTTTACCCAATTTATTGTTGGTCATTTACATGTGTGCAGATTTCCTCTCTATGCAGAATAGAATGCACATCCTATAATCTTATCTGCAAACGTCCTCTCAGGCATTTCTTGGTATTACATCCTCTCAAGAAAAGTGTTGATGAAGCAAGATGCTGTCAGTATGTGTGTGTGTGTGTGTGCTTCATGGCCTGCTTGTGGCTGTGTGTATATGTACTGTTTGTGCATGTGTTTTACCTCCACTTGTAGCTGCCCCAGTTTCCTCTTAAGGTCAGAGGTGTCCTCCCCGGAGCTCATTTTCTTGTGAAAGTCCAGCTCAGCATCCAGCAATTCCTTCTGAGCCTGGTCACATATCATGAACAATTAAAAAAAATAATAATCTTGTTGATTAGTATCTCAATGGCCAAAATGAAACAAATGGAGGTTAGAAGCTAGACTTACATCAGTCTTGGTTTTTGGCTGGTTGTGGTTGCTTTTTCCACTCGACACCTGAGGTGTAGGGTTCATTTCATTTTGCAGCTGGGTAATCTTCTCCGTGAGCTCCTTTAGGGTTTTCATGATGTTGGCTCTTTCTTCAGGTTTCCTACCTCGGTTCTTCTCCAGGCGGTTTATCAGTGCCTGGAAGGAGGAGGAGAAGCAGTTAAAGAGAAAGTGAAACAGCTGATTGAAAAAAAAATAAACAATGAAATATAGAGATAAGTATCTTACTTTCTGGCACTCAATCTGAGTCTTCAACATCTCTTGCTTCTTCTTTCTCATGTCTTGTTGGAGTTTCAATGCCTCCTAAGAGGTTAAAAAAAAAGAAATGTTATTTCTCACTGGTGGCCTCGTATTCCTGTAGCAGTCAATAAATGTAACCAAATTAAGCAACATGCCTGTTTCTTCTTCAGAGCTTCCTGTGCTTCCAGTGCTTTGCCAGTTTTCCCAAGGCTTTTTGATAATGACTTGAAGGGTGTAGAAGTGTAAGTGCCCTTCTGGGTGTTTGCAGGCGCAGGCGCAACCTAAGCATCACACAGGAGGACACAAACTCTACATTTAGGTCATCAGAATAAGATAACATCCAACAACTTTTTCACAACAAGACAAAAATTTCAATTAGTAACAGTTATTAATTAATGCTCTAAAAATACTAGTTCTCTTTAAAAAAAAATGACCTTAGTATTTATAACAGCATGCAGACAACTGGCATGGTCAGTGTGAGCATGCTAGCATTGTATCATGTAGCTCAGTGCATCACTGGCTTAGACTATAACATACATTGGCAGGGTCTGTATTTGGATTCAGGCCGTCCGGCTTAGTCGTAGCTGTGGTTCCAGCTGCTGCAGGCAGGTGATGCTTTTGTACGGTCTTGTTTAACACATAGGCAGCTGGATTGTGCTGCTTAATCCCCTGTGGATACAAGAAGGAAAACATAAAATATGTGCATAATGGGGAGGGACTTTGTGTGTTTCAGCTCATTATGCTAACCTTATGCACACTGCTGTGCAGCAGCCCCTGATTAGGTGGCGACCCCTGGATTCCTGAGCTCTGCTCCGGCTGCTGAAGCCCTGTGCTGTTGGTGCCGGGCTCGCGGTGCCAGTACACACGGATGAAGCGGTTGTTGAGGACCGCCTGTATGCTGGATATGGCCCGTCTGGCCTCTTCGTTCTTTGTGTACTGGATCAAGGCCGCCTCTGGGTCTCCACCGAAAACAACCTAGATTGAGAGCAAAGAAACAAAATATAATGAGAAGTCCTATTCTTAACTGATCCCACTGATGTGACTGCAAAGCCGTCCACATTGTTTCTTGCTTTCTAATACCAACCAACAATCCAACAACCTCATTTGGTCTCTCTTTATTAATCTAAACATGTTTGGTTTGTACACAGCAGCTGCAGGATACCCTTTACCTGTATATTGACGATGGTTCCAAACTTGCTGAAGTGTTCATTGAGCTTGGTGATGTTGTTGAGCTCACGTGGGATCTTGCGTACCTCCAACTTTGTGTTCACATAGTGATTCCTCTTAGGAAAAATGTTCTTATGCTGGTTGTTAAAGTTTGGCCTAAAAATAAAGAAAGAATATGGGGTTGATTTTCAGAAAGTAGACAAAGGAGTTTGGGCTAGCAAGTGAAGGGACTCAGACCTGGGATACGTGGTTCAGACTTTTCTAAAAGCCATTTAATATTTTGCAGAGAATGGTACATGTGAACCTGCCTGTCACTTAAATCATCCTAGTCATTTGTGCATCTGCTTACCACAGCAGAAGCAAAAGATAAGCTGCAGACCTGAGTCACCTTGGCCTGAAACAAGGCTCCTTTTACAGTAACAGGGTGAGGCACCAGTTTGATCAAATTTCAGCAGACTAGCTTCTTTAAACCTCTGTACACAACACATACAATACATACATAGTTTACTTTCAAATGTGTGTTTATGTGAATGCTTACTTCTCCATCCAGGGTTTTTTAGCTGCCTGTCCCTCAGATAGATTAGGCCCCATGGTCCTCTTCCTGCTTTCCTGCTCAGCATTGAAATGGGAAACGTTACTTCCAGGAGTGCTGGCTGTAGCGGCCGGCTCCGTCTGGATTATAATGTTGGCAGCTAGAAGATACAAACAGACACAAATACCATTATATAATGATGATAATTGTCAGCTTCAGCATAATGTTTAACTGTCTTTTTCTTGTAGCAACATTAGCTAACTAACTATTAGCCAAATTCTTGCTACCTCTGGAGCCTTGTCCTTCGTTGGAGGTGAGGCCAATGAGGTTGGGGCGTTGAGTCTGCACACGGGGAATGAACTGACGATAAGGATTGCGCCCTGCTGCCGTCAGGCCTGGAGACTCTGGGTTGTAGCCCTCTGGATCATAGTTATCTAAAGTGTCAGAAATTAACACACAAGGAAGTTGTCACAATATAATACAATTTAGGAAAATGTGAATAAAATAAATAAAATGCACAGAACATTTAACTGAGTTTAAACTACTGCTTGCACAAGAACATGCAATCATTCATGACAGCTATGAGTCTAAACAGTAATCAGATGGAAGTAAAATCTATTTGTACCTAATAAAAATAAACTGTCTATTTTGACATAAGTGCCTAACATAAGGTTGTCTGAATAACAGGAACCTCCCCCAATTAGAGTATGGGAGAGGTTCTCAAGACAATAAGACAGCAGAGTTCATGGTGATTTGTCAAAGCTACTTAGGTTATTAAACAGTGCTACCCTCTGGTCCACAAGTGTTACTGCACCCTTCAAAAACACACTGCATGCACAGCACTGCCACACTTATGACACAAAACAACATTATTTCAAAGAAAAAACAAACAACACACGTATCAGTGAAAGGTAAGATGATCTACTGAAAAACACAATGTCTCCTCCCAACACATCTTCCCCAATCTGAATAGTAAAATCATCTCTGCTTACACTCTGACTGCACATATTGGGGATGAAGAGACACAGACGAGGAGGAGGAGGGAGGAGGAGGAGGAGGAAGAGTAGGTGGCAAACCCATGCCAGGCGGTCCGATAGGAGGAGAAGAAGTGATTGCAGATTGGTGGTTGGGGGTTTCAATCCCACTGGTGGCTATGAGTGGGGGTCCTGAGGGAGACACAAGGCCAAGCTAATGTCTCAGATATGTCGCAAATAAAACAGTGAGTGGTCTGCATGGCAAACTTTATTCATACTACTGGTCCAGTACTGAGCAACCTAATCACAGCCTCTTTACTTCCAACAGGGAAAAAAAGTGTGTGGTTTAAATCTAAATAATTTTCTGTGTAACAAGATGAATTAACCCAACCAAGTCTTGGCTATATATGAATTGTGAATATGAAAGAAAAGAAAGAACTGATATTTAAACAACTACAGTCAACTCAGCCATCACTGATAAAAGCTAGAGACATGACAGGCTGTGTGACATGCCTTTACCATCACAGAATCTGCCCACATAGAAAAAGGAAACAAATTAGTGCAGTACTGGGGAGAGGAATAACTATTATGTATCTGGCTACAGTGGTTTGAAATTAATACTCACATAAAAGTGCATTTTCTACAAGTTGCTTGATAGTTTAATGTACCAAAGTGGCGATACTGCTTACCTGTCATAGGGAAGACCCCTGGAGGAGGTGGCTGGCCGAAGGGTGGCATCGAAGGCATCCTGAGTGAGGCGGGCGGCTCAGTGATCGGGGGCATAGGCAGGCCGGCAGGGGGCATAACAGGTGGTGGCGGGAACGGGATTATATTTGGGAGGTTGACATCATCAACTACAAGTGGATCATTGCCATGGTCAAATGGACAAAGGTCACCACGGACGCAAAACCCTTTTTCTGTGTGAGGCAGACAAATAAACATTAAAAATTAAGTATTAGCAAGTTTGTATATTTTTGAAATATTTTAAAAATTAATTCACAACTAAAATTACAATAAACAACGAGCTTAGGAAATAAACAAGATGAACCTTTTAATCAGCCATCACAGACAGATCATGTATTTACTGCATAGTCTCATTAAGGAACAAGGTCCCTAGTGGCTGTGCTGTGCACTGTGACAGATAGCAGTGAGCTTCAGGGACAGTGGGTAAGTTTAAAGCCTCCTGTGTCCCTGTGTGGAGGAGGGTGCAAGCCTGCTTGCTTTCCTGTCTTTCACGGGGGATGAGGGAATGAGTGCTAAACAGTGGTCATTAGTGAAGACTAAACACAGCATTAAACCCTCATGGGGAGATACTGGTGGTGTTTACAGACTAGCCAGAGAAGTAGTAACAATAACTATGGCAAATTCTGAGAAATTGTGCGCAACATTTTCTTTTCATTTGAGCACTAGTTTAATGCATAGGTAATATCTCCATGATACAATGAAGTGCAAATTACTGATGGGATGAAACAGATAAAAGAACAAATATAATGCTGGTGAAAATTCATTGTTCTTACCATCATAATCCCTGCAACGCTGTTTGAGGGAAGCACCCTTGTTGGAGAATGGCTTGACATGTCCATCTTGCCTTTGAGTGCTGTAATAGCCAGACCAGCTGTCTGTGGTGCTGTCAGGGAGGTGAGCCAGTGTTGCTACAGGAACACCGCCAGCTCCGGTGACTCCAGCAGAGGATGAAGAAGAGGAAAAGGGGTGCGGAGGTGTGGGCAGAGGCAAGAGAGGCAACGGGTGCTGCTGGGAGCCAGATGTGGCAGAAGAGCCGTAACCGTCTGTGTCCTTTCTCTCCACCTCAAACTTCGACTTGAAGTCTGAAAAAAGAAAAACAGACAAATAAGATAATAAGCAACCACATTTGAATTTTGAAAGAGTATCCACAGCTACTTCCTTTTGCGGCTTAACCTTTTGGGTAATATGGCCAGCTCCAACACATGTTGCTGAATCCCCACTGATGTGACTGCAAAGCCGTCCACATTGTTTTTTGCTTTCTAATACCAACCAACAATCCAACAACCTCATTTGGTCACTCTTCATCAATCTAAAGCAGCTTGCATCTTGGATGTCTACAGCAGAACTTCTGCATCACTAATGCTACAGCGTTGGCAAGAGGTACAGGAACAGCTACACACCTGGGTCTGGTCCCCTGTGCTGTTGTTATTGGTTCTAGGGGAAAAAAAAATTCTCACCTCTGCCTCCTCTGTGCTCCCTATCCCTGCTCTTTCCTCGGCTGCCACTCCTGCTCCTGCTGCGGCTTCGGCTGTAGCTCCTCCCACGGGGGCTGCCCCTGCGACGTTCGTGGCGCTCTCGCTCGCGGTGAGAATCGCTGCCGCTTTTCCCATGCCGATCAAAGTCACGGCGCTTGCGCTCATCTCGCCTCCTGTCATCACGGCTCCTGTGCGGTTAAGAAGTTAATGGGAACACATTTGAATTACTATCAGAGTCACAAAGCTACATTTAACAGTTTTCAAACAGGAATGACAAATGTGTGTTCCAACAATCGCCACATAGGATCTTAATTCACATGGATTTAGTTTGTGACCTTTATTTTACTGTACTGAAGAGAAGTAAGCCTTAAGTTTGAAAACTAAAAAAAGAGGCTCTGCTGCTGCTGCTTGTTGCTAATAAAACTTCTTAATCATACTTTCATTATCATTAAGAAGTTTAAATTGTACATTTATTGCTTCATAAAATGCAGAAGATAGTGAACACTTCACAGCTGTTTTTCCTCTTTGTTGAGTTATTGTGTTTTCGCAGCCAAGGGACGTGTTACTGGACACCAGAGCTCTCGACAAGCTAAAAGCAGGACTCGTCGACTTTCAAACAAACCATGCAAATGCAGCCACATGCGCTCACGCTAATATCTCTATACATGCAAAATGTTGTGGTTTTCAGCATCAGGAGCCTGGTGTAATGAAAATTTCAGAATGAGACCAGAATCTAAACATTCTACCTCTGATGGGGAGGTTAAACATGTCTGTGAAGCAGCAATACCTGGACTCATTGAAGTCAGAGCGGTTTCTCAGAGGACTTCTCCTCCGTCTGTTTTCTCTCTCCTCTTCTGGGGTTTCAGCCTTGAGGGGGAAAATGTTACAACTGAAACTGTCCTCTGTTTTTTTTAAACAGATAGAGATTTATAAGAGTTATAGGATCTTTTCCACAATACATTTTTTAAAAGAAACAAAATACCAGTCTTTACCAAAACCCTTTGCAGCTGCTTTAATATGTAAGCAGACACATTTTTAGAGGCTGATATTTATCCTCAAAAGTCTCAATGTGGCCAATAAATTTCTTTTTTCTTACCTCCATTTCAGACTTCACTGCAGGTGGTTTAATTTCCTCTTTAGGAACTTCCTTAGCTGCAGGATTTCCCAGGTAGTTCTTGCTCGTCAGACATTCAAAAAGTTTATCGACAAATCCTATCGTTTCTGCAAGGTTAAAATTAATCATGTGAGTATGTTTAATCTCCATTAGACTCTAGTGTTGTGTGCAGTTTTGCACATCTATCAAACACGTAAGCCAGGACAGAGATATAAGTGTATACTGTGGAGAACTGTGAAATGATGTCACACTCCCTCTGCTGGCCACATCAGTGACATTTAGTAGTGGATGATGTTGTACAACTCAATGCAGAGCTTCCATTTATGGAGTCCTATTAAATTCTTTTATTTACTCTACTGTAAATACTTCCTTTTATTCTGAAAGCTATAACTGTTGGGTAAAGGCTAAGTGAGTGTTTAGTGAAAAGGAAGTCAACATGGTGTACCTTCTGCATCTGTATTCTTACATTAAAACATGATGAGAACCTTCTGCCTCTCAGAAAGACATTGGCACAATAATCTACATCATGTCAACCTATTGGAAAAGCTTTATGTAGAATCCAAACCTTTTTGTAGGAAGACGTCAAGCTGATCAGCACAAAGTGCTTTCAGCTCCTTCTCCGGTTTGTCCTTCTTCACAAGGGCCACTACATAATTGGCTAATGCGGAAGGATCAGCATCGCATCTGCAGGGTTAAAGTCAAAAGTTCTCTGAGCCAGAACATTATGGAGCTAAAATCTATACACCATATATAAAAACCAGCCATGCATCTATTTTTAAAAGCAAACAAGGTAACTGATGAAATAAAACAAAATAAAAAACATGTTCAAAAGTTGCCATTAAAAACATAATAAGCCGATTTTAATTAACACATTTATGCAAATATAGACAACTCATTAGGATTCACCATTTCAGTAAGAAGCAAATAATCCCTGCCTTTCTAAAACTGAAGCCCCCCCTGACAACGTCCAAGAGGAAGTCATTGTATTTCAGTAGTTTGGCACAGTGGGTAAACAGCACTGCATAATCTGTTATACAGCAACATTAACTGTAACAGAATGAGTCTAATATTTAAGTAAAACAATGCCTTCAGCTGGCCTTGGGTTCACACTAGAAAAAGAGGGAGCAGGCGTAAACAGCACGTATAACTATGGTAACTTCACAATCCTTTTCAAGTTTTAACTATAAAACATGTTTACATATTGATTTATCCTGAACGATTTCATTGTTAATCGATTATATGCAGAAAAAAACAAGGTAAGCTTTGTGTTGGAGCTTAAAGGCTTGCTACAGTGCTGTGATAAAGTTAGACCATCGTGCCCAACTGCCTGCAAAAACTACCCTAAAATAACAGTGCGACAAATGTTAACAAACACGTTGAATCGTGCACAATTTTACTGTTTTGATTACGCTAAGTGTAAAAGAAGCACTATGTCCCTTTTTGCTACAAAAGGCCAGCTAGCGGCGATGTTGGTTAGCTAACTCGTGCAAGAATTTGCCACTAGATTCTAGCAAGTCCCCATTGATAACTGGCTAACCCATTGGTTAGCTAGCTAACGTAGCTACGTAGCGTACAAGCTAAATGTCATTTCAATTCAACACTCACATTGGCTCCAGGAGTTTTGCCAGCCACGACTTCAAGGCTTCCACATTTTCTATGATCATCGTGAGAAAGACTATAATACTGTCTATAAAAAGAAAGTGCGGTTTGATAACCCTACTTTCATCGTCTATATTTATAAGCTTTAAGGCCTTCTGTCTCTCTTCACTGGCAGGTCGGACAAATTATTTTACGGCATGGCAACACAGATCGAGGTGTCGTAACAGAGGGCTGGTGTACGTCATCGTACAGTCAGTCTAATTTAAACAGGAATTCCTTAAATTCATATCAGTGTGCTGGTAGTTGTATATTGAAATGTATTAGATTAAATAAATATTTACGGTATAAATCAACGAGTTAGTCTGCTAGAGAGCCACTAAATTCAATGTCGTAGAAGTCCGACAACTACATTTCCCAGAAAACCCTGCCGCGACACTGGTTGTGGGTGTCATCAGCCAGACACCGGTGGCGTGGGTCCCCCTTGTCAAACTGGAAACTATTTCTGCTGGTTCTTTTTATTAACAATAAAATACTAAAGAGCTCCCAATTTGGGTCAAAATGACGGTAGGTGTACGCTATAATTATTAGCAGTTAGGAACGGTGAAATCTGGTTTGAAGGGAGTGAGTACATTAACTAACCGTAGCTGTTAGCTAAGTTAGCTAACATGAACTGACGAGGCAACTGCAGAAATATAAATCTGACTCAGACAATATTACCGCTGTTCTCGAGTTTGCTGTGTTAATTGTATTATTTAAACTGTCAATATACAATATACTTGAAAACGCCTAATTATTCCATTCCAGGAGCGAAAAGGAACGGCAAAGTTGGACTTTTTGAGAAAGATTGAATTAGAAATCCAGGAGAAATGGGAAAAGGAGAAAGCATTTGAGCAGGACGCACCAAAAACAGTTGGAGAATCCGCAAAGTGAGTGACTGTATTGTTAATAGCAACTCCAGGCTCAAAGTCTTACACGCTTAACTGGTAATTTAATATGTAGCATTAAAGAAAGCATATTAAAGAGACTAACACTGATACATAGGAATGTCAGACCAATTTCTGCATGTGAACTTCCTTCTACTAAAGTCTTCCTGAATAGTAATAGATATGTAGTATAGTTTTCTTGTGTTTGCCATTGGGGGAAAAAACAAGTCATCTAAGTTGGGTGAGCCTTTGACTGATTAATGCTTGCTCTGTATTATTTCCCAAATCAAAAACATATGCTAGGAACTAAACGCCAGTAAACAGTTCCTTTTGCTCTCCAAATGATTTTTTGTCTTTCTTTCTAGCAAAAACAAGTATTTTGTCACCTTCCCCTACCCTTACATGAATGGTCGTTTGCACCTTGGCCATACATTCAGCTTGTCAAAATGCGAGGTAAGGTTGTAGACAAAGGTGAACACTGAGGAATTACCTCAGCCAGCACCTATAAGATTCAAGCTGTTTGCTGTCTGGTTTATGAGTTCGCACTGTTGTGCTTTGTTCCTACAGTTTGGTGTTGGGTACCAGTCTCTGAAAGGGAAGAAATGTCTCTTTCCTTTTGGCCTACACTGCACAGGAATGCCAATCAAAGTGAGTGGATTTTGTCCTGACAGCTTTTCTCATATTACTTCTTCTCTCTTTAACATCCCTGTAATGACAACATTGTGTATTTCATCTCCTATCTTACACCCCCCTATACACATGGCTTTGTCTGTCTTTCTGGTGTTCATAATTTTGTTTAATATCGACCAGGCCTGTGCAGACAAGCTGAAGAGAGAGATGGAGCTGTATGGAAATCCTCCACAGTTTCCAGATGAAGAGGAGGAAGAGAAGGAAAAGCCAAAGGAATCTGATGAAATCATCATCAAGGACAAAGCAAAGGGCAAAAAGGTCAGGATCTGATAACTGTAGATGACGTGTCTTTATTTTATGGGTATTAAATATGATATAAATGAAATTACTAAATTACATTTTTTGCTTTTTCATCTACCAGAGTAAAGCAGTGGCCAAGTCTGGATCCTCCACTTTCCAGTGGGACATCATGAGGTCTTTGGGCCTAAATGACCAGGAGATTGCCAAGTTCGCCCACGCTGAACACTGGCTTGAGTACTTCCCTCCTCTGGCTGTCAAAGACCTCAAACAGATGGGAGTTAAGGTAACTCATCCTTACAGTCGAACTCTCCCATACTCCTGTCTGTCTCTGTGCTTGCCTCTGAGCCTTGGTATTACTGCATGTCAATACCTCACAGGTCGACTGGAGGCGTTCATTCATCACGACAGATGTGAACCCCTTCTATGACTCCTTTGTTCGGTGGCAGTTTATCACTCTGAAGGAGAGAAAAAAGATCAAGTTTGGCAAAAGGTAAGGTGTCATGTTCCTGTAGGACAGTGTTGTTTATTCAATAATATGCAGTAGGTATGAAAACTTTTTTAGTGCCATCATAATTACGTTGCTGTCCTCAAATGCAAAGCAAAGTGAGCCTTTCTTTATTTTAATATTGGATTGATCGATCTTTTATTAGTATAACATGATTCCTCTGCAGGTATACCATCTACTCCCCAAAGGATGGACAGCCATGCATGGACCATGATAGGCAAACAGGAGAGGTACAGTAGACTTACCAGCTCTTGGGAAAAAAACTGTAATATAAATGTTTCACCAATGAATTCAATTCTAAGACACAGGCTACTTTGTTTTATTGGAACTAACTGTATCACACATATGTCCTTAAATTGGTTTTCTCATGTAAAACTTGGCAAAAGGAGCTGCATCTTCATTATTTACCCTTCACTTGCAGGGAGTTGGACCCCAGGAGTATACACTCATCAAGATGAAGATAGTTGAACCATACACAGCAAAATTCAAGTCTAAAGTCTTTTATAGCAGGTAACATGACACAAACAGTGATCATGGAATGGAAAAGGAAAGGAAAAAATCTAATCTAAAATCTAAAAGTTCTAAACTTTCTGTCCTCCTAGTGGCATGAAAGGCAAAAATATCTTTCTGGTGGCTGCCACTCTGAGGCCAGAGACCATGTTCGGTCAGACCAACTGCTGGGTGAGGCCTGATATGAAGTATGTCGCCTTTGAGACGAGCAATGGAGACATCTTCATCAGCACCAGCCGGTCTGCCAGGAACATGTCTTTCCAGGGCTTCACCAAGGAGAACGGGGTGGTGCCAGTGGTGATGGAAATTCTTGGACAGGTATAGCTTTTGTTAACTTATTGCTCCTTTCACATTTACCTCTGAACCAGGTATAAATGCCTGATATTATCCAAACAGGGTACATGTGTATTTTAACTGTAATTGGGTCTTTTTAGGATATCCTTGGTTGTGCTTTGAGTGCTCCTCTGACTTCTTACAAAATCATCTATGCTCTGCCAATGCTCACCATCAAGGAGGACAAAGGTACCAGTCAACTACTTTTATGCTAGGAAGATAAATTTAACTTTGACTATTTTACTGTTAGTTACTGGCCCCACTGTAGATCCATTGCATCATTTAGTCTTTTTTTTGTAATCCTGTTCTTTCCCCAGGTACTGGTGTTGTCACCAGTGTGCCCTCTGATGCTCCTGATGACATTGCTGCTCTTAGGGACATCAAGAAGAAACAGGTAATGCTACAGATCTACATGTGAATGTCTAATCTTGAACTATTTAATGAGTTGTTCCCAGAACTGCATGGAAACATGAAATAACCCAACTATATAAAGTAAGTCTTTAACATTTTCTTATCAGGCTCTAAGGGAGAAGTATGGAATTGAGGACAAGATGGTGTTGCCTTTTGAGCCGGTGAGCTGATCCTGTTTAATTTTGTTAAGGGTGCCGCTGGATCCACTAATTATGTGCCAGTTTCTAATGCATCAATTACTATATTTGTATATTTTTATGTATGTGTCAGGTCCCTATCATAGAGATCCCAGGCTACGGGAACCTCTCTGCTCCACTGGTGTGTGATGAGCTGAAGATCCAGAGTCAGAATGATAAAGAGAAGCTGGCTGAGGCCAAGGAGAAGGTTTACCTGAAGGGATTTTATGAAGGGGTAAGTTAGAAAATCTTATTGTACATAGGTCAGCAAAATGCAAAACGTGTCGAAACCCACTTCGGGTTTAACCCCAAGGATTAATACTGCCTGTATGATTTATCCACCTGACACAAATAAAGTCATTTACAGCTCACAGCTAGATTAAATTATTCACTAACTTACTATGGGTTGCTCTTAAGATAGTTTGGTCCCGTCTGCTCCTGAAAAAGCACATAGTTTGTTTATCTTCTCTAAACATAAATGTTTCATTTATGTCTAGAGAAGATGCTGTAGAGGCATGGCTCACATATTGCTGACCAGTTGAAAGGATCGATACTGTAGGATTTATTTTTCTCTGAATTCCTGCCTCAGATCATGCTGGTTGAAGGCTACAAGGGCCAGAAGGTTCAGGATGTGAAGAAGCCCATCCAGAAGATGATGGTAGAGAATGTAAGTAAAAACAGCAGAAATTAGTTTTAAATTCTTGGATTAAATTTAGTGTTACCTTCTGTTACAAATGCAAAGTATGATGAAGGTATCATCAGTATCTTTACTAAACATGGCTCTCTTACAGGGTGAAGCTATGATCTACATGGAGCCAGAAAAACAGGTCATGTCACGCTCAGCTGATGAGTGTGTGGTGGCTCTCTGTGACCAGTGGTGAGTGCTACAACAATCTTATATTGTACAACCTGAGGTGCCTATATTAGGGATGTTTACCAGCATGGCTGACACGAGAGGAGCCCAATATAAATTGCTGATTACTATTTAATTTGTGTCGTACAGGTATTTGGACTATGGGGATGCAGAGTGGAAGCAGCAAGCCAATGAAGCCCTCAAGCCTTTGGAGACGTAAGACACTTACAGAGCATTTAGTACAGAGTATAGAAAACAAATGCATATACTTGTGTTATGTTGATTGTTGCAAACAAATTTTAATATACTCTATTTTGCAAAACACTGCACAGATTTTGTGAGGAGACCAGGAGAAACTTTGAGGCAACCTTGGCTTGGCTGCAGGAGCATGCCTGCTCTCGTACCTATGGTCTTGGTAAGCATTACAATGTGTGTATGTGGAGATGAACTGCAGGTTGGGAACTTAGGTTGTATTTTTATGTTTTGGTTGATGATTTCATAGTCAATGCACCTGCTTTAGAGTTATTTAACACACTGTGGAAAAATCCTTTTAGGTGATAATTTTGGTCTATAGATGGAGACAGAGGACAACAGTAAAGCACCTAGCAACAGCCTGCCTTTCTTCATACAGGAATAGATTCAAATTCAATGTCAGCTGGCATACAGTCCAAGCCAATTCAGTACAGTCTAGTCCTGTAGTATACTCCTATTGTAGAAAAAAGAGAATCTTTTTCTGATGTTGCTGTTTCATTCACATTGTGTATATTCACTCGTCTCATTTGTAGAAACAAAAAAAACTTTTCCTTCTCAAACATTTGTTCATACTCAAAGGTCAAGCACAGTTTAAGTAATGTGATTACAAACAAAGATGGTGCTTTCATAAATTCTTGTAAAAAAAAAAAAAAAATCCCCCTAAAAATGTGTGGTTTCAAAAGGATTACACAATGGAGACTTTTTCTTGGCATCTTCTTGATAAGAAAGCTAAAAAAAACATTGTGTCAGTACAGAAAAGACAGCAGTTGTCATCTTTGATAGTTTTGTTTCTTTCATGATCATGTCTTTCTCTGTACGTCTAAATGCGTGTCTGTATTTGTGCACGTCCTCTGGTTACCATAGGAACGCGCCTGCCTTGGGACGAGCAGTGGCTGATTGAGTCACTATCGGACTCCACCATCTACATGGCTTATTATACTGTGGCCCACCTCCTCCAGGGAGGTGTGCTCAACGGACAGGGAGGCTCCCCGCTGGGTATCAAGTATGGATGCAAGACACACACACTCACTCAAATGTACACCACAAGCGTTAATCCCTTACCGATGCAGCTTTTTTTATTTGCTTTTTCTGCCTTTAAGAGAAATTATTCCTTTTACTAACAGACTTTATTGAATTAATGACTATTATTATCAAAATGTATTCATTTTTATTACTTCAACCCAGTGCATACTTCTTTTTCCCTCCCCTACAGGCCAGAGCAGATGACCAGAGAGGTGTGGGACTTTATCTTCTTCAAAACATCTCCGTTTCCCAAGACAGACATCCCAAAAGAGCACCTACAGAAGCTGAGGAGGGAGTTTGAGTACTGGTACCCCGTGGATGTCCGTGTGTCTGGCAAAGACCTGGTGCCCAACCACCTGTCTTACTTCTTGTACAACCATGTGGCTATGTGGCCCAATGACAAGTGAGATGCAAGGATCTTTGCTTAACCTTAGGACTGTGTGATCTCTTTGAATATAACGTTAACATGATAATAATTGACACTGAGAACATTGTCTTTTGTCCACAGTGGAAAGTGGCCACAAGCAGTACGAGCTAATGGTCATCTGCTCCTCAACTCTGAAAAGGTTTGTGAAATTATTACCCCCTGTGAAAATGAGTGAGACATTTTAACATTTTTTTTTATCATAGTATATACTATAATGATTATATAATAGATTTTCCAAACACTTCCAGGGTCAGTATTATTATTATTAACCGCTTTAAGAACTGAGCTCTTTGTTTGGCCATGGTGTGATAATACTATGTTGTCTTTGCTCTGAGAGTGATGAGTGATAACAATTAACCTAACAATTAACCTATAACATTTTGCCTTGTCCTTTGTGAAAGCATCATGGCAAAAGTGAAAGAGCTAGGTTTTAACTTCAAGATTGTTAATGCCTACAAAGCAGGAGAAGTACATGTAAGTTGATCAAAGCTCTTCCAAGTCCAGATCTGGCATGAGAGGTATTATTAAAGAAGTTAAAAAACAGACAGTGCAGATGACTGGCAGAAGGAAGTGGAAACATTTCAAAGACTCTGGATAGAAAACACGGGCAGTGTCTGAAGACCCTAGAACACCCGCCAAGACATTTGTGAATGATTTAGTCAACTCTGGAATTGGACTGCCAGAGAAGACACACACCAGAGTTCTGCACAGGAATGATGGCCAGGTTGCAGACCAAGAAAAACTCCACTTTTGCAGAAAAGACACCTCTAAGGTAGTCTGGCGTATGTTAGAGATAGCCTGGAGAAAAAAATATGCATACTGGCAGTGAGTCATTTGGTCAGGTGAAACAAATCAGTCACAGAAGTGTTGCTTTCCTTTGGAAAAAGAAAGGAAAGGTGTATAACCCAGAGAACCCACAGGCAAACACTGGTGGCAGTGTAATGCTTCAGTGCATCTTGAGCTTGGTATATTGTCAGAGTGGAAGGAATCATGAATAAAAAGGAGGCTTTGTGAATAGCTTGAATGAAAAATCTTAAGCACTTGGCAACAAAGCTTTGTGTTGATCATCGATTTCTTTTCCAATATGACTACCCAGAGCGTACATCTCTTCTAGTGAAGAACGACCTCTAGGAGAGCAAAGTGAACATTACTGACTGATCTGCTCAAAGCCCTGAGTAAAATCTGACTAAAAATCTGTGTAGTGTACTAAAGGTCAGAGTCTCTGTAAGGAGGAGCAAGGGGGATACAAGAAGACTGAGCTGGGATTCGTCAAGAGACCAGTCTCAAACATGTCAAAAACTACACCAAGCAACTCAGGCTGATATACAAAACTTTCAAGGAGGCTAAAACAATCTTCATCTGTACAATACAAAACATTACAGTATGTAACAAAAGCTTATGTCAGGCAGCTAACATCTGTTTTTTTTATTCACCAGATGTCCAAATCAACAGGAAACTTCCTTACACTCAGCCAGGCCATTAAGAAGTTTTCAGCAGACGGTACAATCAGTTTCCTTTTGTTTTATCTATTATTCCCTCTGTCTATATTTTAATTTCAGCAGAGAAAGCACAGCGGTGTGAGTCACAGTGTGAGTCCACAATGCATAGGCTATTACATTTGATAAGAATCTTTTTCTCTTACTAAGGATAATAACAAAAAAATCCTTTGCTGAAGTGTTAATATTGCTGATCCTTAAGTATACATTTATCTGTATATAGGTTATGTTTTTTTATAAAAGATTTACATAGTTTAGAGCTACATGTAGCATTAACATTAATTAGCTTGGACATTTGTGAATGTACGTTGCTGAGTAGTTTTTTTGGACAATATTTTAATGTCCGAATGATTGGAAGATGGGTCCAATCTGAAATTATGGTTCAGATATTAATAAATTCCAAAGCCAACAGATTCAAGACTGGCTGTTAGTCTTCTAAAGGGGCAGGCTGTGGTCAAGCTCAAGTCCACCATCTCTACTAAAAAACAGCAATAAGAACAGGTGTTCATAATATCTGTACCTGGGTGGCTGACGGCTTAACCTGCCTGTCGTCAGTATATAGGTGGCTGATTTTTTTACCTTCTTTGTTTATATGATCTGTTGGAACTGAATAATAGATAGCATGTCCCCTGTGGGAGTAAAGAACGGCATGGTCTGACAGCAGATAGACGCATCAAGTTGACTTTCTGTCTGGGAACTTGGAGTGATGTCTGCTGAGTATCTGAACTCTTCTCAGACTGTGGAATTTTTTAACAAAGTCTCTGAAGTTCACCTGGCAGCTGAAAAGCCTTTTTGTAGAAGAAAAAAAGAAGTGCTGTGTTCAAAGCATATCTTGAGGATAGAGGACTGAAATATTTGTGTATTTCACTGCTTTCCTCTAAGAACGTAAACTATGGATACGTTTATCTTTTTTTCCTAGTTGCTTATTAACACAGCTCTTCATTTCTTGTCTCAGGTATGCGTCTGGCTCTAGCTGACGCTGGGGACACGGTGGAGGATGCCAACTTTGTAGAGACCATGGCTGATGCTGGCATCTTGCGCCTCTACACTTGGGTAGAGTGGGTAAAGGAGATGATTGCCAACCAGAACAACCTGAGGACTGGACCTGCAGACACTTTCAATGATCGGGTCTTTGCCAGGTAGATGGAGGAATTAATCAAAAGGGAGTGATTATTAGAGATGTATACAAGTAATCAATAAACAATAAACAATTATGGAGAGAGATTATTGTTCCCTTTTTACATGAGTTACTCACAAAATTGATACTGTGACCACTCAAATGAAACAAATAAATGACTGATTGCAAATGTTTGTGTCTAGTGAGATGAATGCAGGTATCCTGAAGACAGAGCAGCACTATGACAGGATGATGTACAAGGAGGCTCTCAAGAGTGGCTTTTTCGAGTTCCAGGTAAATTTAATATTTTCCACAAAAAACCAATATGACAGCTGCATGACTTGTGCTGCTAAACCTTTAAATTGTTTTCTAATATCTGTATACAGGCAGCCAAAGATAAGTATCGGGAGCTGGCCATAGAAGGTATGCACAGAGACCTGGTATTCCAGTTCATAGAGAGACAAACTCTGCTTCTAGCCCCCATTTGCCCACACCTTTGTGAATACACCTGGGGCCTGCTGGGCAAGGTAAGAAAGATAGTGATTTAACATCTTGCTGTAAGTAGCCTGTGTGTTTTGACTGTGTTCCAATATGTCTCCTCCTTTCTGTCTTTCCTTCAAAGTTCGGTAAATAAACCGATACAGTCAAAAGGAACATTTTAACTTCCCTGTATCGTTTTCATCCCGCCCACCTGGGATCAAGAAGCTAAAAATGAGAGGTGCATGTACGCCAGCGGTAGCACTGGTCCCACGCCTCATTTACCTGTGTGAAATGGCTACGATCATATTCCCACTGTGGATGTCTCATGGCAGTATGACACAAATGCACACACTTTTGCACACTGCCAGGAATATTTTTAACACCCAAATTTATGAATATGAAAGAGTGCCGCTGTGCTAGGGATGGGTATTTCAGATGTTGCTTAGCAACAACAAAAGCCCCAACAACCAGCATTTTCTCCAATCATGTGTTCAGGCCCACTAGCTAGAGAGCTAAGAGGCACTCAGTGGAAACAGGTGCACACACCAATTTGGGATTTCACACATGCCCAGTTAAATCTGCTGTCTTCTCATTTTGTTATGATTTGTGCTGTGGCCTTAGGCTTCTGTTAGTTTTTACACATAAAATTTCCCGTCTCTCTTTTCTTTCTCCCCCTTTTCCCATAACAGACAGATTCTCTGATGAAGGCATCGTGGCCTGTGGCTGGGCCAGTTGACGAGATCCTGATCCGCTCCTCTCAGTATCTGATGGAGACCGCACACGATCTGCGTCTTAGACTCAAGGCGTACATGCTTCCCCCAAAGAACAAGGTAAGATATGAGTCGTGACTGCAAATAAATGGCTGTTTTGGCTTTTTAAATTAATTGTGAAAATGTACATTGATTTGAAAATTGATTGGTTTCTTTTTAATGGAATCCAACGCTTGTCTCGGTGCAATCATTAAGCGTGGTAATTAAATTTGGAGGCAACACTGTGGCAAAAACTTTTTTTTTTCTCCCTGGGGCGTTGATGTAGAGGACAATGATGCAGAAAATAAGAAAAACTGTACTTTGAGAAGTGTGAACATGCCAGGCACCAGCAACCAACAGCTGTGTTAGGAGGTTGCAAGAAGCTGTTATTAGTCTGAAAAACTACAGATTTCTCAAACATAATCGTTAAGAGAATATGAAATAGGTTTTCATGGATCTAAGCCTAACAAAGTTTATTTTACATGCTTAGGATCAAACCCAAAAATAAAGTGTTTTTCTTATGGTATCATAAAGCTGTGGTTGTGTTCATAGCAGGAAACTTAGTCCATTGTTTGTTAACAGTTTGGCACTTCAATAAGTGGCTTTAGGCAGTTGGGAAAAAAAGCAAAACAAGTATTGATCAGATCTAAGGCAGCTGATATCTCAGGCTTCCATGCCGCTGTTATCGATTTGATGCAAATGTTTTGTTGCCATGGAGGCAGGATGGAAGGATGAAGGGAAAACAGTGGAAGAGGAAAGCCTGTCCTTTTCAATATCATAAAAAGTAACAAGAAAATTATATATGGCTGGCAAGTGAGTTAATCATGTTTATATGGCATTTATAGTATATAACAATAATATTTACAGTTGGAATATGGTGTCACATCATAACTTCTCAGAAAACAGTACAGGCCTTGACAGCTGTCATGTGAAATGGCTTCCATCTTCACTGAAGCACGCATTTGACTTTATTGAATAATCCAAATTCAATTTCTTGTTTTTATTCGGACCTGTTAGCATGAGGGAATAAGATGAATATGAAATGACATTTTTTTAAATCCTGTTTCCCTTTAACAGAAAGGTGACTCAAAGCCCCCAGCCAAGCCCTCCCACTGTACCATCTACGTGGCCAAAAGCTACCCACCATGGCAGCACAGTGCCTTATCTCTGCTCGGCAAGCACTACAAGGTCAGGAATCTTTTTCTTCTCCCCCCCCTTTTTCTTCCTCTTCCTGGTTTCTTACCTGTTTGCTGTTTTTTTGTTTTGTTTTCATGCTATTCGTCCAGAGCAACAACGGAGTGCTTCCAGACAACAAAGTGATAGCGAGCGAGTTGGGAGCGCTGCCTGAACTGAAGAAATACATGAAGAGAGTCATGCCTTTTGTTGCCATGATCAAGGTACCTCTGGGCGAAGGGTGACAGTGTTGTAGTACCTCAGTGAAATCACATCCACGTGCCTCCCCACCATTCTCCACCTGTTATTTTTATCCTGCTTGATTTTATTTTATTCTAAATAATACCAGAATTGTACTGATATTTGCCCTTATTTTTGTTGCTTTGCATTGTTGGAGCTTTTAAACAGTTTGTCCATACTTTGTGTGTTTGCACACAGCTTCACTTCTGATTGGTCTGAAGTCTGCCCTGGTTATTTGTTCAAAAGATTAGAGCTTGCCTCTTCAAAAGCAGGTTTTTATTGCTTTTCTTACCAAACAATGACACAGTTGTAGTCAATATAATGAACACGTGTTATATTGAACGTACAAAGAAATTTCAGGAATAACCTGCAGAGTTTGTTGTAGTTATTGATTGAAAGGTACAAAACACTTTTGAAAGGCTGCCTCAGCCTCGTCCTTTTTGAGGCAACTTTCCTGCAAATTACATCTAGCCTGCATTGCTCTTGAATTATATTAAATCCCTATCGTATTTGTGATATGACTGCACACGACAACTGCATCCCTTCTGGTTGAGTTGTTCTGATCTGAAGGCAGCATTCACCATGAGCAATGAGGCAAAAACACATGAAATTAAAGTGCCACTGCAGTTATTGCTGCTGTTATATCAAGGTATATATACCCACTCAAGGTCAAGTATCAAATAAATAATCAGACGCATTGCTTATTAAAATTTTCGCTGACATATCTCTCAGGTGCTTCAGGCTTTGTTCAGATGTTGCCATTTCTCTGCAGTGATCAAACAGAATGAACCTAATAAATAGTCATGATGAGCTTTGTTTGTCAGTGGTTTGTATCTCAAGCTGGTCTTTTCGCTTTCAAGTTGTTTTCTCTTCTCGCTTGCTCTGTTTGATGGTTTTAAACTCTTTTGCTCACAGAGCTTTTTTTGTTTCACAATAATCTCATGGTGGGCGCATCAACATAACAATTAACTTGACATGTTATGCTGAATTATGAACTAAAATATTAATAATTCAGTAGTCAGTTGAAATATTGCTTTTCTTATGTTTTTGCTGCTGGCTTGTAAATATGTATGAATTCACTTCTGTTCCCTTCTCATGAGTTGAATTATATTTATTTGTTGGTTGATTATTTGATATCTGATGTGTTTTTTTTCTTCTTTTTTTTTTTTTTTTTTTAGGAAAATCTGGAGAAGAACGGACCCAGGGTTTTGGATCTTGAGCTGGAGTTTGACGAGAGGGCTGTTCTCATGGAGAACCTGGTGTACTTGACCAATTCTCTGGAGGTACCCTCTGAGACTTAAGACACTTCAAATCACCCCCTGTTATTATTTAACTTACTGGTAATAGTGTTGGTTTCAAGGAAGATGGACAACAACCAGAAGCTCCTGCATGGTTTACATGATTAGGTTCTGTTTGTGTGTGAAATATGAAATAAGCTCTACATGCAGCTGCAACATTTTGCAAAATAAGTTTCACTCCTGCAGAAGTTGAGCCAGTCCTAAGCTCAGTTGTCAGTCAGAAAATCCTTTAATACTTTTGTCTGCACAAGAGCTTAGCCTAGTCAAAACATGAAACCCAAGCGCTCCAGATACTTTTGGGAAACCAGTGCAGAAATGTATATACTGCAGGGTTCTGAGTCAAAGATCAGCTGAAGACAAAATGACATGACTACAGAAATATGTATGTTTGACTGATATCACACTGTAAGAATGAAATGTGGAGATTGAGATTTCACAGTTCTTATAGGCGTTGTGTTACTGAGCCACCATCGTCTGTAAAAGATCTTCTTTTAAGTCTCTCATTGAAATACTGTGCCATTCTTCAGAATATGTGAGAGTCAGATGTTCACCTCTGACCACTGCAGAAGGCAGTATTTATCCAGAAACACTCGTCTTTGGACTAGGCCGCTCGGCTGGGAATATTTTTGTTCACTTCGCTTCTCTTTTACAGTTGGAGCAGATTGACGTCTTGTTTGCATCTGAGGCTGATGACAAAGTGAAGGAGGACTGTTGCCCAGGGAAACCATTCAGTGTTTTCAGATCAGAGGTAAATGGCTGTATGTTTGTCACAGAAGGAGAGCTTTAAAGCTTTTATGCTCACCCATTTGTCCTCATTTCTGCATAATTTACTTTAATGCATTGTTTTTCTGTAATAGAATTTCTGTTTTACATACAAATCAGCAGTTAACTTGTGCATTACGCATTTGTCCGCAGCCTGGAGTGCCTGTGTCCCTGGTCAACCCTCAGCCGTGCAACGGCCTGTTTTCTACAAAGGTTGACATCCGACAGGGGGACAGCAAAGACAGCATCATCCGGAGGCTCGCCAGGGTCAACAGACTCATTAAAGGTTCGTAGAAATTCATGCACACAGTGGATCTAGTTTTAGTCTAGATACCAGTGTTACTCTAGAGTTACTCTCTAAGTTACTCTAGACTTCAGCAAACATTACATCCTAAACCAAGCTATGAGTTTGATCTGATGACACACAGCACCATCCATCCTTCATCACATTTGTGGGAACTACTTCTGAAAGCCTTCCATTGTAATAACAACACTGCTGGTTTTAGTTGGTATTTTTTTAATATGCTTTCAGACTTGAAACATATTTGGTTATATACAGGTAGAACCTGTATATAACCTGTTCCTTTGAAATGTCTATTTTTAAAAAAAAAAAATCTTCACTCTGTTTCCCCATCTGCATTATTTACTGCATCCTTCCTCTTTCCCTTCATGCCTTCTCACCTCTGACTCCGTCAACCATCTCTTTCCCAGATCTGTCCAGAGTGAAGTTGATGAGGTACGAAGACCCGTTACTGGGGCCTCGCCGGGTACCCGTTCTGGGACAAGAAGAGCAAGGCAAGCAGCCAATCTCCAACAAATCTGTGTTCAGCGTCAACGTAGAGGAGAAGAAAGTCACTCTGGCTGACAATGGCCTCACTGTGGACATTGGGGACACTCTGGTTTATCTGCTCCATTAGGGTAACATCCACTCTCTCTCTCACACACACACACAACAGGCACATGGGGGCATGTTCAGGAGCGAGATAAAGTGTTACAAAAACAGAACATGTATTTATGTTTGTAATTGTACTGTAATCCACATCTTATGGTTATGATTTGAAACATCTTTGTTTTAGGTTTCAGTGTTAAATGTGACCTCATGAAACCTGTGGGACCTGGCATGTTTTCTCATACGCTTGTAGCACAGTTTGTCTGGGTTTGGCTATTTCCCTTATCCTTTAGGAGTCAGTCTTCTTTAAGTTTTGACTTGCAGAACCTCTGTCTTTTTATCATCTGAAGAGTTTTCTTATTACTCGGCACACTGAATATGCCGTTACTAGTGTGAAGCAGACAAATCATATCTAAGAGGTATTGAAATAAACATCGTCTACGTGTCCTAATTTGTCACTCGCCATCTACTTATTTTTCTGTGCGCCCTCCTGAGTGTTTTCACATGAATGACAGTGTGTCTGTTGTGTTGTTTTGTACATCGATGGTAATGCACATCCTTCCCTCATGTCCTGTCAGACAGCTTGCTTATTTTTTAGTCATGGATGGTGCTTGTCTGCCTTTTCCAGAGAAGTAATAAAACATATGAAATATTCAGTGTCTGTGCTGTTTCTCTCTCATGTAAGCAAGTGTTTCCCCACAAGGAAAAGACAATGCTCTGGAGTGTCATGGTCTTATGGAAGCCGTTAGATCTTCAGATGATGAGGTCTCAATGCAAGTGCTCTTTTGTTGAGGATGCTGTGTTCAAACTACGGTAGTTGAAAGGGTGGAGGTCAGGGAGTCCAGCTTTTACAGACATCCCAGCTTGCAGAGTCACACATACACACAGATCTGTCGATAGGGTGAGTTAAATACTAGTTCAACTAAATAATTAGGGTGTAGATGTTAAAAAAGAACATTTAAAAAGTTAGAAGCTGCTGTTGCTCTGTTAATGACTTAACAGGAATTTACTAATGAAGCTAGCAACCGGCTAATTTAGCTTGTGTGGTGGGGGGAAACGGCTAGCTTTGTCTGATTATAACATCCACTACCGGCAGCTCTAGTCTCGACTAGTTAACGAATTGAAACTTTCTTATTGAGATACTACAAAACAGAAGGTCTGAATTTAAAACACCGTGTTATTTTCTATGCCGTTAAAGTGGAGGCTATTGTTTAGGCTAAAGGCTAATTCGCGCGTCAATATTACCGACAACTAGCTTAAAGCTAGAAAGCAAGAATGCGTGTTTTCCTCGTTTTAACCTGAAGGTAGCAGCTAAATCAAATTGTTTTTCTTATTTACAGCCTGGGTGTTGAAGGGTGAAATTCTACATGTATCTACCAAAAGTTAAACGTATAGTTTAGTTTCTTAAAAGTTGGGGTGTATGAGAAATTTACACTCTTACTAATCATGCTAATGCGAGTGTGGAAACATTTCATGTGCACTTTTCCTCAAATTCTGATGAGAACCATTGTTTTTAATTTTTTTTTTGAGTGATTGAAGTGTACTTCCTGGTAACAAGATTTTAAGTTCTTCTGGACTTGATGCTTTGTTCTGAGTGAATGCATTCATTTCCCAATATTTTATGCAGCCTGATGTGTATCTGCCCTTTCTGCATATTTGCTGTATTAGCGGGGTGCACAATGAAGTCTCAGACAGAAGACAACTACAAGACTTATCTCTGTCACACAGCTTCTGGCCGAGCCATCTGACTGCTGGCTTATCTGCTCCAACACACACCCTCTCACTGGGAAAGTGTCACTCCGCCCCCTCCACCACCTCCTCATTCCTGCTGACTCTCTGCTCACTCTCCTCGTCTCACCCATCTCTGGATGCCAATAGCTCCTAGTAATGGAGGAGACGACAGTCACACACCAGTAAGTGTTTTTTTTTCTTTTGTACCTACCTACACGTTGTCACCAGTGAACACACTACAACCAACAGCTCCTTCTTTTACTCTTTCTTTTTAATATGCTTTATTTGTTCTTTTATTCCTCAATAATAAAAGGCAAACCAAAACAGGAGCATTTTTAAATTGTATTTCTCTGCAGCTCTGCTTTTGCACATCTATTAAATGTCAAACTTGATTCTGCCTTTAGTGCAATTTTCTTTTATTTAAGTGTGAAGGATAAGAGACATTATAAAAAAGGTTGTTTACATGAAAGCCAAACACCGACTACCTTACGAGTTTGTTTTTTTTTTCTGCAGCTACTGAACAAGCTTGTCAAGCCTTGTTAAACTGATCTACCATATTTTTAAAAATAGATTTTAATTAAATTTCAGACCAAGACTGTCAGTCAGAGCATCAGCATTTCAAGAGGAGGAAGTGGGGGGCTTCACCGTAGGAAGTGAGAATAACTGGAGGTTAAATGTAGCCCCTGCAGCAATGGACCCGGTTCTTACACAGCCTGGCCTCGGTGTCACCACGACAACCATCACCACTGTTACACAGACAGGAGGAGACTGGAGCACTGGCCTGTTTGATGTCTGCGCGGACAAGACGACATGTACTATACAAACACACAGCGAGACACTATAGTCTCAGAGAAGTGTTCTTAGCTCAACAACCATCAACCATCCAGAACAGTATACATCTGAAGCTACATATAGCATTGATCCAAAGAAAGAGGGGCTTCTTCTATTATTAATATACTCAGTCGCTGCTCAACACTTTTTTAAATACACCCTGAATCACTCACAAGTCTTCATACTGTTGGATGAACTTGAAGTGGTTCTTGCAAATGTATTTTTATACTCAGAAGTGCTGCTTTTATTGTTGCACAAGATCTATGACTGGCTTAATATATCATTCTGTAAGCTAATTAAGATGATTTTTAGTTAAGAAGAAGATTTTAACCAGTTGTTATATGTGTATAGACAAAAACAATCTCATACATTTTCAGTTTCAGTTTTCAGTTTGGAATCCAAGAGGAACATTTATATTGGATTTCTCTCTGTCACTTACTTGCTCCTGATATGCTGCTCTGTGTTGGTGTTTGCAGGCATTCTTGGAGCATTTGTGCCGTGCTGTTTGGACCTGAGTCTAGCTCATCAGTATGGGGAGTGTCTGTGCATGCCTCTTTTACCAGGATCCACTTTTGCCATACGAGTTGGGATCAGGGAGCGTTACAAGATACGGGTGAGTGTGTGCAAATATGTTTTTGTCAATGGAGGGTGAATATTGGTTAAAATGTCTCTTTGCTCATAATCACATATAAACCTCACTAAACAACCACACTAACTAACTAAAAACTAGTGTATATCAGGAGTGGATCAATCCCAGAACATTCTCATGTTACTTACTAGGTGGTTGACTCTGTCGCTGTCTCCCCGCTGCGTTGTTTGTCTGCATGTCCGCTTCCTCTGTATGTGTTTGCTTGCATGCGTGCGCCTGTCTGCATGTTTACCCACAGGGAAGTGTGTGTGAGGACTGGACCACAGTGTATTGCTGTTACCCTCTTGCTCTATGTCAGATGATAAGAGAAATGAAGCAGAGGATGAAGACTCGGACATATCATGTGTCTACTGCACTCGAATGCTCCTGAAGAAACTCTAGACAGTAAAAAGACCCTGTCCATTTACAGTGTAACACAGATTGATTTGGACCAACAGCGATTACTAGAATGAGTAGCACTGAGGATCACAACTGCAAGGTTCGGCCTTGCTTTTAAATTAGTCTGAGCATTTAATGGACAATAAAGCCAGTGTTTCCTACAAAAAGGCTGAAGTTTCTGTGAGGCCTTGTAGCCAAAGTAAAGTAGAGGTTAGATTTTTTTTTTACCAGAAAAGAATCTACAGGATTTCTGTATTCTTTCAGAATGTAATACATATTGTGCTTTGCCTGCAGAGACAACAACTTAGTCTCATTTATCACCTTGTCCTCAGTCAACATTTTTCAAAAAAGCAATATACAAAACGTACTGACAACATTTTATAGAGGCTTTTTAAATAGAAAATAAATCAGGTGTGTAATCTCGTACATGATTTCTCTGGACCACCCCTTTCATTTTTGTCTCACATACATACCAAAGGTCGCCAGACACATTAATGCGTCCAGCGCCTCTCAGACACGGAGGAGGGATGAGATGAGGATACGTATTGCTTTCAAGACCTTGAGGCACAAATTGTGCAACAGCTCATCAAGTGGGGCAGTATCTATAAATCAGAACAAAACATCTCAGTTAATCATCACATATAAAACTTAACAGAACTAAAGCTTTGCTGCATGTAGCTCTTCAGTGTGACTTTAAAATGGTGTATTGGATGAAACAAGTGTGCGACTCCATTAAGCATGCAGGACCATCAGCCTGATTACTCAGCATACAGGCCACAGTGTAGCTGCGATTGCAGTCAACAGTTCAAGTAGAGTTTGGCGATAATAAAGCCTATTTCCATATCCCTGTTATTCTTTTGTCCATCTATTCCCCCCCTCAGGCATTCAATCATATTATTAATCCAGGCCTGATTGCTGTGCTTTCCTGAACCTGAAATGCCAACCAGAAAGAACGGATATGAAAATGTTATTTATAGGTACACAAAGCAGATGGGTCCTGAAAGGGCAAACATGTAATTTGTTAACTCTTACAGATGGTGGCTGCATCAAATGAAATAGAGAAAGGGAGAAACTTGTTCCCTGTCAGAAAGGACAGAGAACCATATATTACACAGTGAATGTCCTGATATAGATACATGCTTTTAAAACACTGCATGTGTATTTTTCCATGTTGTTTTCGGTTTAGAAGTTCTTCTTAACCAACTTCGTCCTAAGAGCTCACAAAAAAACCCATACCACAGTGCTCATGCTGTTTCTGCCTATTAATGCTGCTAGCTGCAGAGAGCATAAAAACACACTACTTTGCATTTTGGGGGGGGGGGGGGGTTCACCTACCAGTTTACGTCCCACTGTGGACATTGTGAATTCACATACACAGAAGACCAAAGAACAGCCTGTACCTGCACATCAAAGAAACAAATTCCCAGCTGAAAGAAAACATCTTTAAAAATATATATATATATTCATATTTTTAAAGTAAAAAAAAATACCCCTCAATAAACTACAATAAGTACAATCCCCATGACGATAAAACTATAGTTGCGCTAGTGTTTTGAATTTCCACTTATATTTTTATGTTTGCGTTTCATCTCAAAAGCCATATAGTTAAACATTTCACCTACATAGTGCTGACATCAATACCTCGCTCATTTGTACTGGACGAAATCCTTCTACGGCTCCACTGCAACGCTGTTACTACTACCCCTTCACGATCAATACCTATCAGCTGGTAAATTGGAAATCTATTCTGTTCTGTGAGAGGTTCATACAGAAGCCCTTAAACTTTATCTGTATTTATATCGACCTTTTAACCCTCTAAATTCTGTTCACTAAATTTTTTACATGAGATTGAAGCATGACAATGAAGGCTTCCTAGTTGCTTTAAGGCAGATTTTTTAAAGATTTGCTTTGGAAATTAACAATGTTGAATCAATCTTCAATCTAAAACAGGTGGGAAAACTCTATAACTTTTGTGTATTGCAGGTCGGTTGTACTTGATTGCGTCACTTTCAGCATATATTTTTGTATACTGTAGGATTTACTCTGTTATAGAAGAAAAACCCTATTTTCCACCTTGTATCTCCACTCTCACTAACAGCGCCTGGCCTTACGTCATCACCTCCACATCTGAGCCATTAGGGGGCAGTATTGCCCCAGATCTGGGTGCTGTCTGTTTTTTTTATTCAGTTGCTACAGCTGCTCAGTGGGATGAAATCAGTGTTAAGTGCTGATGCGGGGTCAGATTTGGGATTTCCACCGCAGCAGCAGAGGTCAGGATTTGGAAGAGTGAAGCTCTTCCTCAGTCAGCAGTCAGAGAGGGGCCATAAAATATCCCCGCTGATGTTCTTTTCTGCTGTTTCAGCATGAAGACGACTATCACCACAGATGCATCAGGTGTGGAGTGCAGGCTGTTATCGACAACAGCCCCACGGGGAGGCATTTGTGTGTGGGTGGACATGGAAGTGTGTATATGTGTGTGAAATATGCAAATGTGTGTAGAAAGGCTCTTACCATGATTATGAACTCGTATAGAGAAACTAGCACTTTTACGAAACATAGCACAGGGAAAAATACAATGAAAAGTGTTTCACAACTATATTCTTCCAGTTCTGGTTTCAGCAGACTCTTCCTCTGTACCTCCTGAGCCTTCTTCATTTGTGCGTTCCTGCCATCTCCCCACTTTCCTCTCGATAAGCTCATCTCTCTCTCTATTTGTTCCTCTGTTCCTGACTCCTACTTCTGATGTGTGTTTGGGGGGAAAAATGAAAGAGGTGTGGAGAGACCTGCTAAGCTGGAGCAGTCGTCCCCCTGGTGATGCTTCTATCCAGGACAACAAGCACCACCTGGGGTTTACATAACACACAAACACACACACTTCCTCACACTCTCTTCATATCACTTTCTCTCTGATACCCTTTTGTCTCCTCCTTCCTCTGTCTCCCTCTGTTTTTCTCTCCGTCTTTCTTTTGCACACATTATCACTGTGGATGGGAAAGCTGCTGTTTAGCCTGAAGCTATAGAAACCTTGGCAGTTTGTGCAGCAGCCTGTGTGCCCTGCTGCTGAACAGAGTTGTCTTGTTTTCAGTTGTATGTGTTTGTGTGTTTGATGATGGAATTTGTTGGCTGCGCTCTGCTCCTCAGACTAAGAAGGCAGTTGTATAGATTTAATTTTTTTTTTCCAAAGACAGACAGGAGGAGGGTTTTAATCGTAGGGAATGATTTGACTTGAAAAAACCTCTGCCATACACAGGGATTATGATAGAGATTTGCCTGCTTTTGCAGTGTTTGCTCCTCGGTAGGACTGTATTCTCCGATGAAGAATTCAGCCTCATATTCCTCGCTGTGACAAGAAAAGGGAGGATCATCTTTTTCAAGCTGTGCATCCTTTGAGGTCATTAAACAGTGACAGCTGCCAGAACTTCCTCCAGCATTAATTAAAATAAACAAATATGGTGAATGTTTACAATTTTGTCATGCATCACACTAAATTACAGTATATGGTTGGATTTTACAGACGCTGATGTTCTAAAATGCATTCATCCTGTTTATGATTTGATTCAGTAACACATCTATATGCAAGTGTTCAGCTGCAACAATAAAACCAATGAGCATTGATTATCATGTTACAAAGGGTGGGGTGCAACAGGCAGCAGCTCAGTTTGAGAAATGTGCAACTGTAAAAGCCAAAATATGATGATCAGATGTCTATGTCAGAGCATCAGTGACATCATGTCTTATGGGGCATTTCTAGCACACAGTGCTAATATCAACTGTAACCTGTCCAAGCAAGGACAGCCGGTGAAGCGGTGACAGGGTCACAGGCACCCAAAACTCAGTGAAGCACATGGACCATTCAGAGTGCTCATGCTGACCCCTGTCTACAGGAGGCATGCAGCATCCGCACTGGACCAATGGAGCAATGGGAAAATGTGGCCTGCTCTGATGAATCACGCTTCAGTTTGTTTTGTTTTGTACCATCACGTGGATGGCTGCATGTGTATATCAAGAGTTTAGATGGAGGCATGAGTCTATGGGAAGAAGTAAACTTCAGAGGCAGTACAGTGACCAGAAACCTTTGGTCCTAGCACACTCCTAAACTACAGAGCAGACACCAGAATCAGGGCACACAAGTAGTACACAATCAATGAAGCAGTTCAAGCAGTAAAAAGACATTGCATTCCTTTAACTTTACCACAAAATACAAATTGTATTGTGCTAAATTTCTTTTAATAAGAAACTGAAAAAAGAACCAATGAGAGTCTCTTTGCATCAATGGGAGTATTGAATGGAAAAGATCTCTGTGTTGTATGTCATGAATGTCACTTGCTTCAGAGATGGAGGCACTTAGACTCCATTCAGACTAGAGAAAGTCAATCCAGCTTGAGTGGGATCAAATCCAGATCGCTTTTAAGCTGGATACATTCAGACCTATTTTCAAATCCGGCTGTTGCACACACGTCCATGCTCAATCCAGCTCTATCTGGCGTCTTTGCAGTCCTCCAAGTGTCATTGTAAAACCCAGACCCCGTCCAGACTATGGTAGGACCGGGTGCCCCCATTCGCTCTTTCGTTTTTTTCCGGTCCAAATCTCAGTATATTCCTTTGTAGCTATGTCAAAAATAAACTCAAGGCAAAGCTTTTGGATTTGTAAGAATGTTTACACGCGGCTTTCTTGTATCACTTCGCCAACCAGATTCGCTAGCCGCATTTGTGTTCAGACCTTAACCAGATTTCAGTGACGCCGGATTGAGATCAATCTGGCTTTAACTGGATTTGCACTGTTCAGATTGAGAACAATGATTACACAAGTTTGAATGGGGCCTTAAAGGTGTTTTTAATGCTCACAATGCACAGGCAGAATCATAAAAAGTATACTCTTTTGGTTAAAGTGTAATTTGTCAACATTTTCTCATTTTTCTATGAGCACCTGTGGAATTCAATACAGAAACCCAAGTGCTCTCGATTGCTTTTAAACTTGTACTTGACATGCATATGATGATAGAGATGATAGAGATGATAGAGGCATCACTGCAACCATGCGGACACCTTTTTGATTTCACCCTGCAGACTTGGAGGGACCCATATTGTGTGATGTCAGTACAGAGCAGTAGTCGTTGCCATCCAGCAGAAAACCTTAGGGGATAAACACTCCCTTTGAAGGTGTCATCATGGCCCCTTTTCTTGCGACAACTTCAAAGTGAATGTTTAGGTCATTCCTTCAGTTTGCCAGAAGGACTTTTTGGCATTTCACTGTGCAAAGTAAAATCTTAACAACATTCCAACAGAGACCCTTGCTTACAGGAGGCCCTTCACCTCTAGGGCCTCTGTGGCTTGTAGTTTCCTTCATGGATCTGTGTAATATATGGATGTGAAGAGTGCTAACCTGGAGCAGTGAAAGACAGTAATGATTCTTCTATTTTCCACTGTTCCACAGATTTACAATTCTAAACAGAAACTCTTCAGCAGGCTTGCTGTCATAATTCAGATGGTGTGTGATGTCAAAGAGACAAACATTCTGAGCTGCTCTTTTAAATAATATTGGTACCGTTTAAGAAAATGTTAATAGCATGTTAGAAATTCATGTGATGATAACTTTTTTCTTCCTGTTTTCACTGACATATAGGAGACTATAAAGAAATAAAGAATAACACATAACACAGTAACTGGCTCAGGCACAGTGTGTGGCCACTACCACTGAGCAAAATCATGTTGGAGGAGTTGACAGACACGAAGAAGACACCCTAGCTGGGGTAGAAACAAAGTTAGCCTGTCAATGTGGAAGTTTTTAAGGATTCTGTAAAGACTAAGAACAAATACAGCATGTCTACTTTACATCACGTTTTTTGTCATGTTGCAGCTGAGTCCACATGGCTTTCTAAGGGCCTCGTCTACATAATCTTTAAAGAATTTTGGGAAATATGCTTATTTGCATTTATGGTGATTTACATACTCAAGCAGTGGAAATTCTCTTTGTCCGAGTCTTTCTATGATGGTTAGGCATGTTTGTCAGTGTCTTTGAGTGGTTGTCAGTCTAACCCACTTTGCTTATATTTCAGCCTACAAAATGTGAGACTTTACTCATTTTTGAATGCTTTGTAATGAATTATTATAGAATTTATCGGCTATTTATTTGCCTTAACGCAACTTAAATGTTATTTCATTGTAGAAATTGTAAGTGCAGAGCAGATCTTGTCTCAGGGGATTTACATTATCCACTCTATTTACCGCTGGTTGATGTGACGCAGGAGTTTAGATGACAAGCGACTCTGACAGCGTGCAGCTTCAATTTAAGCTCTCGGGCTTGTTTGTGTTATGTAGTGTCTCAGCGCGGTCAGTGGGCAACAGTTGTTGGAAAAGGTCAAGTGTGCTGCAATGACTGATAAATAAAGGTTTTACTATCACCATACCATTCTATGTGCACGACAGGACCTAATCTACAGAATAGTAGCATCGTAATGTAGTCCAAAGGTTCCCATGCACAATTCTTTTGTATGAGACAAAAAAACAGCCCCCGCTTTTCTGTCACCCGTCATCATCCTTCCTACCGAGGAGTTTCCTAAAGGGCATTTTGATATGTCAGGTCTGTCACTTTAGTTTTTCTATATATCATGTGACCTGTAAGTGTGCTCTATGTATGTAGGGTGCCTCATAGCTGACATGACATGAACGGGTTGTGCAGGCTGGCATGTATTGCATAATGTTTTTTTTTATCTCCATGGCACACATGCCTCCACAGCGCTGCCATTGATGTAGGTGTTCTTTCATCTGCTGGCACCTCAAAAGTGTGTGTGTGTGTGTCTGTGTGTGTGATTTCTACATGTCAA
Organism: Parambassis ranga; assembly: GCF_900634625.1. NCBI lineage: Eukaryota > Metazoa > Chordata > Actinopteri > Ambassidae > Parambassis > Parambassis ranga. Next base: position 7,841,547 of record NC_041034.1, on the reverse strand, counting down.
AAGGCTGCAGTGCGGAAAAAAAATGTGTAGGCGTGCACTGAGAAGAGAGTTGCAACAGTGCAGAGAGGAAAAGAGAGCTAGTGTGAATGAACTCAAGTCTTGGGGATTCATTTTCTCCATCCTCCCAGCCTTCTCTGTGCACCCTTGCTTGCTCACTTGTCTACCTTAGACTTTAAATCAAGAGACATTTATCATCACACAAACAAACGTCAGCTACTATAAACCTATAAAAACCTTTGGCTCAAATCTGGCATTATGGTTAAAGCCTGGCCAGCGACACTCAATTCATCCATTCATCTATCCATCATCTGAACTCACTGTTTTCCTGCACTGCAGGGTCACAGGGAGCCAGAGAGAGGTGCCATACTCATTCACTTCAAGAACCTTCTGTGAGGAGAGGAGAGATAGTTCCACTACTAAAAGCTGGATCCATACTCCGTGAGAACAGAGAATCTCTTTCCCCCTGCAGACGTTACGCCCACAAAATCACGTCATTTTTTATCTCGGACCGCCCGTTGTGCAGCGCTCTCGTACACATGGCCCGGGCAGAACTTTTTCTCTCAAGGCTGTGTGTCAACCATGCTGTAATTGGTCAGAATTTATTGTGGGCGTGATGAATGTGGAGAAGCACAAGAGCTTCTTCAGATGCAGAACACACAGACAGAAGGAGGAAGTACAATGACGATGGACAGTTTAGATGAGCAGCTGGCAAACACGGTGCACAGAGGAGTGTGTCTGGCCAAAAGGCGGCGATAAAAATTAATTCCAGTATTGATCACGGCGTTACATGGGCTCGACGCACATTAAACACCGGGAGACGGGATGTGTTATTGCAGACAGTCATCCACAAGTTCACAGAATTAAACTCACACAGACCAGAGGTCTGCTACAGTCAGCTACACTGATCTTCTATCTATTGTCATGCTGTGCACCCTCTTCCCTGAACATTATCAGCTCGTTAGGCCAGGTAACCACGACTGTGCTCACAATTTGCAATACAATTGCATTGTCAACCTTTTGTGTATGACGTGCGCTGCGTAGGAGGGCCGTATGAGGAGTTCTGCACACAAACGTCTTGCGGAGTATGGTACCTCCGTGCTGAAACGAACTTTTTTTTTACTCTTACCACACGTGGAGCGAGTTCTCTGTTCTCGTGGAGTATGGAACAGCCTTAAGGCACAAACCCTAAACACTGGGCTGGCTTTATGCAATGCCTCACACAGCGGTGTCCAGGTTGTTGCTGCCTACCTTGCTTAAAAATATTTGCAGAATTGCCAAGAACACCTTGGGTCTTCAAGTTTTTATAGCGTAACCGTTACCAGTAACTCACCAGCGTACCTACTCCACTGCACGGCACATATATTTTGTCTAGTTTGGTTGTTGCTTTGCCTTCGTCACATGCTTCGTTCTCTGATTGGTTGCCCATTCAGTTGCATCTAAAGCAACATGTTCTCATTAAAAAGAATCAGAATCAGAATCATGTTTATTGCCATGTAAGTGAAGGGGGTTCACATTACTAGGAATTTGCCTTAGTGATTGGTGCATACAAAGAACATATAACAATTAACATGCAATAAGATAAAAACTAAGATAAAATTAAGTAAATAAACTAAAGTAAGGCTAAATTTACATGACAGACATGGCATAACAGACATACAATGAACAGAACATAAAATACTGTGCAGATGAAATGGTAAACATAGACCCTTATATGATCGAATGGAACAGTGTAATAATGTAATAATGTAACAGGTACCACATGGATCGGTGGTAAGATGCCACATTTCGATTATTTATACACCGGATAAAATACATTTATGGTTATGAAATATGTGCACGTATTAGCTGCCATACCACATTATATTATGTTTATGTTAATCGAGTGTAACGTATCACATGCCCATCTGAACATTGAACTGATACAGCCACCAAAGTCTAAGTAAAGAGCACTGTTGCTTCAACTCATTACACACTGCAAACATTTTCTTTCTGCGAATAAGTGGCTCATGCATAAACAATTGATTCAGTCTGTGAGTCTTACTGTACTCAAACATCAGATAAATGATGCTATCATTCCAACTATGTTGGAAAATATTACTATTCAGTGGCTTGTGTGAGGAAGACTAAACCCGTGGCCTAGCCATCAGATCTAGATTAAGCCAGGCCAATGTTTTCTAATTAAGCTATTCTCAAAATGGCATTAAATGGACAATAGGCATGCTACTCATTATCTCTCCCAAACACATTACACAGCTCCCTATATAAATCTCCTCCAACATTTGTGACTGCTCCACACTAACACATGTATAAATACGTTAATTCCTATCTCTCATATCTTCAATAATGAGGGTAATGAAAATGTAATATGAAATAGGGGGCCTAGTCCATATTGCATGTCCATATTATTTCTGACCACACACTGGACCCCCCCCCCCCCACACACACACAAAAAGCCTGTTTGTGAATTATATCAATAGCATACACTTATCTCATGTGGAAGGATATTGGAACATATTAATCAAAACTTTTAACAAACTGTACCTTAATCTTTGTAAAATATGGGCTTATTTATCTTCTCTATGGCCACAGTGTTCATTGTTTTATTGTATTGATTCGATCCATTTGTGATATTGGATGCTTTGGGTTCTATTAACCTCAGTGTTCACCTGTAGGGATTTGTGCCTGTGGCTCTACAAACCTCTTTCTAAGGATCCAATTACTCACAGTTTAAACTGCAAAATGAATGAGTTGAAGTGGAACTAGACAATGACTGTGTTTACATGCACATAATAACCAGATTATCATAGCAAGGTACCAGTCCAATTAGAGTGTTTACATGGGTGGCCTTTTTCATTAGTTTTCCTATTTCCAGCTGCAGCCTGTGATTAGCAGTTGATGTGTCCTCCATGCAATGTTTGTGCCAGCATTAAATCCCCAAACACAATATTTTTTCCCATGATGCCACACATGGCATAAATATTGCAGCACTACTTGAACAAGGACAAAGATGTCTTTTCAGAAAGGACCACCACATTTCCACGGGAAGCTCAGGATATTAGCTCGTAGCCTTGAGGATCTTTCTCAATCCAACATTCATGCACAGCACTGAACCAGATGTACACCTTCTCCATGAATTTAGGATTTTAACAGTCTCATTCCAATATATCGACCAAACCGCTCAGCAAATGAGTGAATCTGTCACATTATTGTTTCACAGTATGAAGCTGCAAAAGTCTGCATTAGGAAGACAGAGGTTCATATCTGCAGTGGACTTATGGCGTCCAATCTGTGGCACCACTGCTTTGTTTTGGCAAAGTGGACTCTTGCACCTGTCATTGCATTTCTTTTTCCACTCATGTTTGTAGCTAGGCATTAAAACACAACTGGTTAAGGTTAGGCATTAAGGATGTAGGTTGAATTTATTCTCTTACTGTAGTATAACCAGATCCACCAACTAGCTGATCCACGTCCATGTCCAAACATTTAAAAATACCAAAAAAATACTGTAGCAACAAATCAAGTGACTCTGCATGTTTACATAGACGAAGAACAAAAAATGATATCTGCATAGTGCCAAAGGCATTAGTTTTCAATAGAACAAAACATCAAAACAACAAGTAGCTCTGTGGAGCTCATTAACAAACACACACAGACAAACCTACACAATTGAAAGAATTTTAATGAAGTACATTTTAGAAGCTGCTCCATTGTGTCAGGCATCTGTGTGTGTGTGTGTGTTCGTGCAAACACAGTACAGTGCATGTGTACACATTAATTCAGTCCCCTAATGGAAAGGAGTTGTAGATATATAATTGTACTGAACACGTTGTCGATGGGATACCTTCAATATGTTCAATATTGTTAAAGGGTCACCTAACCCACTAATTTTTGTGTTCAAACCTGTAAAGTAATGGCACAATGGGAAACCTGTTATTTCATACAACACTATGCATGTCAACAAAGCCTTCTTTTCTCAAAGCACCATAAATAAGCATGTGACATGTTACTTACACACTGATACCAGGTTGTGCTGCACAGTCAGTAATCTCTCTTTGTTTTGATGTTCTTTAATAACAATAAACCTCTGTATAATATTAGACCTGACGGGAAGTTGGATGTTTCCAAATCACAGGATCTATCAAATACAAACCATTCAGGTAAATGAATTACACTTCAAGCGAAAACATTCAACAGCTTATCTGTGCTGGGTTAAGTTTTTCTTCCTACCACCTACATTATACACCTAAGCTGATTAAACCTCAAAAAGATAAGGTACATGTGTCCCTGCTTGAGAGAGTTACAGGGAGAGGAGGAGAGAATTGAACGATGAAGGCTGGTTTTCCATCATTCAGCTTGATAGCAGGTTACTTGCTCCAACCAGTAAATGGATTACCTTATCTCCTACCTCTAGAGGAGTGTGCGTGTGTGTGTGCATGTGTGTGTGCGCGCCATCATCAAAAACATTTTCCTTACATGTTAGAGTGTTTGTGTAATGTTTCCCTCACTTCACTTCCCATAGAGACCATGTCATAGGAGGTTGTTTCAGTGGAAAGCCTTGAATATGCTGCTCGGAGACTTAAATGTAAATGTTTTAAATATCATTTCCAATACATTCAATTGGATATGCTTCTGAAAACCTATCCCAGACTATCATCCGGTGTTTTTCACTATTAACTAAACCTCTTGCCTGCATGCTTTAAGCTGATTGCAATAATTGAGTCATTTTTTTAAAGAGAGTTTCCTCTCTGTATTTAGATACCTGCCAGTTTTGTTCAGGTCTGTCACCACAACTTAGCTATTATTAGCAAACTTTGGCATATATTTACAGCGGCCATATTTGCATATGTGGACTTGCATGCCCACAGGATATGATACTGCCACCTTATTTGGACACATGGACTCTTAACCTGCATGAACCCTAAGCCCAATCAAATGGCATTGGTCAATACAACCTGGACTACTCAAGCAAAACAAATCTGGCAACACCAAAACCTTGCCTACAGACGCAGCGTGACCTGTTTATTTAATGGTGGAGTGTGAGTGGTAGCTCATGATTAGATGGTTGGCCCCTAAATGCTGGTAGAGTGGCCCCTTTGTGACAGTAATGCTGCATTTTGGTTATATTTGAGCTTTAATGTAGCTCAGTATCTTTCAGTATCTTGGGACTGGCCTGGATTAATCTCCCCTGACAGTTATTTTAAAGTTTAGCGAGTGATGCCGGTGAAGACGTTGCCATATTTAGCCTGTTTCTGTTTCTTTAGGTGGCCTACTTGCTAATGTTCAGCTGTATATAGTAGTTACTTATTGCAAAGACCAATTTCATTGGTCATGTGTGCTTCTTCTTTAATAAAATAAAAAGTGAAGAAGTTTGATACACCTTACCTACATTTTATGAGTGAAACAAATATTATTAAAGATAATATGAGACTAGCGAGGCTCTGATCTCCCTGGTGAGACGTCTAATCAAAACATAGTCTGTAGAGTGTGAACAAGTATGGGAGACTATAAATAAACCAGAACCAAACTCCCTGTCTTTCTTCTAACGCAGAGCAGGCTGCAAGCGTGCAAGCGTGTCCAATCTAGAGTGCCTAGGCGATGCAAACATCTTTTGAGGATGACATGTCAGTCAAACTAGCAGCAAAACAATGAAGAGCAATGAGGCATGGAGGAGACCAACTGGTTGAGGTGTCATTCAAAGCGTAAAGAATACAAGCAAGACACACACACATGCAAAGATGTATGTATTTATAAGAACGGATGCAAAGATTTTACCAAAGAGGATACTGAAATCAACACTTATGCTGCACCACACACAGAGCAGCACCAAGCGAGCAAGGAAAGAGACAGAGCCAGGCACAGAGTCGTATAAAGAAAGAATGTTTAGACAGACAATCAAAGACAGCAAGAAGCAAACACTCTTCAAATACAGAGATAGACTGTTGGAGATAGTTGCCACAATCAGAGAGTAAGGTACACACTGACAACAGGGATTCAATTACACAGCATTGTTCTGACTCCCACTCCCTGGGACAGCAGCAAACATCAGTCTGTCAGCAGCAGGAAGGCAGGAGTGTGAGTGTGTGTTGTCAGTTTGTGCATATGCACAGAGAGGCAATACACACCATGGAGTAAAAGCTCTGGTGGTAACTTTCGTCTGTGGTCGAAGTGAGTCTGGCCCGAGGCATGCCCTGCAGAAAACTGGAAAATAAATGACAGGTTCCATCCCCCAGCAAACACCTACATCACTCATTCTTTCATTAGTACAGCTGAGAGCTGCGCAGGGATACAGAGAGGCAAAGTAAAGGGAAGAAAAGTGACAGGGCAGTCCAAAAGAACAAGACATGATAAAAATAGCGAGGCAGGCAGAGAATCGTTTATGTAAAAAAAAAAAGACAGATGATAGGAAAGCTAACAATATGTTGGTGTACCAAATTCTGGGTTTGGAACAGTGTGAAGGGAGCAGGATGAGAAGGAAAGAAGACACTGAGTTGTCACGTAGATGCAAAGTGAAATTAAATGCTGGCAAAACCAATGACAGCCAAAGTGTAGGGATCTCATCTGATCTTACACATGACAGACAGGAAGGTGAAGTGTCTGACTCTATAGACTAAAGGCTAATTAAGGTGATATAGATGCAAATATGTACGGTGTCCTTTAATTTATTCCGGCAGTATATACACTTAACTCTACATGTAAACACACATATTGATATGTGGAGGACTGAACTTCACCTGGTGCAGTGTCCGTGACAAATGTAGCTGAATGGAGAAAATGTGGCTCCAAATGGTTTGAGGTCTATTTTCCACTGGAGACAAGCATGCCGAAAATATGGATTCCCCCCCCCCCCCCCCCCCTTGCTACTACAAGGCATTTTAGACTAATGCTTCCAAGAGCTGCCCTGTGCTGTTATTTATTACAACGAAACCACCTTTTCCCCTCACTGGGCCACGGAAAGCTGAGAGAGATACACACAGAGGGAGGGCGAGAATAAGAAATGGAGGCAATAAAAGGTCAAGGAATTAGATAAAGAAGGGAGGAAAGGATGATTAAACAGGATGCTTCTGTTGAATATGTAATGTTTAGATTGTTGACGGGAAGAGTTCTGAGTCATTTCTACCATTTTGTAGTTTGTGGCCATCAACCTTGCTCACATCACTTCACTAGTAGATACATGAGAAGTTGCATAAAATTATATTAGATTTTAGCTGTCTGTTTTTAAGTCTGACTCAAAGTAAACACAGACAGTATGTCATCAGAAATGAATGGACACCTACAAGATCTGCAGCAGATTACTGCACCATTGTGTGATTGTGTATTCTGACGTTTGATGGACAAACCAGTGGAAAATGTCATTAAAATGTTCCTCTTTCCTCCATTTCTTTATTAATTGTTGAAGCATACTTTTGGCCATTTAATGTAAATCTGAGTGACTAGATTGATAAGTTAATAAGCTATGTGATTGGGCAATAAAACTAGTGTTACCAACCAGACTTTCACTTTCCGCTATTCTTAAAAGCCATTGGGAATTCGCGAGCGACTGAGGAGGCACACACCTGGTTCGGGTGATGACAGCGTACCAAGGTCATTCAAATGTGAAGTGAAATCAATATCTTCAAATAGTGCCTTTCAAAAAAAAACAAAAAAAAACATCTGTCCTTCAGCATTCTTATCTGCTCTGTTTCTCCTTGAACGTGATCACATCCCTGCAGCACTAACTTTGATTGGCTTTTTCAGGAAGGAATCTGCATGGGTATAACTGCCCAGGCTAAAATTAGGCTGCTGGTTTATGTCTTTGTTTTTTTTCGTGTGTGATGAATATAAAGTGTTTATTATGTACTACTATTGTGTTTTGTTTTTATCGATCCCATCGGCTTGCATTCATTGTTCCAGAGTACTATTTTATTTATTTGAGTTAAATTGTATGAATTTGCTTTTTTTCAGTTTTAACAGGGTTGTAGGAAAAGAAGTAAAAAGAAAAAACAAAAGGCAGGAAGATGCAAGGAGGAAAAAAGTTTTGGTGATGGTGAGGTGAAGGAACAATTTGTTTCAGCAGCCAAGGTCAGGAATATGACAAATTTTTGGCGCACAAACCTACTTGTGGATAATGGCATAATCCATCACCTTTGGTCTCCTCCTTTCTCTCTTATATGGGACCATATCTTGGGAATAGTTTGGATGAAATAAGCATTCAGGCATGATCTGAATGTATAGCGCTAAGATTTCCCACGGTGCTGGAGACAAACTAAAATACATTTCAGTATCTGAATTACTCACTTTTGCTACTTAGCAATATCATTTTAGCAGCTTAGGGTAACATCTGGAAACCTTTAATAGTGTTAATTCTTCAGATTATAATCCACTCCTCTCAGCACATTTTTATAGGAAGTGTTGCCACATGTGTCATTTGTCTCATGAGAGAATCCAACAGCAGCACGGTTCAGTGTTGTGCTCCATCTTGAGAAAAGTTAGACTTCATTTGTTTGCAAGGCACCGAGTGTGCAGTGCGAGACTCTGATTATATTTCTGCAGCTACAAACAAAATGAATGGGTTAAAAGAAAAGATTGTTTTTTAGGGCTGGATTAATATCCTTTTTGGCAAATATATCACTGGTGTCTGTGGGAGTGTGGAGTCTTCATGTTTCCTGTTCTAGCAGATGAAGTTCTGCAGCCAAACATGGAAGCATACTGGGAAGATCTGTTCCAGAGGATAAAGACCAAAGGCAGCAGAGTCACTGGGAGTGACCACGGGCTTCTCTGCATCCTCCTCGGCAGCACAGATCCTCTTTGATGCTGGTTGCTCTTTCTTCTCATCAAGGAAGGTGCAGGTAGATAAGGTCCTGAAGGCACCACGGGGGTTATTTAAAGCCAGCTGATCTGTGACTTCTGATCAAACCCACCAATCCTGTCTGGAGAGGCACCATCTACGTGCTGTGTCTTCTTATGTGCTGAACATTAGTGTCCTCTAATTAAAAGAGACAATGTCCTCTGATTAAGACATATCACATATGTGATATTGATCACAATATTAATGATTATAGTTGTCAAAACGCAAGTGATTCCTGTTCGCTCAAGAGTATCTAACATTTTATCTGGGCCCATCGTGCACTTCTTAATTCTTAATTATTAAAGTGTCCTCATTTCTCCCCCATCCCATAACCTCTTCCTCGTCCATATGTGTTCTGTCGCCCTGGCCTAATCATATGGATTTGTTGAAGCTGTTTCTTGTGAAGGAGAGCGGTCGGTCTAATGCTCAGCATGGATTCAGAAAGCTTCTGCTTTGCAAAGGATGGCCAAGAGTATCAAATGAATTCGATGTCTAAGTCAGAGGAAGGCTGAGGGGTTGTGTGATACTGAGAGTGAAAAAGAGATGGAGCACAGTGAGCGAGGAAGGGAGGAGAAAGAGAGACCTGGGGGAAGCGACAGTGTGACAGGCAAATCAGGCTTAGAGGGAGGAGAGGAGAGGAAGATCAGGGACCAAAGGGAGGAGGGGAGCAGAAAATGGAGGTCAAAGTGGGGGAGGAGGAGGAGGAGGAGGATGAGGAGGAGGTGAGGAGCGGAAAAGAGTTAGGAGACTAATATCACCCGCCATGGTGTTACATGAGTCTGTTCAGCTCAGTGCTGTCAAACTGTATCAGTGGACTGGAATGATGATAAACGGCAGCTCGTTGCTACAGCATGTACGGTGTATGTCAGAAGAGGAGCAGGTGTCAGCTCCGACTCACATTCTTAGCACCACAGGCTTCGAAAAGCAGGTGCACTTTTATTCAAGTAATAGTAGGTTATAGTCAGAGAAAGTAGAAATCTGATGCTTGATGAACACTGCTCCAGCTGTGGCAGGATAGGTTGCACCTGAACAGATCCAAAGTTACTGTGTTGGGGAGTGATTTTATATTAAAGTACTGTAGTTACAGTGCATTTTATGGGGTCTTGCTGATAATACAGTGTAGCATGGATGATTATTTTTGTATTTGTGAGGCCAGTGCAGACGTTAGCATCTCATGGGTTCCCTAGGACAGATACAGGTGCAAAAGTTAGAGTAAGTAATGAGAGAGATTGGAGGTGCTGGAGGTACAAGTCCTGGGTTTGAGGCCCCAGCCTGTTTTAAGTTTCATGTTCACCCAGGTTTCAAGTTTCATTTTGGAATTAGCATAAAAAACTATTGGGGTTAGTTAAAGATCATCCTAAAGCACACAAAATTATAACATTAAGCACATTTTACAAGCACATCTTTACTGTTTCCCCCCATAAACATGTAGAGGTGCAGCTGGAGAAATATGCACACAAAGACTGAAATATCGACCTCATGTTACGTTACTATTTACTATTGTACATATTTACTACTGTATAAAAACCTATACATTGTAAAGAGCATGACATGAATGTACCAGTATGAATGTAGTGATGTTACAGTTCAGAGTTCAGTAGTTTGATTGAGACAGGCATGAATGACTTCCTGTGTCTCTCAGTGGTGCATCGTGGGAGTCGGAGTCTGTTGCTGAGCGAGCTCCTGTAGCTGGTCAGCACAGTGTGGAGAGGGTGAGAGGGACAGTCCAGTATGGTCTTTATTTTGGACAACATCCTCCTCTCACACACCTCTGTCAGAGAGTCCAGTTCCTCTCCCACAACATGGCCACCTTCCTGATGATTCTGATGAGTCTGTTGATGTCCCTCACCCTCAGACTGCTGCCCCATCAGACAATAGCACTGGCCACCACAGACTGATAGGACATCCTCATCATCGTCCTGCAGATGTTGAAGGCCCTCAGCACAGCGGCGACTCTGGCCCTTCCTGTAAACAGTGTCCACGTTCTTACTCCAGTCCAGTTTTTGGTCCAAGTACTTGTAGGTGGTGGAGGAGTACAAGTATTTGTTCTCCTCCACCACCTCCACACTGACCCCTTTTAAATGCTGGTAGGGGTCACTGGAGGTCCAGGCCCATCCTTCAGGTGAGGATAGGCTGGTTTCGTTATTAATGACTATATCATCACTGCCACATTTAGCACTCTTCTTGCAGTCCCATTTAGCCACATTATAAAAGACAGTAGTGACTTTTTGCTTGTGATTTGATGATTCACTTTTTGTTGGCAAGCAGCAGCCTTTTTAATTGCTCATGCACCATTTTTTTTGGCACAGCAAAACCTGTTTTGCCTTTGCTGTGGTTGAGTTGTTTTAGGTCTCTCTGCATCATTTTATTCAGATGTTCTTTTGTGCATGTGTAATGTCTGTATGCGTGAGTGTGCGTGTGTGTGGTAATATCTTATGTTTCGAGCTTATCATACAGGATTCAGGAGGAGATGGACAGGCTAAGCAGACAGAATGTGCATGCAGGCAAACAGAGCCAAACCAAGAGATGGTAAGCTGCTTTTTGTTGTGCTGGAAAAAAAAACTACAAGAGCAGAAAAAAGGGGCGCATACACACACACACATACACAAAGAAGCACACATACATACAAAGACTTAGACAAGTACAAAAAGTAGCAAACTGCTTGCCTCACTGCTCGCTCCTCTAAGCAAGCCAACCATCACAGTTTGGAGCTCCCACTGTGTGTCTTTCACTTCTGTTCTTCTGTGTCAATAATTGACATATTGTATGTCTCATACACCCACTTTTTAATGACTGACAAACATTCCAGGAATCACAAAGTAATATTACATACGGCAGATCTACGCAGCTGTGTGGCTCTAAATCTTAAAGTGTTGTTTTGTATTGTTTTTGTACTGAGGATTACGAAGGCTTTGCGGGAAGGTTGTAAACCTGGAGCGATAATATTCAGGAGCAAGTTAGTATGAGGGAATGTGATTTTGTCATTTCTCTTGCATAATCCTGTTGTGCATGGTTATGTTATTATACATATCTCTCTAAAGGTCATCAGTGGATTTGTTTGGATCCTATAATAGCCAATGGGATGTAAACACAGATGAGAGAGAGAGGAGTAATCAGATTACATTCAGTTCTCTTGATCTTTTTTCTCTCTTTCTAACCAGCTCTGCTGTTTAATGTTTTTTTTTTCCTCCATACATATAAAAAATTAAACTGAACTGTATGCTGGGGGTTGATGTCAGAGAGAAAAATAATCTCTGAACAAGAAGCCCGAAGAGAGAGAGCACCGACTTCTCCCTGTATGAATATGGAAATCTGTGACAGGTTGAAGCACTGACTTAGACTGAACGCGCTGAGTGCAGAGCCCCAGCCACAGGCTGTCTGCGCCATTATTAGTCCAATTATAATGCCGGATGGAAAAGGGGGGGGGAGAGATTGGGAAAGACAGCAAGGATGAAAAACAAATGTGACACCTCGGGGAATTCATTTGCAAAAAAATTGCATAATCATAAAGTACATTTGCAGAACTTTGCAGACTTGTTATGGTACGTAATGTACGGCAATACGGAGAGAGAAATCTGCAAAACGATATGAAGAATTCATTATCGGAGTTAATTAATTTCTGACATTTAATTTTCCATTGGCTGTGTAACACTCCCCCTATGTGGATGTCTTCTTCAGGAGCCGATTGCACCAGATGTGCGCTAAACTTAACCTACTTGTGTGTGTATGCGTGTGTGTTTGTGTGCTAATGGTAACACTTTACAATAAGCGTCACTTTCTTGAGTAGTTACAAAGGAACAGTATTAATATATATAACAATCTACATAAATAAACTGCTATTTACTGCAGATATCTCTTCTGCAGTTCCTACACTGCTTGGTGCTTGACATTAATTCTAATTCTCAGCTTTTTCTTTGTGCCGCCATTGTGTTTATATTGGATTAAGGATTGTCTGTTTATTTGATTTCACTCCAGAGTAAACTCCTTCTTCTCAAGTGACATCTGCCACGGTCGGCTCTCTCTCTCTTTGCACTGCAGCCAGATCCTCTTGAAATGAAGGGCTCCTCTGAAGCCAAGGAAACCATTAGACGGAGAATGAGGCAGTCAAACGCTGCCTCGATTGCCTTTGCTCTTTTTAGCTATTTTTGGAAACAAGCAAATAAACAACACAACTCTTGTATCTGCCACAGATTACAGCAAACAGTCCAGTTTCTATAAATGGCCTCTGCATTGATCCTTCATCAAATGATACCGACATTATGTATCTATAAAGTTACTGCCTGATTCAATTTGAAGTAACTTAACTAGTGCCCTTTCTCTCCTCATTGACATTGCTCATACAATCTATCAAACCACAACTTAATACTGATACACTGTGACATTTTCATACCTCGGTTCAACAGTGATGCATTTGTCTGTGACATCCTTTATTATGCTAATCAGACAGGTTTGTCTGACACATTCTGACTACTGCTCAGGGCTTTGGACTAAAGAGTAATAATAATATCTGAAAACTGTCACCGCTGAAAAATGAAAACATTGTATGGGCTACTTCTGAGGTGATTTAACCAGTCCGTGCTCATTGATTTAACATTTTTCCTCCACCGTTGGGACACAGCTTTTATAAATGATGGCATTTCCTGTTTGCTGGTGCAACGTTAAGAGAAAAAAAAACAAATAACACTGTTTCCTACTAATACACTTAATTAATGCCTGCCTTAAAAATCAGTGACTTTCCATGTGGCAACATCATCAGGAAAAAAAATGGTGTTTTGGTCCAGTTTTCCCTCCAGCCTGAGATATACTTGGCAAACAAAATTAAGATGGCTGAACAGTAAACATTTAACCGGCTAAATTAAGCACGTTATCTGAGCTGAGCATGATGTCATCATATCTCCAAGCACTGTAGCACCTTGCAGTCTCACAGAGGTTTATGGCACGGCCCTGTTTAAAATCTGACCTTTATTTATTTATTTGTTAAATGAAAACACAGCTTCTGATTATATTTTGGACAGTGTAACTAACACACAGTTGCTTTACAAGCCCATTTGAAGATTTCCAAATAGGCGTTAAAACAAAATTACAAAGCGTAGCAGAAGTATCTGCTGATTCCCCTCAGTGATTCCCCGCTGCTGTCCTGAATCTCATTTTCAGCTGGGATTGCAGTTGGTGAGGACAGTCATGCATCATTTTTGAGAAGGACTTTTTTTTTTTTGTCTGAAGATGAAATTAGAGTGGGGTGGAGAGGTCACAGACAGAGGCCTTTGTAACATCCCAGACATGAGTTTCTGTGTGAGCTTAAGGTTTCACAGGAGCCAAACACCATCATCAGCAGCCACATACAGCTAATTAAAATGAGATAGAAAATCAGTCCCAGTGAAATATTAAATATTAACTTGACTGAGATGTGCAACATCTATCATTTGATAGACACTGCAATTAAGATAATGAAGTTTAAATGCATTAGTGGTTCTATTTAAAACACTTCTGCTGTGGAACACATTTTTTAAAAAGGGTTATCTAATTTAATTAAGTGTTAAAGGCGTCTGCTTTGCCATTATGTGTGCCCCTTTTTAAGAACCTGGACAAGTTATGCTTGTTTTAATTGTTATAAATTTACATCAATTATATAAATACAGCTTTGGGTTCTCTTGTGCCATAATGTCGAAGGAAATTAGTGTTCTTGTAACGTCATTGTAACTTCTTTTTTTTTTGTATTAGGGGATTGAACATAGCACTGGCTGATAAAATGGACATCGGCCTTCATTGTCCCAGTCTCATAATCTTATCAGCCAAGGACAATCATAAGGACATGGTGGTCGCAAGGTAAGGGTGCTTCTTTCTCATGCTTCTTAAGTAGTGGTCTCAAGTGTGGATTTAAATGTGGCCCAGAGAAATCCTGGTTGATGCCTTCTGTACTGGGAGGCTGGTCACCGTCACCACACAGTCCATCTGTAAAAAAAACAAATGACCAAAGTGTTTTGAAACTCCTTGGACCCAGTGAGATGTGGATTAAGCACATGTGAGGGGGACAATCTGCCATTTTAGAAGCAGATCCCTAAAGATTTATGAGCACTTTGGTAGATCTGCTCAAAAATGGGTCGACTACATTTAACCAGAGGCTACGGCAGAATCCAGTCTTCAGGTTTTAGTGAAGCCAAATCGGTGAGCAAAGTGATGGACACTTTTTTCTGAGATACACAGAGAGTGCTGCTGGTGGGTGAACTGGAAAATGGTCACACTGGTACATGACACATGAGATGTATACTGTACTACAACATTTCCAGTCCACACATCAGCTGCCCAGCTGTAATGTGCATCTTACCTGGTTCAATCCCTGTATCAGTGACACCCTCACACTGCAATGTTAAAATATAGGATATTTATATTTATAAATAGGAGCGACACACAGTCAGGTGTCTGTATCTTTGGTCTTTCGGTCCGTAACCTGCAGAAGTGATGTGACATTAACGTCGTCAGACACGAGTTAGGACAAATGTTCATCTGCAGCATCATTGCCCCTCCATCATCTATTTCTCCTCGCGTCCCCTCTCATAGTCCCATCCATCTCTAATTTGAACGTCCTTCCATCTCCATCTTTCTCTTCTGCCTGTCGGCTGCCTGAGGGCAAAGCCAGAGAGTCGGAATGTACAATTTGAGGTTGCTGCTGAATTTGATAGATAAAGACTGAGAGTGGATGGAGATTAGAAGTGGTCTTTTGTTTGGGGCAAACACCAGGCGATCACATCATTACATAGTTAGAAACTCCTTACGTTGCACTGAGACTAATCCCACCTTTTCCCAAACCTTCCTCCCAGAAGTATAAGGACTGTTGTAGGAGAAATTGAAGTCAGTGTTCGTGCTGATCTCTGTTCTGCCTGAAAATAGGCGCTGCTCATATGAGAGTCAGTCAATACCGTTCACCTTGGGAGGGCGACACAAAGAGTACAAGCAAAAAATAATGAGTGTATCCTTTACGAGCGAAAGTTTCACCTTTTTACTTACACAAGGTAAAAGTTCAGAGCGGGAGGCAGCAGTAGAGAGAAGAAGAGAAAGTTGCAGAGCACAACAGAAAGTAAATGGGAGGTTAGGACACAAACGCTGCCCCCTCGGGCCCTCACAGTGTAAAGCACACCCCTCCTCAAGATTCTCCTGCACCCTTGAGAGAAAATAATCAAACTTACAATAATGAACATGCCCTTATGCAGGTAGGATGCGGTACAGTAGCTGTGGAGGGTTTGAGGCATAAACAACTGTCTCAGTGATGCGCACAGGGCACAACAAAACACAAGCAGATTAAAAAGACTGAGAGAGGGGAGCAGCCTGCACTCATTATACTCATACCTGCTTCATGGATAGATCACAAGATAGAGTTTAGCATTTACAGCAGTTAGCACGGAGACGCTTCATGGGGCCGTCTGAGGAATAGACTTCCATTTTTAGTTTATATTTGCGGCTCAATGAGGCTCATCTTGTGCTCTGAAGTCCAAGGGAAAAACACTACAATCAACAATACAGTGAAACCCAAATTATTATTCCTCTGTGTCGATCCATACCATCAGAGCCCTGAAAGAGATTAGATGAAGATTTATAGCTAACATGTGCTGCACCTGAGTGATGAAGCTCACGTTGAATATATAACGTTGCTGGAGGCTAATGGTGATAATAGAATATACATGAACTGTTAATGTGTAGACACAGAGAGACAGAGTTACACTGGCAATCATTTAAACCGAAAGCAGCCAGAATCGTGGCACATTAAACGATTCCTTCACTGCGATGCACCCAAAACAATTTCTCGCCTGAGTAACCATACTTGCTTGTTCTGCAATCTGATTAAGCTGACTCTCGGTCAGGGAAGAGACAAGAGAGGGTTTGCTCCACGTACGCTCTCTCTCTCTCTCTCTCGCTCTTAAACCATCCATTCATACTCAGCATAATAACAGTCATCTATAATGATAATTGTAAGATTGATCTGGATATGCACGGGGTTAATGGCATCCATTTGTTAGATTACTGTTTGTTCTATAAAATGGTCTCTTGAAGACACACAGGAGGAAAAAAAAAATAAAGTTGCCGGTGCCATCAGCAGTTTCAAACTTTGAATGAGAAAACTGTAAACTGAATATTTCATATATGCATGTATGGATTGGAGATTGCATCCATATTTGCAGATCCACATACACCCAGAATGCAAGAAGAAGGGACTGATGCAGATTTTACATTTGTTCTGACACTTGAACACATGGTGGAAATCTCAATGTAACATCTGATTTGATGAATATTATTATAAAGAATACTCTCTGCTTGTATTATACCCTATTAGCAGGAGTCAGGCGGGACCGTTGAGGGAATGACAAAGCTGTGAGTGATTCTTTTGTATGATGAGATCATTAAAAAGGGAAACTGGATTATCGTTAAGTCTAAACGCTTTGTTTGCAGTCTGTTGGGCCATTATGTATGACTTGGCTCCTCCTGAGAAGCTTTAATCTGCATTAACATTATCATATACTTTAATCAGAACATTACAAATACATTGAGACTCCAGGCAACATGTCCTCATCGATACAGAATATTTTGGTGATGCAGAACCAACCAGTAGATCAGGATTTAATCATTGATGAGCAAAAGAACTGAGGAGGTGGTTTTGTGAGAAACTCGCAGCCACTGCACAGAGGTGATCTGAGTTGTTTCTGGTCCTGGCAGCAGCAGCTGCAGCTGTCTCACAGGCAGACAGCAGTAGACTGTAGAGGTTCCACTACTATCTCCAACTACTGAATCTACTCTACTGCTTCATCTGAACCTGAGTGAGCATGCAGTCAGTAGGAACCATTCAAATCACCAGCAGTCCTTTTAATGTAGTCATGAGTATGTGAGGATTGATTTATTACTGCTGTGTGTCACACAAGTAGAAGGCCATTACAACAGCAAAACAGGAATACACAATTTACTACATAATTCAACCCATTACTCCAGAAAGGAAAACAATAACGTCGTGATTTAATTAAAACATTAATTGCATGACTCATCAGTTCACATTACACTGTGCAATTACAGTGGGGGATAAATGTTAGACTTTTAATGATTTCTTTATTAGAAAAGTTTGTATAGTGGTTTTAATTTGTTTGTTTGTGTTGTTTCACAGCCAACATGCTACAGCAGTAGCAGTAAATATTAGAGTAGATCCATAATCTATTGCTTGCTGGAGTTCTGGTCACTGTAAGTGGATCACAAAGACCTCGAGGAGCTAACTACATCTGATTGGCTCTATTGTCAAACCTTGTGTTTAATGATATTGTCAACATGATTGATAAGGTGGTAGAATTCTAAACATGTTAATGAAATTCTACTTCCTCTCATGAGGCAGGCTTGATGCTACGTTGACTCTCTAGTCCCCCTTCTGGTAGAGAGTGGTATTACCTGATGGCACGGTCCACGGCTAGCTTTGTACAAGCTAAACTTCAAAAAACTTTCTTGGATTATTGTAGAGGAAAAGTATGAAAACCTTGATTCTTGTTGTTACACACACCTGAGTGCATTAATCAATGTCAGATTTAAAAAAAAATCTTTTTTGTATGACAGCAACAAACATCAAATGTCATGTTTACTTTTCAGCACGAATGTGCACTCGGCTCCAGTCCAATGACAGCAACAACACACACACACACACAGAGCTGCACACACACTCCAACTACCTTCTATTCTGGTGATCATAATTATTTGATGACAGGGCTTCTGGTTTCTCAACCACCCTTTTGTACACATGATCTAGCTGTGAATAATTTAGCATGGGGAGCTAGAAAGGTGCATCCCTTAAAACAGTAGGTACAGTCAAGCTCTGAAGGCAGGGTACACAGAAAGAGCTTCACTGTCCTATCTTTACCATCCACCCACTGCCTCCACACAGCTTTTCACTCTGACTCTCCTAACTTGTGCTCCCATCAGTCCATCCATCTGATCATCTTTTCATCGCACCAGGCACTGCGTTGTGTCCAACTAATATCATTTCACCCCAGGTGAGGAGCTTCTTGGACGGACTGACGTTTCTCTCTCTGTCTCTGCATCCCTTCCTCACTCAGCCACGATGGAGGAAGTCCAGAGGAAACTAAACCAGCGTTATGAAGGCGCCAAGCCCAGAAAGGTGAGTTATTTATAAACTACTTTTATCCTTTTAGAAACGCATGTTGTGTAAAAAGGATATTGAGGTCATTTTTACTTGAATGCGTGTCACGTTAAATCCTTTTGCCTTCTTTTTTGATGTTGTCAAACTGCAAACTGAGAGAGAGAGAGAGAGAGAGAGAATGAGACAGCTTGTATGTTGACATCTTGCAAATGCTGACACACACATCCTCTTCAAACACACACATCTTCCTCTATTCTAACCCTGAAATCCGTGCAAATAGGACACGTCTAAGTGCCGATACATCTGTTTATTATGAAAACATGTCACTTTCCTCTCAAAACTGCAGGTGAGATTCAAGCTGGCATCGTCTTACAGTGGTCGGGTGCTGAAGCACGTGTATGAGGATGGTCAGGAGCTGGACAGTCCGGAGGAGAAATACCCTCACAGCTTCGTCCACCGGAAAATCCCCCCCAGCCACCTGGAGATGGAGCAGCTCTGTGGGTTTGAGGATGCTCACGTGGACCAACAGGGTGAGCTTTTTAACATTGTGTAGCCTAACTTTGACTCACTTGTTCATGCATGACTGCACTTAGGTTTGTTAGAGTTATCTACACTGTATGTACTGTAATCTGGTAACCATGGAGATAGGACTTGAAGAAATGCTGCTCTGACCTCTGCAAGACAGGACATGTAATATTTATGAGCATAATTGCACGTTTTAAGACAGTTTGAAACATCCAATGTGCTTTCTATCTTTGTGATGGTTACATTGTAAAATCTACTTTAGAACATTCCACAAGGTTGAGTGAACATCACTAACCCCTTCCAAGATGGCTGCTCTAAACAGTGACCTTGGCAAAAAGCTGTAGTAGCCTAAATATACTGTTTATTAGCATCCATGTCTTTTTGTGTCAGTCATGCTCACAGGACTGTCCAACATTTAAATGTTGTTTCATAGTGATGCATTTTTATGAAGTAGTATTACTGACCATGGCTAACCCAGCTAACCCAGCTAACCCAACACTGTCAACTCAGGTTTGTTAACTAGCTACTAGCCTAAAGCTAATCTAAATCACATAGTGTTCTGTTCGTTAGGGAATGTCCAACACAAAATAATAAATGTGTGACTTTTTATATACAAAGGTCAACATCACAATGCCGTACAAAATTGGCTAAATAATCAAAAGGCAAATTGATCACTGCACATCAATTTGTTTGACAATCAGTATGAGTTATTAAAATTCCCATACAGACTCTAACTGACATGATTTACTCTATACCCAGGTGTCTATCCAACAGGCCTCATTGCTCAGAGAATAAACGTGTACAGAGGAGTAGGAAGCTACAAACCTGCTGCTGGCCCAACTGACGAAGGAGAAGGAGACGGCAAGGTAAGCGGTGCAGCTCCCCATGTTTGCCTTTGCTGAATTTTGATAATAATCAAAGTGAGAGTTACTGTAGATTAGATTTTTCTATAGCAGCTCTGAAGCATTAAGACCTGTCTTAACTGTCTGACTTCATTTCTCAGAGCAGTTTAGATCAAGCTGGAACCACAAACATTCTCTCAGACATCAGTGTTGTTGATGGGTGCTGATTAAAATGTCTAGCAGTTTACCTTGCAGTGTTCCTGAATAACAAAAGCTAATTTTTCTTTTACTTCCTGGAAGTTATTGATATACAGAGAGTCAGGATTGTGGTAGAGGATTGATGTATTGACTGTTACCTTTCTGTGAGCACATAAACATAGTTTGTTTTCCTTACCTGGATTCACACAGTATATTTTCTCATAAAAAAAAATGCAGTCTCATTTTGACAGTGATACATTAATGCTACCTGTGCCTTCACCTGTGTGCTCCATTTAGGTCTTGCATGTAACAAATTCCCCATTACAAGCCATGGCCACTTTTGTTTTAATCCCATCCCCTTTAAAGTATGGTTGCATACTAGCATAATTAGTGGGACCATGGCAGTGCATGCTGCATAGACTCATAGACTGCAGGCCTAGAACTCAAAGGTCGTACCAGCCGTCCTTACATGGGATGATTTTGTAGTCTGTGGAACATTTCCTGCACTGCTCATGTTACATAGGAACTTGCAGTTGATATATACAGAGTTCTGTAAAAGAATCCACCTGTTGCCAGCGCACAATAAATCCTGGGGTATGTTTGGTTGCAAGGGATCCACCGGATTTTTTTACTGAACACATTTGAACTAGCCTTCAAAATATTATGTGAACATGGGACCAATACGGTTGCAAAAGTCCACCTTGCGTGGTAAGCTAGGAAGGCCATAGTGGGGGCAACACGCGGACCTTCATGCAGGAGTCTAGGTTTCAAATCCAGAGTTAAATTAAAAAACGTGATGAATGTTTGTATAACAATCTAGAAAAAACAACAGGAGCAGCACAACAGTTCGTCTTACAGGAAAAAGGCAATTTTACCAAGCTGCTGAGGCTTCATTAGTGCAGCAGGCGAAGAGGAAGGTCAGCCACATCGCCTGCTGGCTTCATGTCAGCTTCATTCTTTTATCCTGTGAACAAAGGGACGCTTCGCCCTGGTGACCAAGTCAGCATTTATCACATTTATCAGTGGAGGACAGCAATCTGGAGATAGTTTATTTATTATTGAAATAAGGCACAGCGGTTCAACAGAGGACGATGCCTTACAGGAACTAATGATTTCCTAGATAAACAACTTCAATACTTTCTCAGTTTAATATTTTGTTAAAAAATAAATCGGACATCTCATAAATGTGTAAATTTCATTTGCAAAGGATGTGGCTGATTGATAAGTTTGTGATTTGGTGTTGATTTCAGCATCCTCTAATACATGCTGTTGTTGCATTAGTCCTCATGTTGGACTTCCTGTGGCATGTTTAAACACTGAGTCTGTGCCAAATCAAGTGGATGGGGTGGCTGCTAGATGACTTCACATTCTTGATTGAAGCCATCACCACTGTAGACTTGTTGGTTGTAGCATTCTCCAGGTGGAAAAGATATAAGTATAGTAGGCCCCCTGCATATCTCCAGTGTGGTAATAGAGGTCATCGTCCAGACTCTCGCTGCAACATTTGAATACATCAGCTTAAAAGGCAGAAGTTGCCAATTCTCTTCTGTAGTCTTGTGTTAACCACATAAATAGTGGGTCACTCATTCTAAACTCATTCAGGAGGAAGAGCACGAGCAGAAGCTTAATGATACAGCTATGGCTACAAATCATGTTGTGTTTTACACAAGAGGTGCGACTCTTCATCTGCATTCAACCACACCTCCACTTCACACCCACACATGGAGCTCACAGCAAATTCAAACATTCAACATTCAAAAGAGAGGCTAATTATAATAATCTTAGTGTGCACCAGATGTTAATAATCGATGTGTCTGATGAATTTTCAGTCCTCCGTGTTGGACTTTGGCAAGATAATCATCTACACCAGCAACCTGCGCATCATTAGAGCGCCACCGAAGAGGTCTGAAATGATGCGACATCACACGCTTCCTCCTGTGGAGTTGGAGGGATACCCAAAGGCCAGAGACAGGGCAAGCAGGAGGAGGGCCAAAGCTCTTAAGGAGGGGGAGGAGAAGGAGGAGAAACAGATCAGCGACACAGATACCAAGGTAATGTTCCATGGACAAATTATTCTCAGTGGTGTGGTAAGGGGTTTATCACCCCACTCCTGTTTTCTCTTCTCAGTCTCTCTCATTTTCTCTGCATATGTCTTCAGCCATCTTAACCTCGCTTTATTTTCTGCTTTTAAATCACCACAGGATTGTCGTTCCTGCCACCTTATTTCGACCGCTCCTTGTGTTCCCCCCCTCCTGCTGCTACAACCACCAACCCATTGTCTTAGTGTTATCTGTCAAGTGTGAACAGATACTGATGAGTCCACAGTTTTACTCTGCCCTTGCAGCATCTGCCTGCCACTTATAGCCAGCCGGGATGCCCAGCCCACTGTTATTTCCACCCCCTCTTACCTCCTTGGCTGATTACTGTTCTCTCTCCCTCCACCTCTCTCCCTCTTTTCTTTCCTCACCTCTCTCGTTATTTTCTCATTTTCTCTGCCTCTAAAAAAAAGTTCTCTCTCAGCCTTTTTTTTATTATTATTTGGCAAGCTCACCCCTCTTTGTTTCCTTCTCATCTTTATTGTCTTTGCCTTTGTTGGCCAAACTCTGAAGTAGTTAATCTTTCTCTGTCTTTATTTGTGTATTTCTAACACTGGCAGTGATATGAGTTCACTTATATTAGATAATCACGACAATAAAATGTAGGTAGTGTAGGTATGTTACTGTTGCCGTAGAAACAACAGGTGGTCATGTGAATATGTCCATAAATTCCTGTAGTCAGGTTGGGATCCATCACCATGGTAACCTTTATAATTTAAGCAAAGCCTGTTGCGGATGGGAGTTTATGTTTGTCTACATACAGGCAATATCCAGGGCTAAAACATGAAGCCAATGCAGAAGTGTTAAAAAAAATCTGCAGTTCACCCCACGGCCACTAGGGGGTGCAAGTCAATCCCAATAGACCTTTTTTTTGTATCTATGAAATAAATATATATAACCCCCTTGTTTTAATTAGATTAGGACTCAAAATGATGCATAATTATGTTGTGACTCAAAATTGCATTTTAAAAACCCTTCTTGAATGACATCACTGTAGTTTCGTCCATAGTGTTTACCTTCTATCGCCTGGAAATGCTCTTGTGGGGTTAAGTAAGCAGGAGAGTAAATTCTATTGATCGTTTACCTGCAATATTCATATGTTGGACAGGAGGGTAGAAAGGATGATGTGTCAGTCCGACTGAATCTGACATTTACATTCACACATACAGCTCCTCCTCCGCTTTACTGTGAATGTGCTGAATAACCACGTCCAGTAAGTTACTACGATTTAGAATGTAACATCCTCTTATTGATCACTTGTCATGTTGTTGATAAAACATGCACAGCTGCTTAATATTGTACATTTTGCAGTAATGACCATTGTGCTATAAAAAAGCGACTGACTGGGCTTCACATTATCCAACAGCACAGCTACCTAACAAAGGCATTTAATTAGAAATTCTCTCCATCATTAAGGTTGTTTAGTGTTGGCCAGCGGGCAGGCCGGTTAGACCAGGCAGCTGTGTTAATGTAGCTGTTTATGAGGCGGCCTAAGGTTGCAAGTTAATCAGATGCGAGTTAAATGGCAAACAGTGTTACTAAGTGTACTATTGAAAACAGATGTATGTGATTCTAGAGATAATCATATTGACATTTATATATACTGTATCTTATGTAACTGATGTAGATTTTGACTTTCCCCTCACCATGATCTTGACCTGTCACCCAGCTTTCCTCCCCTTCTCACCCTTTCTCTCACTTCGCAGGTCTCCTCCTCCTCCTCCTCCTCCTCCTCCTCCTCCTCCTCCTCCTCTTCCTCTCTAATGTGTTTCTTCTGTCTTCAGGAGGCCAACAGCTGCCAGCATTGTGGCGGTTCAGGCTGTGCTCCCTGCTCTCTGTGTCACGGCAGCAAGCTGTCCATGCTGGCGAACCGCTTCAACGAGTCTATCAGTGATCTGCGTTGCCAAGCCTGCTACCCCCATGGTCTGGAGAAGTGCCAGTCCTGCTCCAGTAAATAGCACCATTTGGCTGACACCCATGTCTGGCAGGAAGAGAGAGTGAGTGAGTGAATGAGAGCGTGGCGCTGTGAGTGAGTGTACGCCCGATGTGCTATCGGTTTGTCAGAATTGTCTCAGTGGCAATATTGCTCTAATCCAAAATGTTCTTGGTGGGGTGTTTCGATGCACTACTAGGAAGCATAAGCCATCACTGGAAAGTGGAATTGTGACTGTGCAGCGGGTGCAAAAATCATAAAATACAATTACCGTGTGCAGTGAACATGGCTTGCGATAACACATAATCACTTTTTTGTTGTCACATTATTTTGCATCTGCACCCGTCTTCCTGATAAAACCTGGTTCCACAACAGAGTTATCATTTTAATTAAAATGATGCAAACATTTTGCAGTTTATTGTATCTACCGGGAAGGCTGCCCTGTTCCTATCTCCCCCTCGTCTATTCACCACAAAGAATGAGACCTTTTTATCAACCCAACATGATGTGCTGCATATGAGGGTAATTGATGCTTTTATTTTTAGAAAACAGGAAAAATGAGACAGGGAGATAAAGACTTTGAGATGGTAACAGAAAGATAAGAGAGAGTGAGGTGAGCGTGACAGTTTCACAAACAGAAGAACGTGTACTGTACTTGGCAGGGTGTGTGTTAAGCCAATCAAATCCGAGCTGACCACAGCTACTGCTGTTAGTGGGGAATGAAGCCTGTTAAAGACAACATTTCATGTTAACAGTGTATAAACAGTTTGAAATTCAAAATATTGATTTTGGATGGTGCAACACTAACGCTGTGAGACAGAAAAAAGAACAGGAAATCAAAGACAAACTCCCTGACCCTTTCTAAAGGAGAAATCTGAAATGACTGCAGTTTAACAAATGGTCATGATGTGAAGAAACAAGAGTTTAAATGTTCAAACATATCTATCTGTTGTGTTGCAGTGGTATATTCTGTAATAAAACTTACCACCAGATGGGATAGTGAGTCAGTGTTGTGTTTAGTGTGTCCACAGTCCAATGTGTGATCCAGATAGATTAAGAAGACCTTTATTTGTTATTTATACAGAAAGCAAAAGATATACATAATAACATAAACTACCTATCAAATATACAATAGAATCAAAAAAGAGTATTGCACAGGTGAGTGGAAGTAGAAGTGGTTTGTTAAATTGTACATAGTGCATCAAAAGAAACAAAATAATTAATTTATTGTATAGTGTGGTGTATGAATATCGCACTAATCAGGAGTGTTCATTGTACAGTATCACGGCAGCAGAAAGGAAAGGCCTTCTGAATTTCTCCTTCCCACACCGAGGGTGGAGCAGTCTGTCACGGAAGCTGCTCTGCAGTGCTGACAGGGTGTCCTGTAGGGGGTGGGACTCATTGTCCAGCATGGATGTCAGTTTTGCCTAGGACCCTCCAGTCACCCACCTCCTGCACTGAGTCCAGAGAATGGACCACCACCTATCCTAGACAAGGGACTTGTCACTAAATTCACATTACTAGCATAGCTAGTTAGCTAGTCTGCTTGCTAAGAATTGTGTGATAATGAAAGGTTGGTTAGTAGCGTGTTGTTGTGATAAAAGTTTGAAACATTGACTGAAAAAATGTTCATGTTCCATTCATCAATAAAAAAAAAAAGAATACTTAGTGAGTGTGCTGACTTCTTTCCAGAAACATTTTCTTCAAAGTGCCCAAGGTGACTGATATTTCATGGGAAGTGTGCTGTAAATGTAGCAAATCTAATCTACAAAAATAATGAAGCCTGCAGACAGTCGTCTTATGTTTTATAGCAGCGTGCGTCAGTGATTGATTCTCTCGCCGTTTCACTGAGCCTCCTCCGAGTCAGAAGTGTCAGTGTCACATTCGACATGTTTGATTTGTCTGGCTGCTCGTAGCGGCATCATAAATCTAAAAGTGGCGTTTTTAGCAGTAATGTGTGAAAGTCATCCTGAAATGTTTTCACAGCGAGTTTCTTAAACTAAATGAAACATAACTACAAATGCAGCACACTGAATAATTCCTACATCTCAGTCATTACACCTCAAATCAAATGCAATCAACCACAATGTTTTCTTTGCTGCCATTTGGGGATGATTTAACAGAAAAAGAAAAACAAATTTAAACTTAATTGCTTGAATGGTAAAAAGGTTTTAATGGGTTTCATGCTGCTATTGTCAACACCTTCATGCTATTATGCATTTTCTGTGTGGCAAGATTACATTAACCCATTATAAACTGAGGGTTAAACACTGGATTGTGATGGTAACTGCACAAAATGTGTCGTGTTTTTGCAGCTTGCAGTTTTTCCTTTAGGAAACAATAAAGCCCCTCTAATATGACTACATGCTCCATAATCAGATACACACTGCGCTCAGCCATGGGAGTGTCTTTTTTTTAGTTGCAGTGGCTGCTGAAATGGCATTTTCTACCTCTGTCCTAATGCAGCAAGGCACAAGATGATCAATCAAAATCTGTGTCAACAGTGGAAAGCACTGACCACATCCCTGCAGGTGTCAGCGCCGGCCAGAACAAAGCACCACAGACCATCAGAGCATATTATCCCTCTGCCTTTGTACCTACCTGTTTGGTGGGGTTTCCATTATTTTATCTTATCGCATTAGATGGCCTCACATGCACTCAGTTTGCTGCAAAAGCCCCATCAGCAATCAAATTCCTGCTATTTCTTCTGGGCTGAGAAAAGTCTCTGGCTCTTTTTCATTCATTTCTCTCTCTGCTTAAAAAAATCTGCCACCTATGCTGAAGTCAAAACTGTACTTTTTTTCAGACCCCATTCTCACTCAGTATTCCACAGGGTAGCCAAAGTGATGAAGAATTGGGTCACAGAACTGTTCTTGGCCTCCTCTATCCTGCAGGACCTGCATTAATAAGGGATCAAGTAAAAACACTAACAGTGTGTTTCATTAAATACTGTCTGTTTGTGGTGGAATTCACACATTTTTGACTAGAGGATTTAGTGCAGCATTGATGTCACACATCCATCTTTTATAAAGGCCAGAAGAGCAGTGAGGTAGATGAATGAAAATAAAGAAGAAGGCATCTCTGTGGTAAATTTCACTTCCCAAACAATAACTGAATGCAATGATCAATCATGTTACAGACTACATCGCATGCGTTTTATTCGTACTTTTGGTGTTAAACACAGACTTCCCCAAAATCGCACAGTGTATTGGAGGCTTAAAGTAGCACATGGTGTCCATTTACTTTTGGTCATGTTGTATTGACAATTGTATCAACTAATCAGGCATGCTATTTTCGTTTGCGTGTTAATTTCTGCTGTAGAGTTGTTCCGCATGATGACATAGAGGTCTATGTGGACTGCGCCAGCCACGGAGGAACTGTGGATTTAAGGTGCTGATGTGAAAAGAGACCAAATCTATGCACAACACAAGAACACCACCCCTAACATATGATA
Source organism: Parambassis ranga (assembly GCF_900634625.1). Taxonomy (NCBI): domain Eukaryota; kingdom Metazoa; phylum Chordata; class Actinopteri; family Ambassidae; genus Parambassis; species Parambassis ranga. The sequence goes on along the minus strand of NC_041034.1, from coordinate 7,813,552 downwards.
AACATCATCATCACCCTGCACATGTCCCGATCAATCAGACAGTATTGATGACAGAAGAAAAGCCGGTCAATCGCTCATTTAATTTCATTAGCATAATGTTTTTGTGACTTATCAATCATGTTGATCATATTGAATAAAGACTAGGAGCCGGTCAAGTTTCTATATTTACAATGTTCTGACAGAGCTCATAACCCTCTATTAAAACATGGAGCTCTTGCCCAGCTCTTCAAAACAACACAGCAAAGATCACACACACTTTACTGCCTAATTCACTGACTCTTGTTCACTGTACTTTAGTGGGTGGACACACTCACACATTTATAAACTCTCTGTATCTACTGCCCTTGTGATATATTGTGTAACATTACATAAAACTGTCATTTATTTCCCATATCAAACAATGCCCTGTTTAACCACAGCAGCCTGCATGCAATGGGTTATGAACACAGAGGGAAACACTTTCCCCCTGTGGCAGTGTCATCACTTATGATGCTTTATAGATATATCTGTGATCCCCCTATAGCACATTTGTAATATAAGACATAGGAAGCAGACTGTGTGCATTAATCATAAACCTTCATGAGGGAATGCAGCACTGTGTGGAGGCATTTAATCTGAATTCTCTGTCTCTGTTTTCCAGTCCTTGTGCACTCTTTGTCACATAATTAGTTAATTTCTGGCAGCAAAACCAGCCAATACAGCATAGCTTAAATATTATATGTCATTATCAGTAGATATTGGCCTTAAAATGAAACATATTGGCTGTTGACAGTAAGTAATATTCACTGTGTCCCGGGTGGATGCCTTGAAAAATAACACCATTAGATCAGTAAGAGTATAAAAGAACACACTTGTCTGCAGTGTGTGTGTTTGAATACGTTAAAAAGAGGCTCACTACAGAAGAGGCTCAACGTTCCCTGCAGAATATATGCAGATATATCAGTATTGGCATTTGCAGTTGCCCAAAAGGATATTGATATCTGATATTGGCAAACATTGCCTTCAGCAGCTGGGTGAGTGTGTAGTGATTAGAAACGCTCCCATCAGGATCAGGCTTTAAGCCTCCATCGACCCCTCCACCCACCGTCCAGCTCCCATTGGCTACTCCTAACCTCTGACCTCTCCATACAGAGGGGCAACAACAATAAATTATATTCTTTTATACTGTGACCTCTTAAGTTCATGATGCCATTAACAATCCACACAACAGAGGTGTGAATAAATCATACAAATATAATATCAACATATGGTGGGGTGATTGATAAGCTTGTAGCCCAATCATGAAGGATCTATTTTGGAAGAACTAGCTACCTATAATATTTATACAGATGTGAATATATATGTTCCAACCTTCAGCTGACACCAGCCTATGAGCCCACTGCAGCCTCAGATTTCTGTTGTTATCTGACAACAGGTGGACCCTGAAGGATGTGCTTTTAGTGGCCAGCACAGATCTTAGGAGAGCTTATCTCTTCCTGTCAGCTGTAGTCAGTTTGGGCAGTCTCCTCTGACCTCTCTCATCAACAAGCTTTCTGTTTTTGTTTTTCACACTGTTCTGAAGAAACTCTCTCAAGAGATCAGTAGTACAAATACTCAAATAAAACCTTACACTAACATGTCTCCATCAATAGTGATCAATTTCTTTTCTTTTCTTTTCTTTTCTTTTCTTTTCTTTTCTTTTCTTTTCTTTTCTTTTCTTTTCTTTTCTTTTCTTTTCTTTTCTTTTCTTTTCTTTTCAGCGGGATATGGCTGCTGTAGTCATCACCACCATCCACGGAAAGACAGTGGAGGTAGTCAAGGAGTACAAATACCAGGGCCTACCGTCAACAACCTGCTAAAATGCTCCTCCAACCTTCAATCTGCTAAAATGCTCCTCTAACTCTCAAAATGTGTCAGCAGCGGCTATATCTCCTCAGATTCCTTTGGAGTCTGCGGAGATATCCTGTGTACTTTTTACTACTCCTTCATAGAGAGCAACATCACATTCTCCATCACCTGCTGGTTCTACTCCATCAGCCTCCAGAACAGAAAGCGACTGCAGAGCATTGTGTCAGTGTGCTCCAAAATCATTGACCTGCCAATCAGAACTCCTGTACACATTCACAGCCAACAAGCACTCAAGCCAGCCAACAAGATCATCAGTGACCCCTCTCCTGCCCTTTACTGCATTTGATTGGCTTCCCTCCAGTCGACGTCTCTGCTGCCCAGCCTGCAGAACCCAGGGGAGGAGAGCAACCTTTGTCCCAAAAACCATCTTTCCCCTTGACTCCAACTCCTTCCCTCTCCCCCCCTCTTCACCAAACCTCACACATGCACACACTAACGGACCGCTGAACTGAGGTGCCCCCCTCCCAGCAAGAAATCAACCCCCTCACACACACTCTTGGCCTCTCCAAGTTTTGCCCCTTAAGACTTTTTTTGCACCGGATATTCGTTGTACATAATTTATAATTCTGTCTATAATTTACTTTCTCTTTTTTTTTAAATATTTATTTATTCTCTTTTAAGTGTCTTTTATATGTTCTAAATATCATGCTGCTCACGTGTGCCTTAAATTGCCCCACCTGGGGACAAATAAAATTTTTCTGAATCTGAATAAAAAATGGCATAACACTGACTCCTTTACAACATGTGTTCAAATGTAAGGTGGTGTGAGTGTCAGCTAATGTGAAATCTAAAAAATATATATTTCACCTACAAAAATCCAAAGCTGACACACCCAGAACAGTAAAATCATGTCGAGTCTGTGGTGTGAAAGAGACACTAACACTGTGACGAATCTTTCCAATTACATCCCCAGGGTCCACTTCTCTAAGTTTATTGAAACTTCTAATTCCTAGTCTCCACACCTGCTCATGCTGTGTGCGTGAGAGAGATTCAGAGAAGTTAAAGAAAAAATCAGCCACAGTCATAGATCAAGCTTTATACCGTCTACAAGTTCCATTCTACAGTCGTGAGCGGTGAATCATGTGCACAAAGAAATAATCTGAAAATAAAATTTGATATTTTAACAAACAACAACGTCACTGTCGCTGTGAACATGGTGACCACTGAGCTCCTTCTTAATCTTCAGGAAGAGGTACTGAGAGACAAATCAGGTAAACAGAGTGGATAATGAAATTTCAATTGTTTCAATCACTTTAAACTCTCCTTCATTCTGAGGATTTCCTCTATCTCAGTCTACTTTTTATCATGTAACCACACACTGACAGACACACAGAGCTGCTTCAGGAGTTTCATTATATTTTGTAAGACACTTGAAGTTCGAGGTTGTTGTCATAAAGCAGACTGACCATATGCAGTACTCTATGTTACTGAGTAATTTCACAGCCTTTATTTGATTAAACATTTAGGGACACTGCAGGTTTTAATGGTGGAGGTGCAGCAACATGTCTCCCCACAGCAGACACACAGATCACATACGAAAATCATCAATTTCTCAATTTCTTCATCATCAGTCAAAATAAATAAAGGATTTCCATGCAACTCCTGAGTGGCAGCTAGAATGTAGAAACCTGAGTAAACATTTATCCAACAGAAATGAATTTCTCTGTCAGTGTGTAAATGCTGTTATACTGTACAGTGCTTCTATGTATTTGGGTTCTAGCTCACCTAGTGCCCAATGACAACATTAAAAACAAATTCACCAGTTACAAATTCAGACAATATGATGATTTGTAGACTGACTGAAGCTTATTTTCAAGCCTGAAATGTGTCGTATTTGTCATATCAGAGAGAAATGGGCTGTTTATCTGATAAATGTTAATAACTTTTTCTTTTGGTGAAGTAGGTTCTGCTTCTGAAGCTGCTCCCTGGTGAATCTGAAGTGGCCGTATATGATTCAGCAAGGAGCGCAACAATCTGCAGAAAAGAGCCCAAAAGACACATACCAATGAGATATGGGATGCACAAAACGCACCGGGTGAGAGATACGATCGCTGAGCACGGTAATGGGAACTGGAATGGGTGCACTGTGGAAGGTCAGTGGAACCAGCCTGCTGCACAGCAAACACACAGACCTGTGTGCATCATGTAGGAGAGGAGGCAAAGGCAGGTTCATCGTCTTTGATCGCTCTGGATGTGTGTGTGCTTCCAGTGCTCTGTTAGCTGAAGAATGTTTTTCTGTATCGGTAAATATGAATCGACACATGGCCACAGGAGGGCACATAGCTACCAGCAGCCATGACACCTGCCTAAAAAAAAACAGCAAAAATGTGCTGTTTTGTGTTAATATAATCAATTTCTTCATAAATATTCTGTGCTCCTGTCTCTTCAACACTCTATTATTCTTCTTCAAACCTGAAACTGCAATGAGGAAATGAATTAGAAACAAAAGTGTAGAAGATCGTGCATATTATAGACGTTCCTGCATTTCAAAATTGAACACTTTATGCTTGACTCTTTTGAATCAATAGAAAAAGATATGGATATCAAAGAATAAAAGTGCATTCATAATGTACAGTCTGTGCTTTAACAATAAATGTATGCATTGACTTGCAGAAAGAAAAACATCACTACACACAGAATAATATTTCATGCTATATAAATGATTTCTGCAGCTCTAACAGTAGAAGGTAAAAGGTCTGTGTTTGAAATACAATCCTCTGCCCTCTAACAAGCAGGTACAATAGGCTGACAAATGTCTTCCCTTCTCAGTTTAATCAGGTTACTTAACAGAGAGACAGCAGGCAAAGAGGGTCAGTGTCATTAGATGTGGCAGAGGCTATAGACGATTAAATATGGCGGTGATGTGAATAACAGGTCAAAGACAATGATGGTGCTGTTTATTCTTATATATAGGTCACTCCTAAAATATTAACTGACTACAAGGAATTTAGTTTTGAGTGAAGAAAAGGCCAAATAATAAGTCTGAAATTAGCTAAAATATGACAGAATGTCCCTTTAGCGGTCCGTCAGTGAGACGTGCAGTGATTGAAACAAGTGAGGAAGAGGAACCATGTGTCGAAGAAAGGAGAGACACCTGCCGCTGGTTTAGAGTAAATGTAGCAGTATTTTCGGACACCGCAGCACAGTTTGTCCTACGTAACTCCATCGGCAGGTAGACGTAAATGCGTATGTGTAGCTGTTAGCTACGTTGCTAGTTGGAGTTGTTATGCTAGCCTCTAGGTTAGCATGATTATTAGCATCGAGCAGATTTTGGGTCTCCTCGCTGTCATCATAAAATCATACAACTTTGTGTAAAGTTGATGCCGGGACTGCTGAGATGTTACAAGATGACCGGAAATCGCCCTTGAAGACTATGGTGGGTGTATATTATAATATAATACAAATACTAAGGCTAATACTCTGCAAATTGTGTAATTGGTTGTGAGTAAACAAACAGAAGTACTGTTGGCTAGCAGGTGCTAAAGTAAGGTATGCTTTGTTGATTTGTTTATGCTGTGTAGTGTCTATCTAAATATAATGTTACCAAGGGTGTATTTGTATACATTTGTATCACTAGATGACGCTCATATTACTGGCACAGCAGGACAACATTAAAATTTACTATGTTCCAAATAAACATAAAGTTTCCATAAGAACACAAACCAAGGCACTAAGACTGTATGAGTACAAAACTTCCCAGTATTTATTAAGGATGCAGGGAATTGGAAAAAATGTTTCTTTTGTGTCTTTCAATTGGGAAAAAAGGAGAAAAAGTTATATTTTACCTGTGAAACAATTTCCAAATTTGGTCATTTCAAATTTGAATCGCTTCTAACGGTGAGGCAGTGAGTCAACCTGACTATCAGTTGTCACCGGCTGCCAGTGCCACAGAATAATCACCATAATCCCACCACACCAGTCTTGGCAGCTCCATGCATGCTGCTCATAAGGTGCTCATCTTTGAAGAGCTGGAGTCCAATCAGCAAAGGAGATAGGGGTGAGGCATCTATTTACACCCTGTTGGGCAGCTCTCCAACCTGGATTGAGACAGTGTGACACAGACTGATGGAAACACAGAGACTGAGAGATGATGTGATGGCAGTGTAGCCGTAGCAGTAGATTACATTACAGGCGAAAGGCTGATGGATGTAGAAGGGTGGTTAGTTTGGAGTGGCAATGGATGTTGTAAGGATAGTTATGGAGTGTGGTGATTGTGTGTAGGTCTGAGTCATTAGGATCTGGTTCCACGTTAGTGAACTGTTAAACCTCAGACTTTACAGTCATTGGTTATAAATGTGGAGCTTCATCTTTAGCAGCATTTCACGCTCTAGATGCTTTAAAAGTGTCAAGTTACACCGCATATGAATACTGAAAGCTGCACGTTGCCATCCAGGCTTATTTTGGTACAAGTCTGTGTTCTTGTGGGAATTGCATGGTCATCTACCCCCCTAGACTCATGTCTGCTTCTTTCAAGCTGTTGCACACTAAAAATCTGTGCAAGTCATTGGACATGCTCTAAATGTGTAGTTTGATCTCATTTCTTCTTGATAAAGCAATACTGTCATTTCTGCATTGTATCTTGTAACCTTTGCCTTGAAGCAGGGAGGACTGGACATGCACAAAATTCAGCTCCCCTTTTAACAAAGCTCCAGACATTCTTTGTAGCTTTCAAGCGAAGCTCATGAAGTACCCAATAAATGGTATTCGAGGCAGCCCTACAAGCAATTAACCAATTGGCCAGCGGGGATCAGATTCACCTGTTGGCAGAGAACGCTTACCTCCTCGTGCATGCTGTCTGCTGACAGTCTGTTGAGTTGTGTCTAAAACTAATCATCTCTGACTGTGAACAATTCGTCTGAGATGAGAAGTCCTCACTGTGGGTTGCTTTGCAAGAACAGTGACAAACAGATTAGGCAAATAAGGGCTCAGTATCACTTTAATTTCCTCCAGTCTTTAACTTCAGGAAAACCAACCGGTATGTCTGCCAGTTCTTTAGATCCCATGCTTCGTTCCCTGCTGGGTACTTTAGTGGCACCTTTATGTAATTTGTTTGCTATTACTCTGCTAGCATTTTACAAGCAGATGGAGGTGGCAAGTCTTCTGCTGTTTGTCTGTCTGTTTGTCTAGTAACGGTCAAGGAAAGTGACAGAAAGTGCGACATTAAGAGTTGTAAGAGGCCACAGTTTGTTTCCTGTGATATTGACTAAAGTCTTTGTAAGCAGTTCTGTTGTTTCCTTGTATAACTGTGAGAGACTCTCAATAGTAACCTTTAATTTGTTAAAAAACACTCTAACCTTACAGAGACATTTCTCTCTCTGCAGATGCTCCCTTTGTGTGTTTGATGGGGCTATTCTTACTTTGCTCTTCATTTTCTTCTTGTCAATTGGTCCAATTGAATTGAACTGAAGTGAGTTTTCAGGCTTTTCTAGCTTGCCAACTTCATCGCCTGCAGGCTGCTTTAGAGGACATCCTTGATAGAATAAAGAGAATTCTAAAGTAGAGGTGACAGCGACTTGTTTACACTGAAGAACCGCTAGTTATTCCTGAGACTGCTGACTTCATTATCTAACAACTAACAGCTTTGGGAGGTAATGAAATGGAGTGTGAATCATGGTGTTTGTGTGTTGGAGGGAGCTCTGCTAGATTTAGGAGGACCAAACCTTCCTTCACTTATTAAATGATATGGGGGGATCATTTTATAGTGAGCGCACAAACTTTGATTTCACCTTTTTTTTAATGACACGACAATTGCCATATTTTGCCAATTACCTGGATAGACAGCATCTAATGTAATAGTTCCAGCTGTGTTTTTTTAAAGCATAGTTCTGAGAAACATGAGAGCTCATTTCATTTTCTCTGCTGACTGCACAGGGTTTCCCATAGGAGATTGGTTAGTCAAGGTGGTGGCCAGGGGGTGGGGAGTTGAAATGGCGAGTCGATTGTTAGCGGCAGGAATTAAATGCTCCCCCTGTGCTCTCTATACATGGCTTAAAAAATCTTGACCTTCTAATATTAGAAGTGAGGGCGCATTGTGGATTTAAGTGAAACCCAAAAGATATTCAGTTGCCTTCGGTTCAAGTGCTTAGCTTACCAAAACCTGGATGACTGAAAATTCAAACAGACAGGAGAGTTCGTAAAAAAACATAAAACCAAAGCAATGGACTTATTGTCTGGGGATGTGGAGATGCCTTTGGTGCAGCGTTGACTCTTGACAGACTAGTGAACTTGCATGCTAAACTGAAGTTTTTCTGCCTTTAATTAATGAATATGATCTAAGTAAAACACCTTAACATTTCATGATGCCTATAAAATTTCCTCAGTTTAGGTTAAGGGAAAACATTTAGTCAAGTGTGAGGGGGCAAAGCTGATGGCGACCAGGAACAACTGACACAAGGAGATTCTGCAAAATTGTTTCCTCCTGATTAGTGGTGAATCTTTTTCTGCTAAGCATGCAACTTTTTACCACTAACATAACCAACAGCAAGTCTGCATGAGGAAGAGCAGAGTAAGCAGTGTGCATCTCACTAGCTGCATATTGAGCTAAGTTTCTACCACACAGCAGGGGACTTTGTAAGTGCTTCTGATCGGGCATGGTCTCTTTGCCGCTGTGCTTGCCAAGGGACCTTATTAATTGTAGGAATTAGTTGGCAGCAAATTTTATTATCAGAAATCTGGCTCAGTTTGTGTCGTTTTTCTTTGCATGGATTGGATAATATTAGGCTCAACCACATCACTCTCTCTAGGACCAGCTTGTGGCAGTGGACTCCACCTGGGCTTGCTTGGAGTGATTTCAGTCTGATGTTGTTCCTTTTAATGCACATGCTGCCACTGTCAAGACAACCTGGTGCTATGTCAGATTTATATTCTGTGGACATGAATCTCTGCAGTCAATGTCAAAATCAAGCTGTGGTTTTGAAAATATTTTCTCTAGTATACCTGTTATGTTTAAGCAGGGGGTCTTAGGAACATCATTCCCCTAAAAAAATAGAACTTTGTGTCATTACAGGAATAGAACATTGTGTTTCTACATAATGATTTGCATTTTACAACCAGTGTCCTCCTCAGGGGTGTATCTATAAATGCAGGAAAAGATAGGAATAATATGTTTGTGACAGACTCAGATTATGTGCATTGTATTATTTTAAGGGCTGCCTGGGATATCATCAGCTCAGCGACAGAGAATGAGATTGAACTAGTTAGAAATGAGATTGTGTGCGAGTGCAGATTTCAACAGTTGTCTATAGAAGATGAATTACAAGAGGTGTAAAGGGGTTTATTTGTGAGTGTGGACAACTTCTGCATGTTTATTCCTTGAATATATATGAGCATATAGGGCATTTTTTTTCCATTTGAAGGGATGTAATCTATATTCCATCTGTGGTCAGGGCTCTTAGGGCCCTGGTTATCACACTGTTATGGGCTCAGAACAACAGAATGAGACCAATATATATGTCACACACTCACGCTCTGTTTCTTATTGAGACAGAAATCACTTTATGGCTATATATCTCAGCAGCATGCATCTTTCTGGGTTTAATTACCAAATAAAATCAGGGTTTCCTTCATAAGCTGCTGCCATGCCCTGTTCTTGCTTAAATCAAAATGTCTTCTTCAACAGACATAAGATTGATGTGCTTTTAACCTCTTTAGGGGAAATAACGTTTTGTACACTTCTCCATAGAGTCTTTCAATTTTGTCACACATTTTCTGCTTAATATGATGATGTGCAACATGAACAACAGTGAGAAGGAGCTATATATAACTCACAACTTACATTAGGATAGCTAGAAAGTGCATAGGATGGAAATAAAATGGTTCTTTTTCATTTATTACATTTATTTCTGTAGAACCTTATTTATTAACTAGTGTGTGCAGGGATACACCAGACAATAATTTACCGGGATACCTTGCTTGAACAGATTCCCATTTCCTCTCCTTTCTTCAATGCAGGCCTTTCTTGTGAAGCAAGAGACAGAGCAGAGGAATCATTGCAACCAGGAACACACAGGTGGATAACGAGAGTTTATTGAAGCATGGTAGGAATGTGTGTATACTTGTGACATGCATGGCAATGCGTCTGCCTTTTTGTGTGCATGTTTGTGCTTGCTTGTTGTGTAGCAGTATCAAGTCATCCATATGTCTATATAGTTTCTGAAACTAAAAGCAGCAGGTTGTAGTGTGACCAAATGTTGAGATTGGGAGTAGATGAGCCCACACTGAAAAAGCAGAATCGAACCAAAGACTCTGTTTGTTACAGTTCTTGTGAAGGCAGTATCCCCAGAATGCCATAACAACATTTCTTCAAATATGTGATGAATTAGAATGAATTAATCTGGTAAATTTGGTGGTTAATATAAGGTTTGCACAAATATTCAGGATATATTAGAAAAGAAAACGCTCACATAATGCCATATACTGTATCTAAAAGGCCAAAGGTCAGCTTTACTGTGTACTATAAGAACAAAGACAGTCACCACATTTCTTTAAAAAAAATATTTGCATTGCCCATAACAATAAAGAATAAAGTCATTACACATACTTCTGGGAGTGTACAGCCTTGGAGAACATTTACAGCTGCACACTGTGACTGCTCATGGGGTCTTGCCATGGGGAAAACTGCTAGAAAAGGGAAATGTCAAATAAAAATAAAGTATTGCTTCAGGTCTCAGAATAGACTGTGTGCTGCTTACGTTGGTAAAAAGAAGTATTCTTATGAGTTTAGGTAGAAAGTTCAGGGCCCCTTGTTTTTTTTTTAATCAGTTCTCCTTTCTATTTGAAAGAATGGGCATTACAGTTTATGGCAGCTCTGTGGTCTAGAGGCTCATAGCTGGATCTGTGGTCATATGACTCTTCTCTCCTTTACTCCGTGAAGTTTCCTGGAGATAAAGCCGCAATCGATCAACTACCCATCCTGCCATTCTTCCAAACCCCTCCCTGATTTTTGACCTATACTCATCTAGTATGCAGGAGCTGTTACACTCTGTTACACTCAGCTGCAGCCTGTCTTCGTCTCACCCCTTAGCCCCAACTTTTCTCCTTCTCTCTCTTTTCTCTCTACAAACTCTTTAATGCATCATTTATTTGTTCCATTAGTGACCAGACAGCAACACAAAGCCGCTGGTTATTGTAAGAGCAGGCCTCAGAGATTAGCTCAGAGCAGAACACTCTGTTCTCTAATGTCTGCAAATTCACATGTAGTACAGCCGATTGCAAAATTAGCCATAAGATTTACTCAGTAACAAGCAATATTCTTATCACTGACAATGGGCTGTGAGCTTGGTAGAATGCAGAGCAAGGTCACATAAAGTAATGACTACACATGCTGTGCCTGATTGTTGCTTGTGAGAACCAATTGTGGCTGACTGATGCATGCTCTGACAGCCACATTCATCTTAGACTTTGCATTGATAAGTGTCCCCCCTAAACAAATATATGTATGTAAATGTGAGCATTTGCATTCATGAGCATGTTTTAGTGTGTCTGTTTATGTGGGAGAGTGTAGGGCTGCATCAACACTATCATTAGTGTGGGCCCCCGACATGGCGGGAGGAAACTAAGTGTCATTGCTTTCCAAGACTGCAGGCACTCTTTAGAAAATTATTAATTCAAGTATTGAGAACATTTTCTCTGATGGGGACCTGTGGTCAATACATTGCATCTCTGGGGTCCTATTGTGAGAACAACAAGAGCTCCTGCTCAGCATTATCTAAGGACAAATGTTACTTTTTTCCCACATCCGTGTCTTGTGAACTCCAGATTAATTCTGATTAGGATTTTCTCTGCCGAAAACAATCCATCCTCCTGTGCATGATCACATCCTGATTCAAAGTGTGCACAGAGAGGACGGGTGGCAGTAGGTCTGTTATTAATGGGATCAAGGAAGGGCGAGATCAGGACAATCAATTAATGGAGATCGCATATTTTTATAGTTTTTATGTTTAAGATATTTTTTGCCTGAATGTTGATGACATACAAACATGAGGTGGTGATTCTAATTATTCTAATTTTTATCAGCTGCTGTTGCAAGTTTAAGGCTGCACATTCATGTGTTTCATGCTAATAGGACTCTTGTGTTTCACAGCCATATTTGTGAATATTGTCGTGCAAAACCATTGAAACATATGAGCTATGAGGCCTCTAATGTGTTCGTTGATTATCATGTGCCAAGTTTTTGAACTGGTCCCTCATGTGTATTTAATTTTTTTGCTATTTCAGCTGCAAGAGTACATAATTAGTCTATTAACATTTCAACATTTTTTGTTATCTTGTTGGGACTTTACATTTTTAGAATGAATATCTGGGGAAAAAAAGCTGATATACCAGATGATGTACACATTAAAACTACTCCTACTAAGTAAAGGAAAAATAACAATATGCTTTGTCATAATCTGAAGCAGCAGTACTTTGTTGTTTTCATTCAGATTCACTGGGTGAAACACCGGATAGAGGATTCTCACACTGACAAACTTAGCACTCCCTACATTTCACACCCTCTAAGATAGGGCAGTGCTATAGTGCAGTGGTCCCCAACCACCGGGCCGGGGACCGGTACCGGTCCGTGGGTCATTTGGTACCGGGCCGCACAGAAAGACTGAGCAAAACATATATTATTCATTATCTGAGTCTGAAAGCTGTTTCATTTATAAATCGATCAGATCCATCCGCCTGTGCCTTTAAGCACCTGCCCAGACGCTTGTCTCGGTCACGGCGCCCCAAAATTAAGCCCACAAGCAGCAAAAATGAATAAAAAACAAACGTCTTTGGAGAGCTTCTTCGGAAAGGGGAAAAGGCCTAATGAGGAGACAGAAGAAGAGGAGCCTACCCCTTCAAAGAAAAAGAAACCCGCATTTAAAAGACTATATCAGGAGTCCTATTTAAAATACGGATTTATTGCAACAGGTGATTCTCACACACCAAGTCCGCTCTGAGTGATGTGGCGACAGACTCGCAAATGAGGCAACGAAGCCTTCAAAACTGCGAGACCGAGCACCCTGCATTAAAAGACGAGCCATGGAAGAAAACATGAACAAGAACGACTGAAGCAATTAATGACGGCCAAAACAAAATTACGGAGTGGACTGGACATAAGAAACACACTTCGGGTGTCATGTCTCCCATTATCCCTAGATGGGACCGCCTCATTGCTGAGAAAGCTCAAAGGCTCCCACTAATTAAGCATAAGAGTAAGTTGTCTCTTTATGCACTTTTTTTTCTGTGCCGGTCCGTGAAGGTATTGTTTTACATGATACCGGTCCGTGGTGCAAAAAAGGTTGGGGACCGCTGCTATAGTGTGTATAGTGTGTTATAGCAGTGTGTTATATTTTAATTAGCAGTTTTCATGCAAATTGATTTTCTTCTCTATAAACATTTGGCAGTAATGGACCAACTTGTTCTGACACCTGACACAATTGTTGGCACACATTTTGGTCATGTCTCCTGGTATGATTTTGAAAGTGCAGAGAAAAAACATTAAAGGTCTCAGTTGAGCTCTTCGACTCTCTAAAATGTTGATTTAAGCCTCAGTTTTGTTTACCCAGTACGGGAGAGAACACAGTGATAGAAAGCATGTCGATATCAGAAGTGTCATTATGTAATATTGGATGGTTCTGCCTTTATTCGATAAATCCATAGTAAGAATTGTGCTAAATTTTTTAGCTTTCTCATCGTGTTTAGGCCTGGTTGCATGCTAGCACTGCTTTTAGTTGTATTGTGTATGTAAAGATTTAATCTCAACTTGTCTGATGCAGGGATGTCACAGGGACTTAAATTAGATGTTTTTCTATAGCATCAAATCAACTTCACACAGAAATCAAGTGGTCAAATGTTTAGAAGTTAACAAAGCTCAACAAAATTTAAAGACAGACATCTAGATCTGTAAACAAAATTCAAAAACTTTATGTGTTAAAATGATTATCCCACTTGTCTCATTATGTAATAACAGCACCTTTACCTCTACAAAGAAATGTAAAATGTGCTAATGCACAGATGCTGCCTATTCAGGGGGAAACATGGGCAATGCTTTGCTTCATTCTGATGCTACTTGCTATTCAAGCGGAAGGCCAAAAGTTCTTAACTGCCAGTGATGCATAATGAACAAGTGGTAGGGAAACTCCAAGCTGATTTGAAAATTGGACTGTGGTTGAGCCTGGTGAAATGCTAAATCTATTAGATGAGAAGTGAGGAGCAGAGCTACGCTCCAAGTCAAAGGACGATCAAAGTCGAACTTTTATCTGACACATTACTTCCGTTTGAACGAAGGACAGAAAGGCTCACACCAGTATGGGTGAGGGGAAGAAGTGAAGGAAAGCGAGCAAAGAGAGGAAGAAGAGATAAAATATGCAGTAGATGAATAATGTGCAGGGAGAGCAGGAAGGCTTGGGATTAAGTCATGAACAGAATTTTAGTCTTGTGTTCCAAAATGTTTTCATCAGTTACTCATTTACTCATGGCTAGCAATTTTCATCTTTGTGATTTGTCAAATGTAAGAAGAATACCAGGAAGAAAAAAGTAATTCCTTTGCTCTTTTAATCCAAAAAGAAAGACAATTTGGCTTTCAATCATATACATTTGTAGCTATGATCATTGACCTCTTTCTTTGTAGTGTCAGCCTGTTTGTATATGTTTCATGATAATCCTCAGTGTAGGTGATCCATTAAAACACCTTAAATGAAAGTCTCAGTTGCCCATTCCTCAGCGAGTGGTAATTTGCAGGAGATGAGTCCATTCCCCATGTCAACAGGAAGCTAATTGTTGTTTGTTTGCTTTATTTTTTTCCATGGATGTAAGTACTTCCCTCCAGCAAGGCATTGGCGGTGTTGGTGAAATGGGGAGGAGGGTGGTGCGGTGAGGGGGGAATGCATATGCAGCAACAGCGAGAAAGAAAAAAGAGAGAGGGGGGAAGGAGAGAGGGCAAGCAAGATTATGAGATAGTCATTATTGCCTACACTAATGAGAAATTAATTACACCACAGCTGGCTGAGCAGACTGTATTACTGGAGGCTGAATGTAGGGGGCAGCATGCAGACAACATGGGCCAAAATGTGGTGACTGTGGCAAAAGATTGACAGAAAAAAGATTGCAGCTCATAACATTATAATAACTTTTAGAGCACAGAGTACGCGATCAAAGCCAAACCTTGGAAAAAAAAAAAAAGAAAGAGCAGACAAAGTCCTCCCATAGATGCTTATCTACCTCTTTGTATTACAGCGGGCGAATGTGAAGCTATGCATGTCAATGCGATTGTTTGACATTTTGTGTGTGCACATTTGGGGATTGCAAATATGTCGACAAACTGTCAATACAGTCTGCACACTGAGACATCATTACCCAGGCAGATTTAACAGGGAGCCTGACATTTTAGATATGTTTAATCTTCTATAATGCAATCAGAGTTATTATGAAATGAATAGGAAGGAGCAGACACACAGGGGTCGACAAGGAGGACATAAAGGGTTGCATTCAGGACACATGTACTAATCTGAGACAAGGATTCAGATTCCAAAGCTGTGTAAAGAATAACTCAATATGTGCATTGCACAGAAAAGGATACAAATTGATAAAACTATAACAATATCTCAGTGCATTGAAATGAAAAATAAATATTCTACCAAAACAAAAACAAGCACATTTCAGTGGCTTTATGTGCAAGGACAATATAGCTGCAATAACAAAAATATGTGGTCTGTGAGAACCACTCAGAATGCTTTTTATTTATAATTTTATTTAAGGTTGACTGTATATACTGCCACAAGAAAACAACTCAATCTTATAAGAAATACATGAGCGTTTGGTGTATCTGTGCTTTGGAATACACTTTTTATTTACTGGGACTGGGGCTAACTAAATAAAACTAAATCTCAGTAAACATCATAGACTGTAAATCAACATAGGCAAGATGGACAACACTGGTGGCTCTGATTGTCACTATCTTGACATAGCCTGACTGGTTATTGCCAGGTTAATACCATGTTTCTTGGATATATTTATGTCTTTTTGTAATTGTGTGTTATGATGTGGTCCCCACAATGCCCTTAAGTGAGACCCTGTACACTTATTGGAATATATGGATAAGACCCACTGACAGCTGATAAAAAATGCATCTGCATGTGTCTCCTTGCACAGATTTGACTGTGTGTGCATTCATGTTCATGCAGTGGTTCGGTCAGTTATGAAGGGCCCCAGCAGACTTGATATTCAATTATATGATCGAGTAGTTGTGAGCCGAGACCGATGGCTGCTGCATGCTCTGAAGGTATGTGCCATGGCTAATTTAGCTTTCATAATGAGATTGCAGGGAGGAGGAGGAGGAGGAGGAGGAGGACTGTGGAGGCAGTACATTATAGAGGGGGATGAAGCAGCATAATATTGCAGATGCGACTTCAATATGTGGACAGTGGAGTATTACCAAGAAACCACTTTGATTTTGCCGTTCATATATTTAAAAAAGTATCTGTTTATAGGATAAAACAGTTAAGAGGGTAAAATTTAATTGCAAAGAATTAGAAAATAATAGGAAACATATGCAAAGAAAAAAAAAAGAAAGCAGAGGTCAGTTTAAATGGACTAGAAAAAAGGGGTCGCAAATCAGCACCTATAGAATTAAGCCACATGCAACTCGACCTCTAAAGTATTGATTACAATACGCCACCTGCCAGAATGTGGATATTGTTGGCTGTGTTTGTTTTTTGGGGCAGACCTTATCCAAGGGGGGCCTTTTTATATCATACTGTATATATAGACACTAACATTTATTATCCAAAAGATTTTGCCAATGTTTTAATAACCCAAATGGGCAAAGTTTTAATTGCAAAAAGGTTTTTGAGGCACTATTCTCCCAACACTCTTCACTACCATCCTAAGGGTAAGCTGAATATTTTGGGAAACAGTTAAAGCAATGAATTAATACAGTATTCTTGGCAAAATCGACATTTATTGTACCTCAAAGCTATGGGTAGACAATACCTATAAGATTATAGGTCTGTAGGCTTCCTGCAGGCATAGCAACCCCTCATCTGCACAGATTTGGAGAGGCGCCATATTTGCTCTGCCAAAATAAAGGGTGAGAGGCAGAAGAACATAATTGTGTTGTTCCCAAAGGCATCCATCATTCTGAATATAACAGCAACTTGTTTCATAATGGTAATTGTCTTATGCTGTGAAACATGCTACACCACAGGTAGCTTCAGGGCAGCAAGGTAGCTACCTGTCTTCAGTGCTGTAACAACAATAGCCCTATTTCATAATCATTAGGCACACAGTGTTGTACACGTGCACACTGTGAACTCTCAAATGAAACGCCCAAATTAATGTATTCACTTTCAATAAAATATAAAATAGCATATTTCTTCTACTATGGCAGCCTTGGTGACCTTTTGATGGCTAGCATAAATGGCCGTAAACATGTTTATTGCTACTGTGAAGCACAGCATAACATTGGGATTTACTTGCATTAACACTCAGACTCTAGTGGCCAAAGAAAGAACTGCAGTTGGTTGTTATTGTTGGACAGCTGATAACTGTGGTTGTTTCATTTTGGCTTATCTTCAGAGAACAAAATTTTCTGCGATCAAAGATAGATTTGGGCATACTTCATTATCACCACAAAAACAGTCTCTCCCTTTTCTCTTTCGGAATTCTCTCTGTGATGCCTTATTTTAACATGAATTACAGTATGAAAGCTTTTGGATTGACAGAATGTTGGCAGGGCCCTCAGGTGCAGTTATCTCATGGGTGACTGAGCCAGGTGTGTGTAATCAATGAGTCTAATTAGGAGGTTGTTTACCAAACTGCTGATATGCGCTGGCCTTTTCACATTGTTTTTCTGGGGCAGGGCAGACCCATATGGGATACAGGCTGCATAATCTCACCTCAGAAGAAAGCAAGCAGCCAAGGCTGGCATTCAGCATACAGTATATTACACACAATGCACAAAGCTTTGCATGCACATATCAGTAAATGCTGATAAACGGATAAAAATGTGGATGCTGCTATCTATAAATAAAGTTAGAGACCTGGGTTCTTGCCAGGGCTCTAGAGTGCGACTAACGTGGTTGCACGTGCAACCTAATTTCTCAGTGGTGCTACCAGAAAAAAGCTGAGGTCCCACCAATGCGACCAGCCATTCAAGGGATATATATTCTCTGCGACTGAAAGCCTCCCTGTGGTTCAACAATAGACACATATTAGATTAATATCGTAGTCTAAACCAATCAGAGATAGTGAAGGGCAGGACCCCCTGTGTGTGTCTGTTTGAAAATGCATGTGCTGCAGTCAGACCGAGACCTTGTGCCGGAAAACCATAAGAAATAGAAGAACACGGACATGTTTCGCAGAGATCTGAATGCTGTGGGCTGAGAAAAATAGTTTTACGGCCGGATTACTTGAAGTTCTGATTCTGGAAAGGGAAGAAGAATTGAAGATGTTACGTGCTGTGTGTTCATAATTCCCCACTAGTTGATTAACTCTGACTGCGAGCAGTCAGGTAGTTTAAAGAGTTGAAATACGTGGTTATATGACAAACCCCCATATAAAAAGTATTGTTATTATCCTGCTATAGCGGAGCATTGTCTGCCAGTATGATATTTGCATAGAGTATAGCAGCTAAAACTGTCCTCCTCTAACTAGACAAAATGAAAAGGTTCTGCCAGCTGAAGCTCAGAGAGAAGGTGAGGAAGATGAGAGAAGAGAATACTGTACATTAGAAATGTGTTGTGTTGAAGAAAACAAAATAGAAATCTCAATCACAAATATTAAATAAAGGTGTATATAATTGTAATTGTTTTTTAATACACATTGGCAGATGAGACAAGTGAGTAGCGACAGCCAGAAAACAAGAGAAAGAAAGCAAACAGGGAAATGAAGAATGCTCAGTTAACTTCAAATCTTCATTATGGATTTCTGACATGCAGACCTGTTGACTAGTTTGCCCATATGAGTACTATTGATATACTTATGGTGCTGCATTACGTTTTGTCTTTTGTTTGTTACTGTAAATACTGTCAGTGAGGTTTATCCAAGGAAAGTGCTAAGAAAGAATAAACAGATAATGATAAGAGAGCCAGAGACAGAGTGAGAAATCAATGAGAAAGAATCAGAGCAGGCCTGGACTTCATCCACTTACTGTGGAGTTATTTAACAAGATAAAGAGAGCAAAAAGAAGGGTGAAGGAGAGGAACGGCTGTTCCCCTGGGTCTGAACAAAAGCCTACTCTAGTTTTCATCATGGTGGAAACGGGAGGTAACTTGTAAGTCAGAGGAGCAGTGAAGTCTTTCTCTAGAAGTATGTGAACTTTTTGTGTGTGTATGTGTGTGTCCAGGCAAAGAACGTTATGGTTGACCAGGCAGTCATTGTGTGGGCTGACGCAGCGGGCAGTGAGGGCACCAGAGCTGGAGAACACATTTAGTCTCAGAAGGCTGCCTCTTTCTCAACTTACCACCCAGCTATTCTGAAGATACTGGCCTTTGATTCTTTCTCTCTGTATCTATCCCTCTCTCAATCATTTTTATTTCTTCTGTTCTTTAGTTTAGCTGACGCTTCTAGGAATGGACAAGTTCCAGTAGTACTCATGTATACATACTGTCCCAGTATGTCTGAGCCCACTGTTTGTCCATAATACACTCCTGCTATGTCCAGTCACTGTTCCCACAGTATGCCTGCAGTTTCCCCAGAGTACATCCATTGTATGCCCGATATGTGACAGGGATTGCTGGTTTTATAGAAAAGTAATTGTCCAGGCTGGAGGATAAGCCTTCTTCTGCTGTGATAGTCAGGGCATTATAAATGCACAGACAATAGCCAAACTCTACTATAATGTACCATCATGCTAATAAAGCGTCTTCAATGTGACCGAGGAGCACACCGAGAAAGTATTTGAATGTTCAGCACCATGTTTGCAGCTGAGCAAACAGAATTAGTATAGAAGTAATTGAAGCATTGCTTAATTAGTACAAGTAGCAATAGAAGTGGTCACAGAGGGGGAGAGAGAGATCTGCCGGTATATTTGGGGCTCCAGCTGAGTGTCTGTCTGTGTGCCTAATTAAAACTGCTCAGACACATTTAGGGACTGTAGTCTGACTGTAAAAAAAATGCAGTCACGGCTCCAGCAGTGTATCTTTTATTATTATGTAGACTTCCACGTGCTTTGCTTCCTAAAGACTATATTTTTTGTCATCTTTTGTAGTCATATAGGTCATTTAGATCACCCACACACTTTCTTGTGGCACATTCATAAATGGCAAATTGTAATGCTGAAACTCAGTTAAGGGCATTTTATGTATGAAGCAAAACTAATTTACAAAGTCATATATGCAGTTTTGATAATAATGTGAGGATCTGAAGTAATGACAGGGTAATGTATTTTTTAGTACACCAGTTATTATTTTTTATGTCTCTTATCTTTTCAATCTGGTAAATTCAATGATGCAGTGTACCCCAGTTCCTCCCTGTAAGTGTTGTGTTGATAGGAGCGTGAATACTGGTGCTTACCGGTCCATTTTGATGCTCTTGTGCTGTGATAAGAAAATGTTAATAAATAGCATGGCACAGAAAAGTGCTCCACCTCTTCCTGTAAAAATTATGTTATTCTCTGCCTGGAGAGTGGATAATGGAATTTCTCCGTCTCTCTTATGTTTCTGTCGCTCAGTCATGGTGTTTTTTCCCCTTACTTCCTAAATCCTTTTCCACTTTCTTTTTTCCTCCCTGCCTGCTTTATTTGGTTTTGTAGCATTGTACCGTTAGGAGGATTTTTACTAGCCATCAAATCAAATATATACATATTTATCTGCTTTATAACAGACCTTGCAAACAATCCATATGAAAAAGTCAGATGAACCACAGGGACATGGAACTGAATAAACATGGAACGATAAAGCATGGTGTATATGCTGTGACATGCTTGGATTACAAAAGCAGAGAGTAGGAATGGAGCATGTTTTTTTCCCACTGTAAAATCTGTTCTTCTTGCACAGTAACTAATGTTGAATTTAGTTAAACTGACAAGTTGTGTTTTTGAGGTACAAGGCCTTTTAATATCTGGAACTAGTTTCTCCCTCCATCCCTGAATTGTTCACACAATAGAAGATCTCACTTTCGATAATTGCAGTGACCCAACACAGATTTCAGGCATTTACAACTGTAATGGTGTATGCGATCAATCATCCTGCCAATCAATTGAAGAAACTTTGCAGGAGCACTATGTGAAGAATAAATTAAATAATTTTTTAAGATTCTTTTTTTCTGGGACCCCAGTGAGTGGGGAAAAGTGGAAAAGCTATCAAGTAATTAGGCCATTTGAAGAGAATGATAATGAATGGGATTGTCATGTAGGCTGCTCATTTGAGTCCAATAATGGATCATATAATTAGCAGATGGGTCTGTTTTTCACACTGTAATTAATCTTTTGGTTGTTACAGACTATCAGTAAAGACCTCAAATCTTACGGACTGGAATTCAGATCATACTTTTCAGACATACACAGTGTGGTCAGTGGAATTACTTTTACAGAAACTCTCTTGTTCCTGTTAATAGTTACATTGCTTGTTTTTAGCTCTTTGCTTTAATTTCAGTAGCACAGTATTGCTTTTATAACTTCTATGAAATAAGAAATATCAGTTTTATCGTAGCACAGTAAATGGATAGCAATATATTCAATGACACTTTATCACATCCAATGCATTCCTTTCCACAGCTATTGCCAGTGTATATCAGTACTTCCTCTAGACAGCTTCACCTCATAAGTAGATTGCAGATTAATGGGGTAAAAACTGTAGATGAATGCCTATTTTCCTTGGGCTTAATAGAGAGAGAGAGAGAGTGAGGGGTCCACACCTCAAGGCACTGCTGGGGGAAATACTGCAGACACAGTTGGTGGGCTTTAACAGGCTCTACCGCAGAGTCAGAAAAGTGGAGGGACCAGAGCATAACAGAATATCACCAGTCACGGTTAAATGGACTGCAGACTCACAGGTACTGACTAGAGACTGATAAACAAGAGCTAGGACACAGGAGAAGACTGTCAGGAGACTGCAGACAGTAGTACGGAGTTTGAAAGGAGAAGAGGCATGTGACAGCAGAGTAAATAGGCTGGGAGCTAAGAGTGGCTAAAGACAATGCTTTAAATACTGGAACAATGACAGTTACCTGGAAAACATTCACAGTGGTTCAGAGCAGCTGAAGCAATCTATTGTTTTGAGCGGCAAAGGGACCCTTTTTTTACTTTCCTTAAATTTCTACAACCAGGGTTGTTGATTATCATACACAAAAAGATTTTCTTTTGGACCTCTAGAATCTGTCTTTATTGTGTTGTATAGTCATACACTGCAGCATCAGCTAGCACAGAGAAGCTCGTGGAGAACAGTGGTGTCCTTTTTTTTGGTGCTTTCACAAGAACACAAGCAGCTAAAACAAATGTTTGGACTGAGCTCTGCATACATATAGAGATCATTTCCATGTGTAACGTATGTATTTATACTGTGAAGGGTGAAAAGAGAGAAAGCATTCTCCTGAACACAATATGGTCTTTCCCTTTGCTTTTGATGCATTCATTGTTTTCCATCCCACCGCTCTGAAAGCTGTTTTCCCATTTCGCCTTTATAGATGCATCGTTCTTATTTCAGGGCTGCACTCACATGATTTAAGAATTATGGTGGCAATACTGCAAAATAGGAAACGAAAGAGAGAGCTGATGTCTGTAAAAGGAGAATGGCATCCATCATGCTGAGACCACAATAAAGGGCAGCAATGGGAGTAATTATGTGTGGTAAAAGACAATGATGTTTGACTCTGTAGAAGACCCTCATAAGCAATAATACTGTGAGCCCAATGACTTCTTCACTTGCTGCATTTAAACCTAAATTACTCATAGCTAATATTAAGAAAGAGAGAAGGCAAGAGAGAGAGATAAGGAAGGCATGTATGTGTGTGCACGTCTGTGTGTAGCAGAAGTACCCATGCAATTAGGTCATTCGGAATAATTTATAGCTGGAACTTCTCATTAAAACCATCTCAAATTTGAGGCCTTTGATCAGGCTGCGGACCAAATGTAAATAGTTCAGTGAACATAGAGAAGGCAAGGGGAAACCAAGTTCACAAGAAAGATGATTTCTACTTTGTGGTCCTAAAAAGCATCATTATTGACCTCACACAGGAAGTGATGCAGCATTATCAGTTGTGTTGTTTTTTATCAAGAGGGAGTTCAGACACAATTTTAAGGGTGTAGTAATGATATTACAGTCAATAAAACAAACTGGCCTTCAAACTCTCTAAGAGCTCGTCTCACACTGTGCATCAATCAGACCAGCTTGAGAGGGTGTGTACACATGTAAGGTTTCCTTTTTGCTGACACACGTTTGTTTTTGTTGCCTGGATAAAACTTACAGTGTGTTTATAGAACATTAACTCCTAGAACATGCCTCTTCATGGGTAATTGCAGTTGACACATTCTGCTAAATGCAACCAGTTTGCCATACTTGTTGGCTCTTTAAGCCACTTGTTGCGTTTGGTCAGTGGCATGTGGAGTTACATAAGCAACCTACACTTTGACTCTGACAACTTGTCATGAAAACTAAAGCACTCTAAAACGCAATTGTCACCCAGACCATACCTACTTCCATTTTAAAAGAAGAAAATATACCTGTTTGCTTCATCCCCACTGACATCCGAAACTCCTTGTGACGCAAAGAGAGCGCCCTGACAAACTACAAAGACAAATGGTTAATGTCTAAAACAAGAAAAAAAACAAAAGCCAGCTCTTAGCATGTTTTCTAACATTTAACTCATGTAAATGTTTTCACACCAAGAGAATTTGTGGTAGTTCTCTCTCTGTCTGAGATGCATATCTGAAGTAATTGCAGTCTAATTGAACTGTCTTCAATGCCATCCATTTAATTTAAATATACAGTAAATGATTTCCCCTATTAAACCCTGCATATTTCATACATTTCTTTGACAAATACTTCAATTGGAATAAAGACACAAACTTCATTCAAGAGCTCAAGTTAGATTAAAATCAAAGCTTCATTTCTCCATTTAAAGAGTTAGTGTGAGGGCACACAGGAATAATAGTTACCAAGTTACAATAGCTTGCAGGCTTGTTACTATCTTGTATCAGTGTTGGTAAACTATGATGTGAGAGTTTTGCCTTTCCTAATTGATTTAATATGCTTAGATTTTAGTCCTTATATTTGGCAGAAAATGTGCTCTCAGCACCAGCATTGTTTGTTGCTGTATCTTGACATCGCTCATGTAGTGGAGGCGTACTGCGTTAGTAGAAAGATGTTATTATATTAATAGTCACACTGCTTTAGAAGCTTAATTAACAGATTGGGAACATTTGTTTTGTTTTGTTCACAACTAAACAAGAGTGCAATTGGACCATCTCTGTTTCTTTTGTAATGTCTTTTTATCTGTTATATACTGTATTCTAATATGCTACCTTTTGAATATCCTCTGATTAACCAGTCAAAAAACACTGATTACACATGTCATGACACTCTGCAGCAGATACTATAATCTTATGTTTTCTAACCTGGTTTATGCGCTGATATCACTGCTTGTTTTATAATGTTGTAGTTCCTGTCTTCACCCACAGTGGGCTGTTGTGTATGTCATCAAAACACCGGCAGTATCTTCATTTTCAGAGGAGCTTGGAGTTATTAGTTCCCTGCAAGTTCTCCTGTGGGAATCATTTCTTTGAAGACTGAACTAATAAATGAGTGCTTCAGTACACACTTCTCACACACTCTTCCTTTCTTTCTTCCTGTCCTTGGTGGTGCAGAAATGATATATATATCTATAATTATATGTTTTTATTTAAATATATACATAAAATAAAATTGTCTGAGCTGCTCCATCTTCAGTTCTCTGAGCAAAGGTTGTGTCTTGTTGTTCGTTTGTTTGACAGACGAGCATAAAAATGTCATCATAATCTATAATTGCCTGTCATTTTAATTTTCCTATTTGAAGTGATAAAGAGAAATATTTAATTACCGTGGCTCTGGGACTCAATTGGGCATATTAAATATTACAGAGACCAACATACAGATGACACAAAAAAACTGACACTCACCATGTGGTCATCATTTTGTTTACACTACATGAAGCAGATGATGTATGTGTCTTTAATTTCTGCAATGACACTGTGAGCACAAAATTATGTGTGTCATCATGAGTTAGACAATTAGATTTACATTATAAACAAACTATAAAGTTGTTAATTGAATTGACCTCGATTAACTCAAAGACTCCTCTTTGCATTAAAGGGAGATTTTGGATCTTTGCTTCTCATGGCCATTTTAATTTTGAGACATATTCCATTGTAGCTTTTTTTTCCCCACTTAAATCTATATTAAAGTTGTTTTTCACTTGCACAGATGTAAAACCTAAATTAATACAATTTAACTCAAACAGAAATGTAAACATATGGGGGTTCCCTTCTTGACAGTCCATCCATATTCCATTTTCTTATACTCAATCAAGGTTTGAGTATTGTCGCTGCTCAGTTATATAAATTGTCCACTTCATCCATTTCTCCGTGAATTGTGCTTCCTGCAGTCTTAGCCGATGTGTCATTTTTTCCATTGTGTAAATTTCCTCTACAATGTGTGTCCATTGATCCTGCGTGGGGATGTCTTCCTTTGCCCATTTTCTTGTAATCGCTTTTTTAGCTGCTGCTAGCAATACTTTAACCAAATATAGGTCCTCCGTTTGTATACCCGCTCCACATAGATCACCTAGATATAACACCGTACAACACAGAGGGATGTTATATCCAAGGATTTTCAGTAACATATCACAAATCATTTCCCAAAACCGTCTTATTCCATTGTAGCTTTTAATTCATTTGCAAAAGATTGTGATTGTAAATCAGTAAAAAAGGGCTTTCATATTTTAAACTAAACTGTCAGCATGATAAAAGTGAACACGTCTGAGTACCTTCCGAATAATCCACTGTTCCTTTCATTTACTAAAAGAATCTACATAGAGGAAAAAGATCACTAATTACTTGTTTTCTTCATCTACTAGTGATGAAAGGCATGTGCAAGTGTGCACGGATGCACAGGTCTGCACATAACTAAGAAGTCAATTATTGTTGCGTAAAGAGTGACAGTTGTATTTGTTTACCATTTTTCTTCAATGATTGAACACAGCTTTACCTGTTCCTCAGCAGAGAAGTGTGCACAATAAACTGTTCTATTGACTCCATGTAAATTGATGCAGCATGCTGTTCATAGATCAATAATGGATAAGCAGAACAACCAGTTCCAATTATCATATGAGATATAGAGCTTCTGAATCTTTGAAGTTAAGGCCAATGCATAGGGCACATCAGGAACTGTGCTGTCCCATTAATGCACACACCACCATGATTTCTGATGTGTTATACAGATGGTAAAAGGCTGCCTTATCAACACCTTCTGTGCTTCAAGCACCAGCATATTTAACAGCCAGTCACACCTCCTCTGTAGGAAAGGCCATTAAGGCATAGGGTAATGCAGATATCTGAATATTTTCAGCTCACTCTTTATTGAATATGTGTTTTTTTTCTGTTTTCCTGTTCTGTTTGTGTCCGTGTTGTTACATATTTATCCTGGTATTTATTAAGCTGCCGATTTCTAGGGTTGTATACAGTCTTCTCTTATGAAGTCACAACACTAATTTGTTGTGTGGCTCTGATTGCTGCTTTTCACCTCTAGAGTCAGAGGACATTTGCTACAGTATTTGCTCTACAGTGCATATGAAATGCTTCAGTATGTGTGATGTCTTTGTTGTGCATTGCAGTCTTTTGCATAGTGAAAAAGACTCAAGTGATGCTGATTAGGGGAAGTATTGTATGCTTTGTCAACCATGCAAATGTCCACCAACAACCCATTAACTCTTTACTCAAGGAAAGTAATTAGTGAAATTGACTGCTGTAATATTTGGTTGGAATTTAACTCGGGGTAATAATGGAGTGTCCCGGTTTGAGATAACACATCATGCCATTAATTAAGCCACACAGGTGTTTCTTCCACCTGTTTCCTTCTGTGTTGTCTGTCTATAGTTTTCACTATACTATACTGCCCTGATCTCTTAAAGAGTCTTGGGGCTGCCACTGTTGTTGTTTGTTAACTAGCTGCCTATTGCATGGCATCAGATGCAAGTTCCATTTTTGGCAGTTGTCTTGAAATCTGTCATGAAACATATTTATTCCACATGGCTGGTGACCACAATGTCACATGAAACGCTATGGGGAAATTTTGTGAAATTTGGCACACACATTAACTTGGACTCAAGCGTGAACATGTTAAAATTTGGTCGTCAAAGGTGACTTTACATTCTGCCTAATCTTGTGCCGCCAAATATCTGTGACATCTCTTTAGAAAATATCTGCCAAGTTGAATCTGTGCTTTGAAACTCAACCCGACAGTAATATCACTGTAGGCTCTCAAGACTTTAAAACAGCAGTCTCTAACAAGAAACATACAGATCAATCTGTTTCCCTGTTCTTCAATAAAGTCATGCACACAATATAAATAAAGCACCTGCACTTGTGGCTTCCCTTTTGGGAATACATTCATCAGAAATCAATAGTTCCCTTTGAGAAGCACACTGAGTATATACAGCAGTTTGTTTCAGTTCACTAACATCTGAGTCTGCAGAGACCGACTGTGCTTACACACATCCCACAGAGATCGGCAAGGTTCCTCCCACAGCGTCTCTCAAATCACATGCGTAAACGCAGGGTTAATAAGGTGTGGACGCACCCCACTGACTGCTGCCATCTACAGTTACCCAATATTTTCTGTCACTTGACCAACAAATATCAGCATATCTAAAGTAACATTACAATGAACATGTATTTATTTAAAAATAAATCTGTTTTTGCTTGTGTTATCCTGATTAGAAAACACTCCATCATACTCCCAAGTTAGTACCTCCACTCTGTCTTCTATGCACTCAGGCATTTGTCATTTTTGTGCATAGGTATTCTTTTGTCAGGTTGCCATGGTGGCTTTTGTTTCATCACCAGTTAACAGATTTTTTTCATTCTTACCTAAACAGTATAGTGCATGTTTTATAATAAATGTCCCTACTCTATTTCTGACTCTTTAGGTTTTTTTCTTGTTTGTAATTGGAACACTTAATTAGTAAGGGTATATATTTAAATTGAGGATAATTAAAGGTAAGCTGCGTGTCCTCTCAGAATAAAGAGCTGCTTTTGTGCAAATCTTGGCAAAGCTCTACTTTACCCTTTAATGAGAATAACTATGAAAAGGCAGTCAAGTGCTCATCAGCAGTTCAGGCTCTCTCAAATAACAAAAAGTGTTTCGTGACCATGGCAGTTAAAGGACTTGAGTGCGTTTTTTTTAAAACATTTTAAACCAATAAGGAATCTCTATCAGTCTTTATTAGTGTATGTCTGCTAGGTGCGTCTTAGAAAGAGCAGTACATTTTCAGACTACTGAGTAGTTCTGGCTCTGATTTTTTTTTTTCTGGTTTCCAACTTGCTTTTTTTTTTACAACCACAAAATCTGCCCCCCAAAATGAATCTTTGGTGGGCAGAAAGATTTGAACCATTAAACCTTCTGGGCAGAGCTCAGAGCAGCTGTTTTAACATAAGTGGCCTTTAAAATGTGAAATTATGTGAAATGAAATTAATATCCACTGTAATTGATGGTTTTATTTAATACAAGAGTACATTTCTCTGGATTAAATGAAAAACAAATCAGGATATATGTGTTTTAATTCAGCTGCCAAATAACACTTTTTAATCAAGAAAACTGATGGAAGTAGACTAAAAATGTTACTGCATGCAAAAACGGTAGACCACAACACAATCAGCCATCTGACTCTTTCCTCAAGCCAGACTGTTCCACTCAAACAGGATCAATTTAAACCCCCCAGTGTGACCCTTATCAAATTGGGTCTGCAGGGTGGATATTTTCCCTTTTGCAGAGTCCTTAATGCAGAGTGGTACCTGAATGACCATTACCAAGACATTAATCTCCATTCAATTGCCTTCTGGGGAGTATAGCTTGGTAATAAGTTAGGGAAATGACTGCTTTCGCCAGCTGATGGTAATTCAGTGTGTATGCTCGCTGTCAAATTCATAGGTTCAGGGCTTTGATCAAAGCTTATGAAAGGGATGATGGAGTTTTGTCAAGATAAAGGGAGGAGTAGTTAAGAAAAGAGGAGAGAGAAGTGAACGGATGGAGGATGATTAGTGGTGGGAAAGAAAAGGGCAGATAGATCAGATTTCCACAATGACAAAAGCATACCCAAACTTAAGTAAAAGATTTGTATTGCTTTTACCTACATTCAGATCTTTGTACCCAGATAACTTCAGAACGCTGAAGTTAGTTTGATATTCAATATATTCATATTGACTATAAAGATGAAAGTTATAAATGAAGAAAACTGCTGTCAGCAATTTAAGAAGTGCCACAGCTGCACAATTTCTCTTGGCCCATCCTCATCAGGGGAAAATAATACAACAGAGGTCGATTTTCAAGGTGCTGGAAACATCCAGTAGTTGACAGGGACTAAGCGGCTACTTTAGTCCCTCAGATAGCCACTACAGGCTAGGTCCAAAGATGAGGCAATCTCTAAACGTTATTTAGCTCTTATCGTATACATAATTTATCCATTCAAGACTGACTGCTGTATAGCACTGTTATTATATAACAGGTACAAAGACTCTCAAGCAAGAAAGAAAAAACACCTGTGTATTCATCCTGTAAGCATTGTGATTGGGCTCTATCACATAATCTGCTTAAGGAAATCTAAAACATAATCACAACAATATGAAATCAAATCAAGTAAAACTTAACTATTGAAAGAAATAATTATTTTTTCCGCTGTTGTTGTCATCCCTCGGGGTGTGTTCAGGCTTTTTGTGTACAGAAAGGTTTACTCTGTACTTCAGTTCAATCAGATTATTTATTTGCAATTATTTTGAAAGGTAATGCCACAGTAGCTTGTTTACTTGTTGCTGACCCACAGACAGGTTCACTTTCTCAGTGCTTATGAACCCTGACAAACACATTACTCTGTGGGCTATGAGTGGCCACTTGTACACTGCTGTTCTGTTGAACACCTGCAAGATGACCATCATTACTGTATCACATGCATGACATCCATTTAGCACACTTGGAAATCTATTCCCTTCTCCTGTTTTTGCGGAGGAGACAATAATATTGGCTTCTGAGTTGATGGTGAATGCTGCTGACTTCATGTTTTGTACAGTGTAGTGGAGAAAATCTATAATCTCTGAAGCACTACTACGAAATGAATAGTTGACAACAGAGCTGTCTGCTCTCCATCAGGCCTTGGGCTATCTTTCTGTCAGTACATCTGTTGTTTTTTTCATTTACTCTGACAACCCAATGATCCTACGGTCATATGTAAATGCAGTGACCCATGGATGCACATCTTGTTATGTTTGACTTGTGGCTGAGTGCGTCATCAATACTGTTCTTCTACAAGGAAACTTCTTTCATTTTCTAGGTATTTGGCATGTACAAAAAGTGTTCTCCTAGTAGATAAGCAGATTCCCTTTCACTATTTTAAAAATGATTGGAGGTCATTGGAAGCAGATTGTCTTCCACAAATGTAAAAATACTTCATTTATGAGTTCTGCAAAGATACTGTCATCTTTAAATCTCATTGCTGAGGAGCAACAAAAATAAAAAGCTGTCTGTTCGGCTCCATCATGGTTGCGGTTTTTTTAGTTTGTTATGCGGTTTGTAATTGATTTCTCTTCCTCTGTGCTGCAAGGAGTAACTGACAGGAAAGAGGACGACAACCATCTGGCTGAGTTTCAGTTGCTTTTTTTGTGAATTGCACTGTAGCAGATGCTTTTTTACACCCTCACTAGTTTACTTCAAACACTTAAACCAGCCCTTTGCCTTACCATTTTTTGAAGGAACTGAATTATTGATGTGTGTAGAATACTTTCTTAGGCATCCTGCATTAAATTTACCTATCTGTATTTCTAAAGATTTACATAACTGGGGTATCACACATACAGTATTGGCCATCTTTGGCAGCGGGAATTGACTGTGCACCTTATCTCACTAGTGACATAAGTCAACTTTCAATTGCTACAGTGATAATTGGATGAGCTTTATCATTAACTTTGCATTTGGTTTCTTTGGACGTCTTATAAGGGCACTAGATGAAAAAAAATCACTGAAATAGAGGGACATCTGGCTGAGTCCACACAGGAGATATAAAACAAAATGAGAAGGTCATGAGCAGCACCCCAGTGGTCAGACTAATGAGAGCTGCAAGAGGTCAAGTAAACAGCGTTTGGGCTTCATACATCTCCAAATGGTAATTAAGAGGTCTTGGACGCTGCTCCCATTTTAGTCAGATCTTTTACTATAAGAAAAAAGATAATTATGCATTTAGTGTTATTTTTTGGGGGGTTTTAGTCAAAAAAATCTTTACATAGAGGGTAAAGATAAAGTTATCAGTTAAGTGCATATTTGGTCATTGATGACAAGAGGAACTAGATTGTTAGGGCAGAACAAATTTGCACACGTGCGTACACTGACCTGTGTATCCACACAATTACACAACCTCACAAATATATTAAAGGTAAACTGTTTTTCCCTTCAGTGTTTCCATCTCTAGAGGAACCAATTACAGCGCCGCAGCCTGAATCTATCACATTATGTAGTCTTCAATATCAGTGCAATATCAGTGCCAAGAAGAGAATGAATTGGACACTATTAAATATTGTATTTGTTCTGCTAGTTCAGGTAATCTCGGGATAAAATGTAATAAGGAATAATTCAATCTCAATTTATTCTCCCCATGAAAATCCATTCTCCAGTAGTATTGAATGAGCACCGTCACATCTATGTAAGAAAATGAAAGACTACGTAAGGCCATAAGTTATTATGCTACCTTCTCTGTCCTGACCAAGGAGGCACCAATTCAAGAAAAGTAATCTTGTGTAAAAAACATCATGAACTTTCTTACTGTAGGACAACTTAGAGTTACAAATGAGTGATCATTTCACTACATGGGTGAACTGTTACACAATCATTCCCTGTTCTGAAAGTGAACACCATGTGCTTAGCAGAAATCCATTCAATTAGGCCCCTGTATAACATGAACAAACTTAATATTCTACACAGCTTTCACTTAAGAGATTATAGGGTCCACTTTTTGCAGCATCATGTGGAACAATCAGTTGGTTCTGATGTAGCTATGTTCCTTCATTGTCCTTCAGGTAATGTGTAATACTGATGCCACTGGACATGATAAGCAAATTGCTCATAACAGCGTTTTTTAAAGTGCACAGGAAATGACTGTAGCTAATCAGCAGTGACACTTTTGACGATGACTATTAAGCCAAAAGTGATGAAAAAGTCAGGGCAGGTTTCTGTTGCCAATGGATGAAGTAATACATGTTTTAGATGTGTGGAACGTGACACTTGAAACCATGAAAGTGGACAATATTTCCCAGGTTGCTGAATCTGAAAAAAATCCGTACACACAACCCAGGACACTGGGTTTAGAGGGAGAAAGGACCTTTACCTCTGTGGTGATAATGCAA
The DNA here is from genome assembly GCF_900634625.1 of Parambassis ranga. Taxonomy (NCBI): domain Eukaryota; kingdom Metazoa; phylum Chordata; class Actinopteri; family Ambassidae; genus Parambassis; species Parambassis ranga. Next base: position 7,781,121 of record NC_041034.1, on the reverse strand, counting down.
ATGGATCACCTGGCAGGGTCAGACATACCTGTGGCACAAAATAGATAATCTTTTTTTCTCAAGTATTTCAGTCATAATGGCCTTGAGGCTTTAAGGATGCTAATGAGGGAAACAGGACATCTGCACTGCTTCCTTGTGGTGTCTCATGTTGTCAGCTGAATTTTGGAACAAAACTCATACTGGCTGAAATGCCCTTATCTAATGTTAACTTCCTAAACAGTATCATCTGTGGATAAACTGCAAAGCTACTCAAATACGTAGAGTGTCGATGGTTTGGTCTGCACTAAATAACACACACTGGGGCATATTAAGTATTCTGTGTGTGTGTCTCTCAAGGGTGTTGGCATTGACTTTGGCGGATAATGTTTTCTGGAATAGCAGGCTTGGACACCAAAGGTGAATAAAACCTTTTCACCCAATAGAATGCAGTGATGTGTGTAATATTTTAGAACACTGAAAGGCATGTGATGGAAGCATTACAAAGAAAGTGAGAGAGACTAGTTCCAAGACTGAAATAGTCAAATATTTCTTCTTTTTATTAAGATTTAGGCTGGTCAAAATGTGGTCCTATGGGTGTGAAGATTCTGAAATAAGGCTTGAAGAAAGAATGAGGAAATAGATGTGATCAATATCTCAACAGGAGACAAAATGCTTATTCATGCTGGGATGGCTGTTCTTCTTCACTGTGACTTTGAAGAATCTTTGCAGAGAGTCCAAAAGGGCATTGTAATCCAGGTCACAACACCATTACACTTTCACTCTGTTTCCAAAGTGTTTTCTAGCTCTGAGTCACAGCTAACCTGACTAATCAAAGGAGACATGAAAGTATTGCTCCTTTTGAACCAGAGTCATTAGCGGCAGCAACCTCGGGGGCTCAGTGCCGTTGCTAACAATGCCCTCCCTAATCACACAGATAACAGCTTGATTTAAGCGAAATCAACACAAGTCTGACAGTTGTGTGAACTTTTTACACTCAAGTTTGCAGCTCTGTTTGACTCACTCTACCTGAATGAATACCTAAGATCACAGACTCATGTTCAAGATAGGCTTTCTATTTTTGCGCTCTACCAGAAATATTGGCATGGATCAAACATTTTGTCTGAATTTCTTTTGTATGTTGTTTCTCTTTTCATAGTTTATAAGAAAAACAGAAGGAGAGATTGTATTTTTACACATACTCAATTTTTCAGTTGATTACACGTGTCTCTAAGAGGTCTATGACACCTTTCATGGGGAGTAGCCATCATGATGGCGTTTCTGCACTTAATTTCTCGGAGATCACTTTTTTCACCCAGTATAAATCAGTGCAGACGGTTGTTTGAGCGTGACTTCTACCCAATTAGTTACAAGGGGGTTTGTATAATTTGCTATTATTTCTCTTGCCTTCCCCTTGTTATTGGTCTTTCAGATGGAAATAATTCCCTGACAGTGTGATGACACACCATTTTCACCAGGTCAGATAAGTTCCTGTAATTATGTAAATCACTGGGGCTGGGACTGAGAGTTCAGGTTGGTCAAGAGGTTTAAGTGAGGGATCATGGGGGGAGTGCCATGGTTCAAGGTACTGTCAATGCCAACGTTTTGAGAATGCATATCTGTGTGTGTGTGTGAGACATAGTATCATAACTATTATTCTTATGAAATTGATACAGTAGAGGCGTGTGCTGCTACATCTGCAGCTACATTAGTGACAGTGCCACGAAAGCAGTGGCATGACTGAATGATTTTTTTAACATTATTTGAATTGAGACAGATGAAAGTGGTGAGAGTTGCAGGCATTACAGCTAAGACAACAAGCCTGCAATATCAGTGTACCGTAGCACTATGCAAGAAAAGGATCATCCATCCAATCCGTTATCTGAACCCGATTCGTCCTGCAGTGCAGTCACGGGGTGCGAGAACAGGTCACAGGGGGCTGGAGCCTATCCCAGTTATCTACAGGTGAGAGGTGATACACCTTGGACAGGTCACCATTCACACTCACACTCATGAAAAGGATCATTCAATCAGGCATTACATGCTAATTTTAAGTCACATGGTAGTGGGAAGTTCTGCCTGTGGCTGTGTTGGTAGTGGTGGTTGCTGCGCTCATGGATAAAGTCTGAATTTAGCAGAGGAGAAATTTGGTCCTGTCATCACTATATTCACCCAAAAGCTCCAATTCCTTATGGAAAGGAAATAATTGGAGAAACTTCACAGCCTTTTTAAATGTCTCATTAAGGCGATAGGAATAGAATGAATAAGATCTAATCACATGTAGATGGTATTATCATTATCTCTCTTGCCCTTTCTCTCAATATCTTCCACTTTTCACCAGCAAAATTACATAAAGAGTCCTGCTGTGGTGTTAACACTAAAAAGAGTGTAAAAATGTTGTCAGCAACCTTGTCATCACTGATCTGGCTTTTCTACTCGAACTCTTTTTTTTAAATGTCTGAATATGCAGTGGATGCAATAGTCTCTGTTCAGACATCTTACTTCTTTAAAAGGAAGACGGTAATGAAGATAAGATGCCTGTGAGTGCAGCCAAACAATCCCTTGCCATTTATCTAAACATGATTGTTAGATAAGGAAAAACATTGTTGGGGAATGTAAGTGACCCATGATTTAAAAAAACATACAAGCAAAAAACATCTTAGGGGTTTAGGACTTCCTCACCTTTTGCTCAACCTGCAATAATCCTGAAAGGTTGCTTGTAGGAAAGTCGCCATCTAAATGTCATAGAATATGGTCTATTTTTAACATGTTAGAATTTGCACAATATTGGCTGTAGTTCCAAAATATATTCAACAGACCACAGTACATTTTTATTAGGTAAAAATATAAACTACATAATGTTCTTGTAGTATAACCTTCTTTTATATCACACCCACAATCTATATTTGCACCACTGTACTGTTGCATCTACCCACATTAAAAGTGTTCTATGTTCTTAATGATGTACTTTTTTTTTACCTTTTATTATAGTTTATGGATCAGTGATCATTTCAGCCATGGTACAAAATAACAGAAAATTACTGGTTTCTTCTCCTTGCAGCAGAGCCATCAGCTGCCCATTGTGTTGTTCTCGGAGTCCTGTAGAGATGAAATGACAGCCACTGTTTTTTTCTTCCCTCTACCTGTCGCTCACATGTTGTTGCTGCATATTTCTATCACCAGGAAATTCTGCATTTTGGTTTCACCATAAAAAGAAAACTGTAATTATTTCAACAAACAAGCACGCATGTTCACATCTGCACATAGTTATTTTCTTTAATCCCTCTTCATCGCACAGCGACACTAAGTGAGGTCTTATAAACTGGCTACGTTGTAAGAGTATCATTATGGTGGAGAATGGGAACAAGTGCCTGTGCAGTGATGGATTATGGAGTTGGATAGGGAGGAAGCTAGGTGTCCAGTTGAATGTTAGTATGTGGTTGTCTGTGTTAACAGAACACCATGTCATGTACTGCCTGTCTGAAGGCTAAAATCAATTCGATCTATAATCTATCATGAGCTGCTGGAATGACAATCAATAGGACTGCGGCTGTTGGCTATGGCCTAATTAAAACAGTTTGTGCTATTGAAAGAGTAATGAGGCCACATGAATCTAGGAACCAGTGCAGAAAGGTGAGAAAAAGGTGAAGACTTTTTTTTATGAACTATACATGGTTCACCCACACATGATTTCACATGATGGAAATGCAAAGCTGCTTTTCAAGTGTTAAACATTGTGGAATGATGCCTAATGAGCTTAATCAGTGGGAAAGAAACAAAAAATCAACACTTCGCTGAAATGTTGACAGCAAAAACTGGGAAAAAAAAAAGCTTTTCAACATTGTATTGCTTCCTCATATTGACAGTTACACCACATTTGCATTATTTTGCTATCAGATAATGTATGTATACTGTAACCACAGTCCTCCCCTAACCATCGTGGAATTGACACACCTTTGGAGCCAGCCTCAAGTGGACATTTGAGAAACTGCTCAATAACAGATTTTAAAATGTTTGGAGTAAGCCAGGGTTTCTTAAAGTTTTGATAGCTGAGAGCCAATTTATGAACCCAACATTGGACTGAGGGCCGCCAAACAAAAAAACTGAAAAAAGAAGAAAAATTACACGTGTAATCATTTTTAAGACCCAGTTGTATCTCTGCAGTTTACATTTATTGGTCTTTATCCAGTCATGTGGAATAAAAAAATAGAGCACAATTCCATATATATATATATATATATATATATATATATATATATATATAGGTATTTTTATATTATAATAATGGTTTCTGGTATTTGACGGTATTTTCTCTTCTCATGCATGACGTGTTACCTGCATTGATTGTGGTTACCCTATTCCAAGTCATGAGAAATCCAAAAAAAATCCACATTAGTATTAGGCTACATGTAATACAGTAGGCTGTGGGTTATTATTTAATATCCAGTGAAAGCCGTGAAATACCAAACAGTAGCAACATCATCCTTCTCCTCTGCGACAAACATGTTTGTTTACCTCTTTAACTGCTGCTTCTGCTGCTGTTCAGCGTCTCCAGAAGTCTCCAAAACCTGTTTGTGTGTGTGTGAACGCGATGCACGCCGAGAGTCGTGTAAAGAGTTCTACACAAATTCCTGCTTCAGAACTTCCCTGTCCATTCTCACCAACAACTCCACTAATACCTGCGCTCTGCTCCATGCGTGAGCAGCGGTGCAACATTGAAAAACAGCCCATGTGAAACAATTTACCACAGGACAAAAATGTCCGTAATTCATATCATAACACAAATTCACATAATTCATTGCGGGCCGCCATAAATGTTTCTGCGGGCCCCACATTGAGAACCTATGGAATAAGCAATCAACATAATATACAGTATTTGTAGTAAGGATGTCCCGATCAGGTTTTTTTGCCTTTGAGTCCGAGTCCGAGTCATTTGATTTTGAGTATCTGCCGATACAGAGTCCCGAACCAAAACTTTCAAGATTCTCCATAAGATCAATAAACTTTAATTTTTAAAGAACATTTAACACTGGAAAGGCCCCAATCATCAACATTATTATTATTGTTATTATTAATGATATTAATATTAATGTTGATATTATTATTATGAGTAGTGGTAGGCCTATTACCATAGCTTATCTGAGCATAGTCAATGGAGTTAAGTCAAACCAACTAGCACGTCATGAGCAACAGAGAGCCAAACAACACGCACTCTCTGGGAGTGGGCTCACCTGTATGCACATGTGCTTGTGTGCGCACGCGTTTGCGTTTGCATGTGTGTATGCGCATCAGGCCGCTGCAGACAGCTGCAGTGAATTTTACAAACGCCACCATGTAGACAGAAACACATAGAAACTGACAGCAGAGATGGCACCAGAGGACTGGGCAAGAGGACTAGAATGGGTGGCGCTGCAGCGAGTGCCGCCAGTGAGAAGGCAGAGAACTTCACTCGTACAACGCGGACTCTCTCTCATAGCAGGTTCTATACATGAGCATGTTTAGTGTCGTGGTGAATTATGGCAGTGTTGAAAAGGTGTTGAGCAGCTTCACAGCTCTCTGTGTCGCTGTAACGTCCAAGCCCTGCAGCGCTGTGACGCACCGTGGCGACGCAGACAGCGAGCTGACCGTGGTCTGCTCAGAACATCCCGTAAACGTTACACAATGAGTTAAAAAATAAGAACTATCGAGCCCATTTAATTTATCGTGCAGTTAATTGATTTATTGTTTATCACGACAGGCCTAGTCATACCCCTACGCTACAGGGCACAGAGCCACCCTGCACAGAAGGCGTTAACTTTGACAGCCCTAATAAATATATATCCGAGTCCTGATCGGGAGGTAACATCCGATTCCGATCGAGTCTGAAATCACGTAATTGGGCCCGATTTCCGATCACGTGATCGGATCGGGACATCCCTAATTTGTAGTGTTAGGTAGCTTTTATATATATATATTTTTATATATATATATATATATATATATATATATATATATATATATATATATATATATATATATATATATATATATATATATATATATATATATATATATATATAAAGCTAGATACTTGCTATGCTAGTTGCTGTAGCATACTGTGTGTCTATCACTGCTGCTCTGTCAAAGCTGATTGCCTCCGGTGATATTTTCTGGCTTTGTGTATCTGATTGCCTTCAAGTCGGCCGGACAAGCTGCTGCATATTTTTAACATCAGTTAAAACAGAAAACCTTTCAGACCACATGAAATAAAGAATACTTGGGGGTTTTATTGACTTTAATATTAAATCATGCATTTACATTCTATTAAAACACTGTAGGAATACAGAGTCACAGCCGTTAACATTCTCTTTTATCACTGAATGTCATTCAAAACTGGTGAGATTTCTTATTCCAGACACGGCCTGGTCTCCACTGTGAGCCAAGGTGTGAGAGCCGGGAGTGTCAGTATTCAGTACAATATGACTAGCCTAGCAAGCTTCTTAAAGCAGCTAATTAGAGCTAAGATGAATGCCCAGTGGGGAGTGAACCAAGGTTAGACCCCATCTGGCCCTGTTTCACACAGATTACAACTGTAATAGGCCCACAGTCTAAACTAAAGATAGCTGTGACCTATGCACATGTCCCTAAGATCCAGTCTTATTTTTCTGTCACACGATATTGCTTTTTTTTATGGTGTTGATGCATCGTTTACATGTGCAGATGCAATGGAGTGGGCTTTGTTACAGGGTCAATTAAGGTCAGTGTGGCTCTTGTTCTGGATAATTGGCTTGTTCCCAGGCCTTTGCTTAAAAGAACACCGTTAGCCACGTGGTGTAGATTAAATGTCACTTTCAAGAATGAGTTCAGGAAAAGGTTAAAAGCTGTTGTGTTTATGGTACTACTGCTTCTTATATAAACCTGATTGTATAGGGACATAGAATGACCTAACCATCTGCACAAACAACTGTGTAATTGCAGACGGAAGACTCTTGTAAAATGTACCATATTGTCACTGCATTTAAAATCCCTGTTTCCCATGTTTAACAAAGAGCCTCCACCAAGATTTGCAGGAAGTCGCCTTTTTTATCTGAAAATTACACTGGTACTCTATAAAAGCTTGTCAGGAGGAGTAAAATAACCCAGACTGCCCATTTGACTGGCAGCTGGAATAAAAGAACACACAAATCACTGAGACTGCGTCCAAGTGACCGTGACAAATACACAATCTGTAAAACAAGAGGAGCGGAGGTTTTTACGGTGGGTGTTTGAACAGGGAGGGTGAACACACATTTGTGTTTTTTGCCAGCAGAGACTTGAGTTCTCGCACTGCCAGATGGCTCATGCTGGTGCTGTCTTGATTCAGCCTATCTGGGGCAGCTAAAATAGATAATTACACACCTTGGTGCCAGAAACTGGCTGCTACACATCAGTTGAAGCGGGTTAGTGTGACTGCTTCACGTCGGTAGCAATCCAGTTGAATGTGCCTAGCAACATGCAAAGTGGTTTTAAGTAACCATTTCATCTGTGTTCGTCTATTAATATCCACGACTCTAAATGTGTTTAGGGTAATTACATCTGTTTTTTTTTCTAAATCCATTTGAGCAATTAAAATGTTTACTACTTGTGTGTGGAACTAAAATAAAATTGCTAATATTTCATATTGGGAATCAATAATGTCTAAGCAACCAAACATACATGTGATTTTTACATGCATAACAGCAGGTCAGGAACTTCAATGCATTCAACACAAAGAGAGAGAGAAACATTTACCATGCATTGCCTCAGGCTAGAAAATGAATGGACTGGGCTGTCAGGCAGCACATTATGCCATGCCACCACAGGTATACTCTTCAAATGGAAAAACATGTCTTGTTAAAAGAAAAACACTATTCCCACTTATTTGTTTTCCTACAACAAAATGCTATTTTCCATATTAAGCATGTTTACTTGGGCTACATATTCACTGTTGCCGGCCTGTGTATAAACTAAGCTTTGCAATGCTAAATCAGACTGCAGGTCAGAAAGATATTTTTCTAAGTCCTCCCTATTGTCTCCCAGGGAGACAATTGAGCTTAATAAACGGCCTTCTCGCTCTGTGCACCATCTCTGTTATGACTCTGTGCATGCTTTTAGAAGCGGAGCCCATTGAGCTAAAATGAGCTGCAGGTCAGAAGGTGTGCGGTATACTTTCCCAGTGGGAAACAACACAAAACCTAATAAATGGCTTGTTAACCAGAGGAGGGAAAAGAGCGGAGAGAGAAAAAAAGCCCAGGAGTTCACCACAGAGATGGTGCAAAAATCAGGAGGTCTGCGTCTAACATTACTTTCTTTGGATATCTAATAAATTATTTGTATAGATGACAAAATATTAAGAAGTGCATTTTGGCGATTACAAAATCTGCTGCTTGCATAAATTAAGCTTTAGAGAACACATTCAAGTAGTCCTTGCGTCCTTGAATGAGAAGTCAGAAATATCTCTTGTATGTTCCGAACAGAAACCAAAAGAAGAACTCATCCGTCTTCAGCTCAGCAGCACAACAGGTTACTGTTTAGACCCCCCCCCCCCCACCCCCCCACCCACCGCACAGTGATACAGCAGCTGACAAATCACCAGTCGACCTGCTGCTCTGTCTCCGTTATGAGTGCGTCTCAGAGGTGAAGTCACCAGAAGGTCAGGGAATGCTGCCAGATAACCTTCGTCTACACATCTGTCTTGCCAGGTGTGACTCCTAATGCCTCTTTATTTTGCGCCCCTGAGGAAATACTGCAGTTAATTGATAAGGCCTTTGAGTTCAAGCACTTCTCACTTCTCATTGGGCTTTTGAATGAGTATAGAAGCATTTTACCCATTAGAGAAAAGTGAAAGCAGCACTGTGAGCATGCTATTAATTAAAGACCGAGTCAGTGAGCGTAAGGATGATGTATTGCTGCATATGCCTGACCACAGGCTGCGGAGTTACATTTTGATTAATAGACTTGGAAACACAAACTGATAATTATAACTTTGTAGAGCATTTGAGTTAGAGTTTTGTGTGGACACTTACCTAGGAGTTCAATACTTATAAATAAAAACGGCATTAGATGTGATTATAAAATTGAAATTCACCCGAATTATTATTTCAACTGTGCAATAAATACTGCCTGCTTCGACACATGCGGAACATTTCAAGTGCACGCAACAGCTTTTTGCACAACTATGTGAAAAAAATTGTGAAAAATAAATCTTGATGTTATTTTATTCATCAGCTCGTGGTTATCCAGTTGTTCCCATTGCAGCTGACAGGCATCCACAGTCAATGACGTGAACTCCCTCAAGGCAAAATTTGTTTTGTGCAGGTATGAATTGAGAAGCATGCTGCAGTCCTGCTCCCTCTCTCTTTTTTTTAAACTTATTGGTGACATTTCTAATTCATGTACCATGCTGCAGTCCGCCCCCGAGGACATCTCTCTTTCTCTCTTTTATTGATATTTATGGTGTGATGCTGTCTGGGCATGGGGACTGTGACAGCTCACTCTCCAAAGCAGCACTTGGATTGTTTGCTGCTGTGCGCAAAGCAATAATGTATTTGTCACCCACTGCCAAATGCCATACACTCTATCGTTCATCTTTTTGTGTTCCATTTTCTGTACAACAACGCAAAAATATGTCCTACTTTCCCATGGCAGGGTAAGGGGGAACTGAGATATTTGGTGAAACCGCAAGCCATTATTACACAACAATCACTACACTGCTTTCATTAATGAATGTACAGGGAAGCATTTAGATATTACATGAGCAGTAATACAATTCATAGCCTCATATGCTTAAATGCTATGTCATGTTTTTTTGTGTCTTTCATCATTTGTTCCCTTTGAAAAGAATAAACACATATTCTCTGCAAATTAATCAGTGAAATCTAGGGAAAAACAATCAGTTAATTAAGCTGCGTTGAGCTACAGTTATGTAATACTTAATTTGAAATGCCTTGGCTGTTCAGTACATTCTTTTTTGGGGAAAAAAATCCATCTACTACTATAAAATAGAACAGATACCTTGAGGTCCAACCAGGGAAAAGAAGACCACATTTCTTTGCTTTGTTTTGTGGGACAGCCTTGTAGCAGCACCATGATGCAATGGGTCCTCAAATACAGCTCTCAGAGAAAATATATCCTTTATGACAGTGTAGTCTTTACAACACTAGCTCACAGACCCAAGGATGATCTGATGCAGAGCAGAGCTATATGAGCTAAATCTATGAAATCTTGGATAGATATAGGCTATTTATAGGCTTCTGTATTGCAGGGGACTATTCTATGTGTGGCATGGTGCATTGGTCTCTAACAATAGTTGAAAGGAGAGGATTTGCTGGAGCAGAAAGATTGGGACTTCCTCTGTGATGGCTTGAAATGCAATCACAGCCATGACATTAATGCCATAACTGCGACCCTGGCATCAGGGTGGAGAACATGGGGTTTAGCCTCGTTAGAATGTTTCTCCTGTAAAAATCAAGTCTTGTCAAGACAAATGTCTTTCCCCTTCTTTGGGAAGGCAAATAATCACTGAATACATTAAATGTGATTGCTTGGATTTCGCACAGCTGCATCTTACCTCTCATACATCTCATTCCTGTAATGACTGAGTCAGTTTAATTGGACGGATAAAAGCGAGAGCTCCACCACAGTATCCTAATAGTTAATGCAATTATGTTCAATTTATCACCCATTGGCAGCAAGATAGCGTCACATTTTGGGGTTTCCCCTGAAACTACTGGGGCCGGTTACTTTTTCTGCTACCATTACAGATGGTGTAAGATTGAGGGTTTAATTGTGTGGTAATCCACCATCTATTGTCAAATCAAAGCACGTCTTTAAGAACTGGATTGGATGAGTGAGACAGAAAACAGATAATCCTTTTTATTTCTGTCAAAACTTTAACCAAGTCAAACCATTTAAATGTTCAAACAACTCTCAGGGCACCTTTCTTTGCATCCAACAATGCATCCAACTTTTTCCATTTTCCGTTCCAGGTATGCTATTATAGTTTGGGTGGCCCTGTGGTTTTATAGGGCATTTTACAGTCAGAATATTTTGTGGAAATGCTTTTTTTTTCTGTACTTCTATTTCTTTGTTGTCTGGTAATACTTTTCTGGTGCTGAAAGGATTTGACTGCCATCTTCAAGTAATCCTACTGCAGCACTCTGTCCTTGATTTCACGTCCATATCAGAGAACACAGCAAGGTCAAGCCTTGCAAGCAAACTTCTTTGTGTTTGTTTTAAAAGAGCTGCAGAATTATGCATACAAATAGCTTCATATAATCACATTTTTATGTTTAGCCTGTGTTTAGTCACTTTTGTACCGTTTGTTTATCCAGTCTAACATTATTGTGTTGTGATTCCCTTAGAATTATAAGAACAGAATATAATAACATGAAGATACCTATTGTATTGCTAGAACAAAGAAAAAAAATCATCCAACTCTGTTCAGGCACAGTGAATGAACATTCAAATGCTACAAATGCTTGTAGCAATGCTAGATTTGTCTTGTTGAATATTGATTTCCAATAAAATAACAATTAGCTTGAAATCAAAAGCAATTCCTATTTCTGTTCTGAGGAGGTGCAACAGTTACTGAAAGCTAAGAAATGACCAGATGTATTGACTGGACTAATGATGAATGACAACAGATCCCCACAAACACCACATATTATCAATCATACATCCCCTGGATATGACAGATGGTCATGGTCACAAACAAAGCAATGTATTGCTTCATGTCATCTGGTCATAGGGCTGATACAGCTGCCGGGGTTTACATTAGGATACACGGCGATGGTGGTGGAACTGACAGCATGGTGGAGTCTGTTTTTTCTCGCTGGTAAATTTAATTTTCATTTGCAGTTAGAGTTAGACATGTTAAACTACTGGTCAAGGTTAGCCATTAAAAAACAGAGTAGGTAAATCATGATTTGTCCTAATACACATACTGTACATTCATAACATTAAGCACATTTTACAAGGAAACCGTTACCTTATGCCGTCACTATATTTGGTCTCCATGGGGATGAGTCCTGTGCCTACAAACACATAGATGGCGGGGCAGATGGTGAAATTTGCACACATTCTATTTTTAAGGTCTGAAATGTTGTCCCTTATGCTTTTTCTTTGTGGGACTGGGCTCATGGGATACATGTTTGGAAAGAATGTAGGAGGACTAAGTTTTCTGCAATTTGTGCTACTATGATTCTTCTAGGTAATCAGACCACAAGGTGCAGTCTGTGCTTACATCATCAGTATTGGCCAATAATGCCTTTATAATTTAGGGAGTGTAAGAGAATGTGACTGATAAAGAAACTGGTCAGTACATTGAGCGCAGATTAGTGTAAAAGTCTATAAATGTAACATTTCATAAAGATTTAATATGCGATCAACTATTCAGGAGCAACAATCGATCAGATCATTTTTAATTCATCTCTTGCTCATGACGCTCATCTCTCACGACTTCCTGTAGCTTACTGGAAAAGCAAAAAGTACAAGCTGAAATATCATCTTACAACAGTGATTGACAAGTGCAACAAAGACCTAGCAGCTAAATGTGCAGTAATCTGGTATTCAGAATGGAAAGAGCATTTTGTTCCTGTGCTTGACTTACATTTAGTAGCAGCTGTGTTACACTGCACTATTCAGCCGAATAAGAAAAATATAGCTCTTGAATGCTGTAAAAAGTTATGTCATTATAAAAGGACCAATGTTTCATCCTGATAATAACAGTTTCAACATCAGTGCCATACTGGCGCTTTCAACTATTTTGATTTAAATCATAATGAAGAAAGGCTGTGGATACAATTTGTGAGGATGTGAGCTGACATTAATTTTGGATTTCATACTATATTACAGGTTAGGGAACCAGTTTGACTAATGAGCTCTATGCATGAAAAAGTAACTCATTTGTCTGCTTGTGTCTGTCTGCCCTGAGCTGCTGACCCTGGTTTGATGCTTGGGGAGTTGAGTGTCTCTTAATCTCAACAGCGCTCACCTTGCCAACCTAACACAGACCCCTCACGCTCTCTACAGAGCCACACTCAGCTTTCAGGTTTCATACGCGATAATAACTGAGCTGCCATGTTGGCAGGCTCAGGTGTTCTCCACCATTAAAGTCACTAGTGGCCTCCCTGGCAGCAGTTAACAGGTATCCACACAAAGAACAGGCTGTTTCCAGATCTCTCTCTCGCCACACTGGCTCTACTGGTTTTTTGTCTCATGTTGGCTTTCAGGCTTCACACTTTGTAATCATTGGCTAGACATAAATTTGATGTTGCTGTCACTTTGCCCAGGAGGGTGGAAATAGTCTATTTTTTAGCCCTTTTCTTTGTTAGATCCTCTACAACTGGAATCTGTACAACATGACTGCACAAGCCTAGTAATAAAGCAAGCATTGTAAGATTTTTAGTGGAAATTGAATGAATAGTGTTTTTAACAAAATCATTTACTGCCCAGGACCTTGATATGCTATGCTGCATATAGGAAAAGGTTGGATCTCTGACAAGATTCTGCACAAATCGAAAGTGAAACAGCTGGTATTGGTTCTCTTGTGCTCATAATTAGTTCAGGTCTGTGCAGCACCTTACCCCAAATGTGGGCTCTACTACAGGCCCCCACTGGTCACTGAAAGTGCAGTTCAAGTCCAGGAATGGGTGGACCCATCTGAGAGTAATACCCTTACAGACTCCAGTAAGTTAAGCAAAGCCAGTCTTTGTCAGCTGAACAAGTAAACAGTAGGGATATTCATAAACTGTCATTTTTGTGTATATTTGAACTCTGATAGCAAACTAAATTAATATATTTAAAGGGAACAACACAAACTGAAGTTTAAAAAAAATACAAAAACATGAAGTTTCAACAGTTCAGATCTAACATAATTTATTAAGCAAGATTATTTGTGATACTGTATTATTTGTTTTCCAGCCATGCCATGAATAGCACAATTAATTACTGTGCTTGTATTAGTGCGCAGCCTCTATTAATCTGACAGAGGGTTACATAAATAGTCACAGCCTTGTAGCGTAGCTAACAGGGCCTCATCTCAATGTGTAAAGCTAACACTAAATTTATCATACAATAATGCACAGACATACACAAACGAGCACTGATCTTGCTGAGTTAAGAAAGGGTGATTTTGCACCAAGTAGATGAAGCATGTTAGATTCTATTCCCACAGGGCACCTTAATTAACACGTTAAATATTACAACATGGTGCAATATTAATGTCTCATACATACTGTAGCTCTGCCTCACTTTCTCTCTTTAATAGTCTATATACATATATATAATAGTCAGACTGTGTGTATCTGTGTTTATATGCATAAAATGTACATTTGTGTTTGTAAACTGCTTTTGATGACTTTGAATGAGATTTTGGCATTCTGTTTTTTGGGACTGAATGGCAGACACTTTTGGAACACTTTCTATGAAAAATGACAATACAGTGCTAATAACACGTTTTCCTGATTGAGCTGTCAGAAGCTGATTGGCTCGAATATCAGCTGAAAAGCTGCACAAGCTGTTGGTAGTACAGACAGCCAACTATAATGAGTCAACACTTCTAAAAATATATTAGGTCAGTGTTGATATAAAAATAGTTACTGGTTTTATGACAGTACTGTTACAGTGTCCACATTGTCAACATTCTAGAAGGACTTATAGTGAATGAAACACACCTGACATCTAGGTGGTGTAGTGCATGGTATTATATAACCTTTAGAATATGCTGTACATTATATTTGAGGTATTTTAGACTTTATTGATTTGTGAATTATGGGGCAGGGGGTAAGAGTTTTACATTTGTATAGCTTGAAACGAAATAAATAGTTCAAAAAGAAATTGAATTGTGTGAAAAGATAAAGGTCCCCCTAAGAGAGGATTCCTTTGAAAAACAATTGGCCAAAAAAAAGGTGAACCACAGTCTTGCCAGCACGTGTATATATATATATATATACAGAGAGAGAGATATATATATAGATTTATATATAGATATATATATATAGATATATATGGATATATCTGACAGTTAGGCACTTCATCCTATAATTGGCGTATTGATTTTAATAACAGCAGGATAATGGACTGCTCTGATAGTAATGTAAAGTAATAACACAACATTTAAACATACATTAAAATATTGGCAAATTATAAATAACTTGGATAAATCGATACAAATGGCCAACAGCATTAAAAAGTAAAATGCCAGTAAGGCTTTAAACATTAACAGCCTGTAGTATGCCAGTGGACCTCTTAGTGTTAGCTAATACATTGATTACTTAATTTTCAAAGCACTTTCATTTCCAGCACTTTCATATATATATATATATATATATATACATATATATGAAAGTGCAACCATACCACCGCCCCTACCCTCTTAAGTTTAAGGGTTTAAGTTTTTAGTTTAAGGGTGCTCAACAGTCTTTCACTAAAAATGAAGTCTCCAGCCAGCAAAGCAACAACATGGCCTCTAATTGGCAAGCTGTCATACTGTATGTTTGTGTCAATTGTCTGTTTCTTCTTTGTGTTTCCACTTGTTGTTCTGAGATACATCCTAAAAGGAAACAAGTGGTAGTCAGAGACTAGCAGATAAAACAACACATCCAGTTTTAAATGCTTTGTGAAATTATCCCTCGCTTCAGTTCTAAATGCACATAAAACTCAACTGAAAACACCACTTATGAATGTTTACACGATTAGTTCTGCTCTCATTGTGTTTGTTTATTGCAGATGATCAGTAACAGTGCCTCAAATGTTTCGCAATATGTAGCACCAGAGAAACATGCAATAATAAACCTAAATTCCCCAGTACACATAGAAGGCAATATAAAGACTCCCTATGGAGTGAATCTTGTAAACAAACACCGTTATTTACATTTAGAGTTTCTTACCAACAACCGCTGTGGGCATCATTAAAGTCCAACAAAGATGCATTTTCTGAGAACATCCATGTACTTTCCCCAGCCTGTTGTTGGTGCAGTGCTGCCATCTTTTACAAAAGATGAAGATTGCTTGTCTTGTATTTACACTGCAATGTGTCACATGATTTCCTAATCCTAATATTGCTTGCATTTAGTGCAGTTAGGGTTTTAAGATAAGGATATAGTAGAAATTTAATGGCAATTATAAGTGGCTTGTTGGTGTTTGCCTTTAACTTCAATCAACAGGCTGAGGATCAGCAGGGGCCCAGAGACACAGAGTGAAGAAAATGTAGCTTTCATTCATTTATCAGCTCTTCCAGCCTGTAATATGCTGCAGCCAACCATCTTGGATCTGCTGCAAGTGATCAGACCACATTTGTGTTGAGCGATCACCAACCTACAGTATCAGCAGGGGTTTGTGTGGTAACAGTTTTGGTGCCAGTGACTGTGAAGTTGGTGCGGCCTTCCAATGTAGAAGCCTGAGTAATGAATTCCCATCAGCTAGCCCTCTAAGAGTCTGTTGCATGGGCTGTTTTTTTTCCCTCTTGGATTCTGCTGAACAACGCTTTAGATATTTAGCTTAAAAAGTGACATGACCATAAGCTTGTCTCTGGTGAGTGTCTTGTTGCTACATCACAAAACAAAAGACGTGTCGCTTTGTTGTTGCTGTTTGTCTTGTGTTGAGTCGCTTGCTGTCTGGCTGAGTCCATTTGGGACCGCTGCTTTACAGTAGTGCACAACATTATCTTTTTATACAGTTTAAATGTGGTTGTGTAACAACAAACCCTCCACCTGCTTACAGCAGATGGCAGATGTCTTTAATGCAAAAATATGGAATGGTACTCAAAAAAAAGAAAAAAATGAATGAATGAATGAATGAGACTACTGAGAGTACAAAAAACAAAATATACAGACCCAATTTCTCCTGAGGTCTAACATTAAATACTATAAATAGCTCAAATTTTGCAAGTCTTCCTCTCTGTGTGTGTGCCTGCTTCACTGTACATCAACAAGCTTGCTGTACTCATTGTGTGACTTTTATTCCACAGTGAGACCTCAAGTAATGTTTGGCTTAGTTCAGTTCACAGAGAAAAAGAGATAACGTGCTAAATGTCCTTTTACTAATCTCAGCAATGTGATTGTGCCTCCAGGACACAGCTGAAGCTGGATCAGCCTATTGTGCACAAAGGCTTGTTCTATTGTTTGCTCCACAATGCCTGGCAGTGTGCATCATTCAGCTGTGTTGCAGGGAAAATCATCCCAGCTAGTGGCAACAATGGCGATACACACAGCTGATCTGATTGCAGTGCAGGAGCACTCGCTTTCATCTGTAATGCTGGGAAACAGATCATGTAGCTGCAGCTCTTATCTTGGAGATGGATGCTGACAGGCAACACGGGCTCTGTGCACTTCCTGCAGTTTTTTTTCTCCTGCCTCTTAATCTTTTATTTCCTCCTATACACTTCTCCCCCATTGCTGCTTTTGCTCTTTACTTCCCTCCCTTCTTCCTCCACCTGTCTCTGCACCTGCTTCTGTCATCATGCCACTTCCCTGTCTCTGCTCCAGAATTTCTTCCTTTTCCTCCTCACACTTGTATTCACACCTCTCATCTGCAAATTTCTTATGTTACCATTCTCTTTATCGCAGGCTCAGACCAGCTCTAAAAGAGTCACATGCAGCCCCCATTTCCTGATCTTGAGGAGATAGCTGATCCCACTGATGCTATTTTGAGCATGTCATGCTAACTCTCTCTCCGCTTCCCTTCCATGGAGAGCTGGCAGCCACAAAGAAAGACATGAAACATGCAATCTTCCCTCACAACCAGACTTTCTCTCCCTGATTGTGACTTTGAAATCAGTATAATTAACTGTATTGTCCGGGGATGAGCCAGTCTGGCAGATTTCTCTCCATATGCCGATGCTAAATAGATGATTTAATTGTCTTGAAGTTTTGTCAGAGGACTTGGAGGAGGTAGAAGACAAGCTTTTTATAGTTCGTGTTTTTTTTTTTCACATTTTGTATCTGCGTCATTCACTGAGAAGAACAAGGCTCATAATGCGTCCAGCTCTGTGTAAATCTCCTATAACTGATTAGTCTCAATTCAAGTCCCAGTGGTGACCTTAGAGCTGTTAGACATCATGATCATGATCTCTATTAAGGTCTAAGACATTTAAATGCTGTAAATTTTTGCAGCATTTGCAGCAAAAAGTTATCCAGAGCTGTTTAGTGAAGACCAGTCCTGAGCCTAATTGGACTTAGCAACAGTGGGACTGGGCCACTGTGCCCCCATCCCATATGACACACAGCACTAATTTTAATTATTTTAATTGGGTACTGAGCATGTAGTGTTCAGACTGGAAAATGATCAAAGATTCATTACAGAGTGTGATGTTGGTGGACACTACTTCTGAAAACACTGCAGCTGATATCCTGCTTCATATGATGAAATTGCTTGTGTATTAATTGTAAAATGTGAGCTATGTTGCAGTGTTTGCAGTGTGAATATATAGTCCAGTGTGTGTGTGTGTGTGGATGTTTACTTACCTATCATTTCAAATTCTGCCATGTTCACCCACCTGGCAGACAGCATTGTCAAGTTTCCTACAGATAACCAGCATGCTTGTGCTACTGCTTCAGATTTCCTCATTATTCTCCCAACACATAAGTATAGTGGGCTGTTTACCCCAAACTCTTTCCCAGCTGATGAGTTGTCCTAGGCTCTCAGGTTTCCACAGTGTCAGTGGACATGTAGACACTGCACTTGGAAATATGCAGAAGGAAAAAGGAGGAGGCTTTATTTGCCTGGTCCAAAACCCCCTGCTCCATGTTAACAGTAACATGTGTGGAACGGTCATTTTTTATTAGCCATTTTATTTTCACAAACAGTTCAGGATTTGAAGATGGGCTTCTTTGGCATTACACTGTACTGTAATTTTTGCATGTACAAAATATGGACTTTTTATTATTGTTGGGGCAGGAGGTTGAAGTTGAAGTTCTCTAATAACATTAGATTACAATTTATTGTTGTTGCCACTCCCATGTCACCTGACCACCACTCTTAATATGCATAAAACAGCATTGTTAGTGTCCTGAAACTTTCCTGACATAATTCAATGTAGATATAATCAATACACTGCAATAAGTAAACTGAAATATCGCAAATAATTACATCGGACATTCCCCATTGTCAGTAAGTGCTACTATAGCAGAATATTGGCATATTGATCTCTTCAGGCTTGTACACTGATCATTAATGTAAAACCATGCCGTGCCAGTTTTGTTTATATTTATGCCTTCATCTTTGCAGTTATTTCGCAACAGGGATATTAATAATGACCTCTATCTTTACAATATAATATCCTCCTTGTGATGTATTGAGAATAAATGCCACTCATGGGTCGCTGTACAGAACGTCTTGTTTATTTGTTGTACTCATACATTTTTCAAAATTACTATATGCTTCGTACCTCTCAGATGAATTGTACTGTCTCTAAAGGCAGACATGTTAACAAGACATCACACCTGGAATACAGAGCAGCTCTCACCACAGATTTTTGTTTGACCTTCCTCATTCATATTACGTGAGATCTCCAAAGTAAATCTATGTTCCATGTATTGATCAGAAAAGCTATACGAGATAAGCTTTCATATTTCATGTATGTGGTGAAACACGTGTGCTCTGTTTTGCAGGAGCTCGGCCATACTGCAGAGTTGACTTTTTATTTGATAATGTTATACACCTGTGGAGGAACAGCAGACACTATCAACACATTTGTGCTTTTTTTCAAGTTTTCTTTTTTACTGTCAAATATTGTTTTTTTTTTTAACATAATCTTTTTCACAAGAACAGACTAAGGTAAATCTGTTATAAGTTTTGTATACCAACATGCTCACAATGTTTCTGAACTTTTTTACTTTTTTTTTTTTGTTTTTTTTACTTTTTTTCTTTGTGTGTGTGTGTGTAAGTACAACATACATCAATACAGACACCCCCTTATTTCAAACAGCATGTGCCAGTTCTGTAATGGTGGTATCAGAAATAATATGATTTTCTCTGTAGCTGGCAGGTTCATCACAGGCAGGAGGAAAATAACAAGGGCTGCAGTCATGTACACGGGCTGCACTTGCAGGGTACAACTGGAAAAAAATCACAGACTGGACTTCAACATTTTCAACACACTTAACATCAGATCAACCTCTCACAGTTTTCACACATCACCTTAGACTTAAAACAAAATTCCAGTCATTCTTCTTAATAAGATTTACATCGTCTGTTTGTTGCAGGCCCAAAGAACTGAAAATCATCTCAAGTGAAATCTGGTCTGTTCATTCTACAATACAACAATGCTCAAATCCTGACAGACACATTATTTGTAGCTGTGTTGGGCATGTGATTAACTTGTTCTTTTTTTTAAATACTTTGTGTTATTTAACTTTATACATTGTGCAAAAAACAGCTGTAGTCTACTCTAGAAGGCCACCAGGTGTTTTGTTATTTATCTTCGCGTCCTGTCTGTTGAGCTGCATCTCTAATCACAGCTTATAACAAATCTGTGTTTGAAAATGCTCCTGGATGAAGTTCCGTGACTGATCGACCTTGTTGTGAATAATCTCAAAGTAAACAAATCTAATACATTTTCCAAAAACTAAAAAAAGGATGGGTAGAGTCAAGCGGAAACATCATTCACTCTTTGCTGGGCTGCATATGATTAGCACTAGAGGAAAAGAAAGAAAAAAGAAAAGTGAGAAAGAAAAGTCTTCATTCAGTCAGTCAGCATCTAAGCAAAAAGCAACCAAACTGCAGCCTGGTTAGTGTGTATTTTACCTTTGGTGTTGTTATAGCTGGGGATGCAAACCACCTGTACAAGATGGTCGTCTGCTCTGTTATAGGCCGATCTGATTTTATGATTCTTAGCTTCATGTTCAGCTGAGATGCCCCGAATGAAAACATAGACTAAATGGATGTTGCCACCATTGTTTTTTTTTTTTTCAAATCTAGAAGTATTTAGGTGAGAAATATGTCCTGCCTATTACAACGTGGCCACAGTCTTATACATATTCTTCTTTATAACCTATTTTACTTACAATATGACAATAATTACACTGAACAATGTGCTGTATCGAGAAGCCCTCATACATAATCCAAAGATAAGACTGATTACCAGTCACACACAAAATGACAAACATGATTGTTTAGGTGACAATAATTTGCTGACGGAGGACCAAAACTCCTTGGTTAGGTTTAGGAAAAAGCCCTGGTATGTCCTCTCATCTTGGACTTCAGGTGATGTAAACACCTTCAAGCCAGTACTTTCATCCCATTGTCCTTAAATCTGAAGAGTACACAGCCAAACCATTAACAAATATATTCTGATCCTAACACTGTACTGTGTGGTAACAGAAACTCAATTACAGTCATATAATGTGTACCTCTTTACATTTCAATAGGTCCTTTTAAGTTCTGAAGAAAAAAAATGACACTGGTTGCAAATTACTATTAAATATGTCTTAGTCTTCACCAGTGACTGCCTCTGCTGACAAATGTGCTGACACTCCATTTATGACACTGTTGTCTTAGAAAAACACCTGGCATATCATTTGTTATAGTTATAAATATCCTGTATGTTATAGGTGTGTATTATATTTTCCTTCATCCCTGATAGTCCAGCGCCAAATGATAAAACAAGAATGTCTGTTACATTAGCGTCAGTCTACTGCATCACTAAGAACCGAGTAGCAGCTACGCCAAATGGATTTGCATGTTATTTACAGAGAGTATAATACATTATTCTGGTTTAGGTATGATTTATGATGTTTAATTTACATATGATATGTAGCATGGATTAACTTCAACTGATAAGATCAATGACTTGAAAATGAAAATGTAATATTCTAGCAATGTAGAAAAATAAGTCATATTCATCGTATTGACACAAGGAGATCGGCTGACTGTTATCTAGCACCTATTGCAACCATGTTACTGTATACTATACTAATCCATAGCAGTTTTATGGGCACCACTGAATATAGCAATCTCTTGCTGCCTATGATAAGGAAATACATTTTATAGACAACATAAGGGCTAATATATTTATTTAAAGTTCTTTATATAGAAAAATAACTATAATAAAGTGTCTAATTATCATTTTTATTAACATATCAGGGCTATTTTTAAGTTAAATGAAATAAATATGATTATATTTTTAAATGTATATATGATATTCTTTGAGTATCAGTTTTTCTTTGAAAAATCAGCCTATCAATCGCAACCCTCTGCACCTTTATAACAAACACATTTAATTATTCTGTTTATACTAATCTTACAACCCATGTCATTCCGAACTATAAATATCATATAATATTTATAACTTTCTAATGCAGACTACATCTTTCTATGAATACCATGCTTTTTACCTTGAAGCTGTGATCAATATACACGTGTATCTTTAAGCAGTCGTTTACCAAACGCAGGACTGTGTCTTACTAACTAAATGTGTCTTCTCTTTTAGATGAGTCTCCTCAAAAACAACTTCTGATGCAAATAAATTTAAAATATTTTTACATTAACAGTAAAAGCTTTTTTAACTTTCTTTGTCTGATTGGCAAGTGCTTGTGATTTGAACTTCCTGTGCTTCACGGTTGTGATGTACCTGCAGTAGGTGAAGATGTATAAAAAAAATCAAGCCAAAGAAGTAGAACAAAGCATGTTGCAGCCATTTGTTTGAAGCCTCAACATTTAAGCTCACCAGAATTCCACTTATGTGCACTGACCATGTTGTCACAATATATGGCAAAAAATATGCTAATAAGCTTATAAAGAAATAGAAATATAAGGCTAGAAAGAGATGTTTTATGGCTGCAACATCAGTGAGTAATTGTGCTTTTGACTGTGGTCAATAATTA
Source organism: Parambassis ranga (assembly GCF_900634625.1). NCBI lineage: Eukaryota > Metazoa > Chordata > Actinopteri > Ambassidae > Parambassis > Parambassis ranga. The sequence continues at coordinate 7,758,325 of NC_041034.1, read as the reverse complement.
AATTTGCACCCTGAAAAAGTCTGTAAGTGACTATGGCAGTAACATATTATCCAGCAAATGCTTTAGATAAATAATAATCAAGCTTGTGGAGAAATTAAATTGTGCTCTTTAGCTGTGCACTTAAAAAATAGCTGTGTCTTCCATCTTTGTTTCTGTAACCACATTGCAATACATCCCCTTGACTGTGACAGATGCTGTGGAGTACATAAATGAATATATGAATAATGGCTCATTTTGGCTGAATACATGAGCAGCTTGTCTTTGTCAGTAACCCAAGAGCTTCATTAGTTACTGTAAACAAGATTCACCTCTATCAGCTCTATCACCGGACCTTATCATCAATAACTATTGATTAGTCTGTCAACAGTGAGCGTAGAAAGCATTCGTCTGTGTTGACAGGGTTCGCAAATGCAGCAATCCTGTCTCATTCCTGTATTTACTGTCGGTGTCATATTGAGCTCAATTGATCCTTTCGTTGGTCTGAATATTGGAATGAGTGTATCTGAGTGCTCTCTTTGTTTTAGGCTTAAAGGCCTATGAGTTGTACAAGATGGGAAAATGTGTGTGTATAATGTCTGTATGTTTTCACATAGTAACCTGGATACTGGTACTCTACATCTAGTCGTCGTAGCAAAAAAAAAATGAATGTGATCCAGGATTTGATACATTTTGGGTATATAACTGATATTTGGGAAGGGATTCACTTCAAATGCAGATGAAACTATACCTCCTCCTGCCTCAGAATTCTCCAAATGTTGCCTAAAAGTAAAGTAATCAACCCAACCATTTGTGCCACCCTGGCAGCAGAGATCTCTGGGTGTATTTTTAGTGAGAGCACTGTCGGAACCGCATGAATTATTAATAGGTCCCGATGCTGATTTATCTGTGACCTCTAGGCCACCTGGGTGCAAACACACACATACATAAACACACACATTCACATACAAATTTAGTGTTTGTCCTTTTTTTGGGAAATTGAAACTGTGGCTCCTGTGATGGATTTTTGTGCAGTCCAGTAGCCATCAGTAAGCCTTCAGTGGGTTGATTGGTTCATGGACAATGTCTTCAGCCACTTGGTCCTCTGGGATAAATTAGTCAAAGCTCCGAAGCATTCAGCAAGCACATCACAGCACGTACCTACAGTACATACAGTAGGCCTAAACTACATACACACACATACATACTACATACGCCAATAATAGAAGTCTGTTTTTTAGGAATCTTTTTAGATTCTGTGCCAACCTTCTCTGGCAAATGTGAAGATTCCCCAGAAAGTTTTGTGTTATCTCCCTTTTGTTGCAAAAATCATGATCAAAAAACACGTAAACTTGATCCTTGGCCTCATGTGTTTGCTCCCCATCTGTGGTGTTTCCTGGCTCAGAGGCGGTACTTTCTCAGCAGGTCGGCCTGCCACATATACTTCCTCTCAGGGAACCTCTCTGGGATCTTGATCTTGCGGAAGTCTTGAATGCACTTTTCCAGCTCCTCCTCGACTGTTAGCTTCTCTTTCGCAGGCCTTTTCTTGCTGGTGCTGGTGTCGCGGGAGCTGGCTGTCAGAGTGCGCAGCAAGTCACTCTTCCGTCGCTGCTCAGACTGCTGGAGCATAGCAACGGGGCCCTTTTTCAGTGGCCTGTCCAAGGTTTGGACGTTGGCGTGGGGGTGGGACTGGCGACTGACTGGGCCGCAGATGACGGTTCCCTGGGGAGAGCTGGCCTCAGACTGGCTTTCAGAGCTGGAGGTGGAGAGTTCATTAAACGAGGTGCCGCTCTCGCCTTCACCATCCCCTTTATGGTTCTTGCAGCAGCAGTCACATGGAGGGGAGGACCAACGTGATGGACCACCTGGAAAGAAGGAGAGGGAGCTAATATTAGATTCTGTGCAGAGCTACTTCATCCACCCTTTCTTTTTTGTGGACCCATCATCGTGGAGTGGAAAACGAGACAGTGGGACAAAGAGAGGCACAAATTAGTCAGACAGGAGAAGAAAGGCAAAGTAAGAAGCACTAAAGACTGACAAAGAAGAAAACTCAGCAAGTGCCAAATGACTATCACCTAGAACAAATGACATGACATTAGGGACAACTGGCTTGCCTCCAGTCTAATCACAGAGTGAGTTGGCTGACTATGTGACAAGCCTGTATTGTTCAGAGAACTACCCTCATAGATCCACGCTGTCACATGAAACAAGTGGGTGAGCAGAAAGCAGACAATGAAGGTACAAATTCATACATTGCACTTGCATTTGCATAAAACACTGTAGGCATTTGTAATTGGAATGGAAACGGAGACTATTTATTACTGGAAGTAAGTGATTGACGGGTCAAGGTCATGCTTAGCTGTCTTAGCTCTTAGCTGTGCTAAATTTTATTTTTTCCCTTTATTAAATTCACTTCCCCTGTTGTGCAGTCTTATGACAAATCCAGGTTGTGTAAAATTGAGGCATTCCGGTGTGTTGAAGTGTTGCACTCATTGTGTGGAACAGGGTCCATCTCTGTAGGAAAGTTTCTGGTGAGCTGTGCTCCCTCAAACATGTAGTCCATGGCTATTAGTAAACTTCTGTTTTCCCAGACCTGCAGCTAACACTGATCAGCAGTATGTGTCAAGAAAATCTTGAGTATCTCAGTGTTAGTGTGAGGTTGAGCCAGCTCTCCGAGAGTTGGGGTCTCAGCCAATAACAAGACAGAAGCAGTGATCCACAATAACTGCTGAAAGAAAGCAATTGCCCAGCCTAACCTCTGTGCAGGCTGAGAGCATCATCACCACACACCAGCTCAGTGCACGAGGAGGCCATTTATTTTTCATGCTAACCTCCTGAATAATTGAAGGGGTATCTGTTGCTGATGGACTTCTCTCTGTTTAGTGAGGCAAGAGATCAAAGCCCTTGAGGCCAACAAATACATACACCCCCCCCCCTTACTGATTTTAAGTCCCGCCCCTCGGAATCTACATCCACACAGGAGAAGCTGACAGGCTTCAGATTCCCATGCATCTTCATCTCTTCATCAAGTTCAAATAGTACCATTGTTTCTTCTGCTGAGCTTTTCACTTCAAACAACTGTAGACTATAAATAACTCTGCCCAAAATAAATGCCCTTCTGCTTTTAATTCCCTTTATCCTCAGCAGCATGTTTGGCTTGTTTGTAGAGAGACTGCAGAGTAGAAATCAATTCATCTGACCAATATTTGTTCCGCTCATAAACAGCCAGCACACATCGTAACTATCTTTATGTGAGTATAAATAGAAGACATATTTCTTGGACAGCTTTGACACACACACACACACACACAGAGCTGCCTGCTATATGTGAAGTAAGAGCTTGCCTGTCAAATTCATTGACAGAAAAGAACAGCAACACCCTTTGTCACCAATCACGGGATCTCTTTTAATTACCCACAGCATTTACACTTTCAAAAGCACAAGCACACTTCTATATATACAATAACAGATGAAGACTATAAATGTATCATTTGTGAGCATAGACACACACAATTAGGAATGCATATAAAGCTTAGATAAACAGGTGTAATCACGCAAGCAAGATGGAGAATTTAACCCTTCGATAAGTGAAATGGTGTCTCCTCCGGGGACTTTGTTAAGGGACACATGAGTTAATTTATGTCACTTTGAGTGAATAGGTGGCCCTCTGATCAATGAGATGCAAACTCGTAATTGCTGGTATGAAAAATGGCTCCCAGACTCTAGAGAACTGTCAAATCAGCTAATAGCCAATCCGCCTGTTCAAATAAAAGTAACACGGTAATGGTGGTATAGCAAATATCCCACACAGCCTTGTCGTGTGTGCGTCCATGTGTCTGTACATTTGATATATGACATTCTGATTAAACATTGGCGTTTAGTAATTACAACCACCTCCGTTTAGTTCTTCATCCTTTAAGCCTTGACAGTGACATGCGGCTTTAATTTACAGGTATTGTGAGCAGCTATTAGCTTTGCTAATGTTAAAGACTACTGGGGAGGGATCGGATTTATCATTTTGACCAGTTGGATTTCCTGTCAAACTTGTTCCTTCATGACAAATTGGCTGGCAAAATATTTAATTGAGGACTTTAAATTTTGAGCGTCGATAACTGAGATTTGTAAAATAAATTAGGAGCATCTCCTCATTCTCATCCTCACCAGTGATACTGTAATTATGTTCCCAAAAGGATCAGTATGCAGTGTCGATGATTCATAGCAACACATCGTGTCAGAAGTAAACCAATTTTCGCTGCTAATTGAAGTGAAAAGAAAGTGTAAACGTTTAGACCTGCTTCCTGCATTTTCTCATTAGTATTTACACTGCGTGGTTATAATGTCATGCTAATTGAGGTGAGAATTAAATTGATGTTTACATTATGCTTATTCAGTTTTTACCTCTTATTTGCTCTCTGCTTGAACTAATTTATGTTGTTTCTTTCTTTATTACTCCTGTCAAGTAATTGAGTGTTTTTTTTGTGCATCACATGAACTGTGATAATTGTAAAAAGGTATACATTACAGTAACCTGGACCTTCCATCAGGGTGACCACATTCACATTTACACTTCATTTTCATCACTGAATGATTCATTTTGGCAGCGTGGTTTGGCGCTTCAAAATTTACACTGATGGAGGTGTCATAATTAAAGGTCAAGGTTTCGCACTTTGAAAGGGTACAGTGGCTACACAAACTGTCTGATTTTAATTACACCGTAGAGGAATGAAGCATATTGTTACTGAATGTCCCAGAGGACTCTTGGATCCATCACTCAGGTGGAAATTTGTAATTGAAAGTTGGCTTGTTCTACTTGACCTGAGGTCATTTAAAGTGCAAGAACTGTGATAAATGTCCCTGCATCATGCCAGAGTAATCCACTTAGCAGGGCACTGACCATGTGAAGGAGCTTTTTAAGTGATTTGACATAATATGGAACAAGGATCTGGTGTTTAACAGGTAACACTTATATTCACACAACTCATTTCAGAGACCTGGAAATCAACCTTTTATCTTGTAGGAGATATATAATTGTTAGAAAATGCCTGATTTTCTACTTGTTGTCATAGATGAGGTACAGTATCTGTTTATACTTGGATCCTGCATGACTGTGATATTCATTGTTAGACCAGTCAGGAGATGCTTTAGGAAGAGGGCCCCTTCTTGTCACTCACTCCCACATGCATGTCAGCATTTTCGGAATGATGTACTGTAGAATAAATCACTGGAGGCAAGGAGGAAGGTGCACTTGTAACAAGAATGTGTGCCAGTCCTGTATGTATGCTTTGGAACATATGGCACATTGGTTGGTTTTTGGTTTTATTTCTAAAGTAATTTCAGAGTCCATTCGATCTCCTCCATTATTATATCTTGATGAAGATTATCAGTCATCCAGGTCATTTTTATTCAGAAGGTTGAAGCAAGGCAACTGGACTTGTAGAGTTTTCTTGAAGACATGACACGCAGAACTGATGAATCTGCTTGGAGGACAATTCTACAAGTCCGGTTGCCTAGCTCAAGCCTTATGAATAAATTGTATAGAGCAACTCCTGTTAAGACTGTGTTCGGCTGAAGCAAGCACCTCTAACCTATGGACCTACATATGGAGTAATGTAGTCTAAAATAAATGTCTAATATTGTATTTTATTCAAACCTATCTTTTGATATAGCACTTGCGTGTGTGTTTTTCTGCATGTGTGTGTAAAAATAAATGTTATCTATCACATGTGTAGGTCTAGAAGGTGCAGCATTCTCTGCTGTCATGTGAGAGTAAGGTCATACTTTCCTTCAGGGTACACTGTGTGTTTGTGCACACAGGAGCCCTTATATGTACATGTGAGAGCCTGATGTAGGTCAGTTTGTGTGCATCACTATATCCATCTTGGATGTGTGTGTGCCTTTGGTCATCAGTCAGTGTGTAAGTGACATTGGCCTTGGAACTATTATCTGTATGCTGTTGGGCAGAAAAAGGGATTCTGGTGTCAGGTGGGGTTCCCATTCTCGTCATCAGAGGTGTCAGACTGTCGGCCATGCCTCTGGTCAGCATCTCACACACACACGCCATTGGTCTGTGTGCGTGTCTGTGTGAGATGAATTATATGTGCAGCGGTTGATTCATGTGATCTGGTGGTGTTGTTGTTTTTTTCAGGCAGGTTGGCAGGAGGTCTGACTGAAGTCTAATGACTGTCACATGCTATTACACACACACACAAACGCACAGCGCCTCCTGACTGCTGCTCCGGGCTCTGATGTATTGATCTCAGCAGGAACCTCCACAACTTGTATTAGCTCTGACCAGAAAAGGCCGAGTCACAAAACACTAGTGGGTAAACAGAATAAATACTCTCATACATACATCACTAGCTTTTCCATCCCTGCCTTTAATCCATCTATACCTTCTAATTATGCAAAGGTATGTTCAAACGTCCCTCTGTGTAGCTCAACATCATCATATTTCATCATGCTCTGATGCTCTGGGCGGTGCCCTGTTAAAAGGCATTTTGTGCCTCACATTGAGGGATGAATGCTCCTTTATCCCTCTTTATCGTTTGCTATGATGGACAGTATCTGACCTAATTGTAACCATGTTATTGATTAAATTAACCACAGCAGTTCACAGCCTTGAGGTACCCCTGACTGAGAACATAAGCAAATTGTTCACTAACAAAATCTTTAATTGTTTTATCATCTCTTATTTAATTAGTACAGGTTGTTGAAATCAAAGAGACTTCCAAACATGCCTTTTGGCAAATTTTGTGGCTTGATTCAACTCCGTTCTTCCCAAAATATGGTTTGGTGAGTCCAAACAGACTCAGATATTTACCTCATTATGTCTGTTTGGAGGTAAAAAAAAAGAAAAATGATGTTTTCTTTTTGAGCTGCAAGCAAAACAGAGGGAAGCAACCACAGGAGTATTTGGTGGTCATACTAACATGAAAGTACTTTTTAATGACTCTTGAGTGGATAGATAAAGACATGCAGAACATTTTAGAGTAAAAAGCCATCTTCTTCATGTCTTCATATTTTATCCTCTGTACTTTCTTCCTCTTCCTGTGCCTTTCTCTTTTCCTCTCCTAATGCCTGTATCGATGGGTTGGCGCATCAGTGGAAGTGTATGGACGATTGCCCTCTGATTGATTTCTGTCATACAGCCTCTCAGCACTGGGAGGCTGTTCACCGGAGATAAATGATGTTGGCACAACAAAAGCAAATAAACCTCTTCTATCTATCACTCCCTTTTCTGTCTGTTTTTTCTCTGCCTCCCACCTCAGCTCTGCTGTCTGCATGTCTCTGCTGCCGTGTCTTGCTCTCTGCCTCTTCCTTTCTAGCCTCCTTCTCTGTTTCCTTTGTCTTTTGTTAATATTAAGCTTCCCATTTTTTCTACCGTTTGTATTCTCTCTGGCTCTCAGCCCTCTTTATTTTTGTCATCTTGTCAAGTCACCTCCCTAAGAAGTTTGAATTTCTTTCGACTGAGATTATCCTATATGCTCTCAGACACAGTTATATACCACTGAGGCTTATTTTGCAATTCTTTTTGGGTACTTGCCTTACCTCAGCCTGCTCATCTTATCTAATTCTGTTCAGAAATGATGTTTCATAAGAGGTAATTTTGCTTGAAAAGTCAAACTAAAGTGCCTCATGGTTGCAGCCATTTTTCTTTTGTGATGGATGACTCCTTGTATGAACAATGAACACTGGTGCGAAAAGGGAAGACTGACGGACACTCTTAGCAAGTTTTAGAAAATGACTCTCTAACCTGATTTTTCACTTACAAATGCATATGTGTGGAAAAAGTGTGTGGAAAATCTTTGCAGACAATCGTAGAAGCTGTTCTTGTGCAGTATGCCTTCAGTCTTTGTATATCCAGTGTGTGTTGCCAGAATATACTGTGAAAATGCACCCAGGCTTACCCAAGTTCTATGACTCAATAACACTGTTTGTCTGTGTCTCTCTTCCCTATTAATGCCATTGTCCACTGCATAAGAATGGATTAGACCATACCATAGGACATAAGGTCTTTGTAAATGGCTGTCATGACAATAAAACACCACAAGGATAACGTGTAAGCTACAAGCCTGTTTGTATTTTTGTATTAAGCCTCCCTACACTGCATAAGCCTGTAATTGTACACAGTTCCTACCATATTTAATAATCAGAAGACAAGGGGCTATAACTGATGTGACTTACCAGTGCATTTTAAAACTGAATTGCTAATATATCTCTACCCCCCCCCCTCGGTTTGCTACAATCATCAGGAAAGTTGAGCTGAGTGTTCAGACTACCCAAGTAAAAACAAAGAGTTTTTTCCTCCTCTGAGTATCAGACCGATCTGTAGCACCATAGAGAATCAATCAGAAAAGATGGAAAATGAGACTCTGGCTGTACTCTGTGCGATTTTCTGGGAATATGAGTCTATTTTCTGGTTGGCATCACTGTTATGAAATGGATTTTATTTTAGTTCAAAAGCTCAGACAAATGCTCTTTGGGTCCAGAAAGTCAGTCTTCTTTTCAGTGTCATCAGAGAAGGTCTCAGTGTTATGACACAAAAAAAGCAATCCTTATACCCTACAGCTTATAGGTTTTCATATATACTACTTATTGTTTTTCTAAAATATATTTTGGTTTACTAAATATAGCGTTTTAGTGTTGATAGTATTGATTTGTTTACTACTACAAATGGGTACAAATGTGTTGTAGGTTTTTTTTTCCTAAAATGCAGTTTACAAATACAGTTTTCTTTCTACAGTGTCTTCATTATGTTTATATGATATAATCTGTTTTTTTTTTTGCAATTATCCTCACAGGCATATTTGCAGCTGAAAAATTATTTATTGAAGACATAAGCTTATTATATTTACAGAAGAAAAGTCTAATCTGGTAATTATGTCTCTTTCTGTCTCTCTCTTATCTTCGAAATTATGAGATCCTTCATTTACAAACTGTGAATGTTTAATAAATAATGAGAGATCATGATCTTGTAATAGAGGCATGCTCCACAGAAAAAGGGGAGGGGGGCCCTCTATTTCCACTCACAGTAGTATATGTTCCAGTGAAACTGAATTAGTAAATATTGTTTTAAATGCAAAGAATAGACAGACTTAGATGGCACCAAATGATGTTATTTGGTTTTAGCAGTAGTATATTTTATCATGTATTTGCCCCTACTTATTTTCCACACACCCTCCTCTATGGAGAGGTCAATAGAACAGCAACTAAAGTTGGCAGTGATTCAGCATCTTGCCCAAGGACACTTCAGTTTGACAGATTCTGGTCAAGCCTGGAGTGTGAACCTGCAGCAGCCAGCATGCTTTACATCTGTCTGGATTTCAGCTGCGGGATGAAACGTGGTGGTCAGATATTGATTAAACTGTCCCTGGCCCTGAGAATGAGTTCTCGGCAAAGTTGTCAGCTGTCAAATGAAAATTCAGCATTATTCAGAATGCAAGAAGCGTAAAAGCAGATTGTTGGTCAGAGCTATATTTGCAAGGTTGGCATAATAGATAACAAGAATGAAACGTTTCTTCTCCATGCCCCCCGCTCCCTCCTTTTCCCTCTCTCTTCTTCTGCATGTGTCTCTGATAATGCAGCATTATTAGTCCCTCACAAGGCGGCGTGAAATGATGCATTTGAGTCTTCAGCCTCTTAAATCAGCCCCTTCTTTAATGCCTGTGTTTTCTCACCCCTGTATTTAAAGACAGTATGTCTTTTGTTAGTGGGTTTCTGCACTCATGCATGCTTTGTTTTGAGTGAAAAAGCCTGTCTTCCCCACAAGCAGGTGTTACATTTCATTTCAGAGAGTGACACTACACGATGATGGGAGTTTCCATTTCAGGCGGCACATTATCCCCTCTTACTGATTTTTCAGTCCCTCCATTTCCAACACTTTCTGTCTCCCTGTTGTAGAGTGTCTGTAAAAATCTTGTCAGTAGTGTGTAAATCATGAACCCACATATTGTCTAAAAATGTATGCAACACATGCTGGAGTGTAGGATTCAGCATATGCTACAGAGGCGCACTGGCAGGCTCTTTCTTTAGATTACAAGGGAGATTTTGGCAGAAACTTAGTTACTGGCACACATTATTATTCTCATTTGAATGTTTGAAGCTGAATGCATATTAGTAAAAGGGGGTGCATATGAGACAAAGAACGCTTAAAGTGTTAATTTTTTCATAAGATTGTGAATAGTTTTTGCTGCATGAAGGAAATGTGCAATTAATGCCTGTCACAGACCAGCAGTGCTCCGTCCTCACATGCACTAATTGTAACAATGGGGACTTGGGGGTATAATATTACAGAGTAGCTGTGCTGATGCTGATTCAGGCACCGTTAAATTTTCCTCTCGAAGGCCAGTCTCACTGATTACTAATCAACCCTCCTCCTCTCCAAATGTTCAAAAAAAAGTTTTGGAGTTTCTTTTTTAACAGACACCAGCCTCTGTTAGCATTCATTAATAATACTTGGGCAGATTATTACTTTCAAACCACCATATCCAGACTGCTCTCTTAAGCATTCATCATGATGCAAATTAATGAAAGCACCAACTCCAGTCTGTGTCTGCCAGCTCACACTGAGTGCCAGACCATTAGTGCTCATACTGTTGCTGTTTATATTTACCCCTTTAATTTGGCTGCTTATATCAATACATATAGACAGATAAATGAATAGCTTCATGTAGTTTCCCATATGTTACAATACTTAATAGCCTTATATATGTTAGAACTCCATTAATATCTAGTTTTACGCCTGCCAAGATAGGGTGACTGGTGAGGTTGTGCCTGAAAGTAATGGTTCAGTTTCTGGCCTACAAGTGGGGCTTTTTATCCATATCCATTCCACTGAACAGCCATTCAAGTAGCTGACAGCTAACTAGCTGCCTGACTAAAATTGACCACCCTTACCCTAGGACATGGATTTGTCAGTCACCCTTCACATGTAAAAACGATTACTCCCACATATTTCAATCATGTATTGGCTGTTGGAGGGTCAGTTATTTTATCCACTATTAAAGTAAAGATGTCAATCAATACACATACTTTCAATTTACCAATCCAACAAAACATAAAATACAAGTGGACAAGAGACAACCACCTCACACCAGCAGCAGCAGCAGTTGTTGGCAGATTGTCATATCATTTGTACACATTTTTAAGGGCACTTTTCTCCCAGGTTCCGCTGATTGCACATATTCACATGTGAATGTTACTGCAATGCCCCCTGTGGGCAAAACACAGGTGATTAATGAGAACCTATGACCAAATGAGTCTTTAACGGTGAGAAAAAACAGAGTGTTTTTTTGATGTAAAAGCGACCGAGTGAGCAGCCTGAGGCAGCACAAAATGTTGGCAAACTGCAGCAGGCAGACACACATTAAAAAAAAGAATAGACCACACATACAGTACAGTGCTGCGTTAACAATAAATAAACTCATAAAGGACCTCGAGAGTTGAGGTGGATACACAGAGGAAAAGTGTGAATGTTTGTGCAATGTGTGAAGACACATGTACACACAGCAGTTATGTATCCTGACATGTTTGTGATAATAAAAATACATACTGCGTATTGAGGCTGACACGCACAGATTCCATTGTACCGTGTCCACTGATGAGTTATCTGCAGATGTCTGGACAAACAAGCCGGCTGTAATCTGCAAACAATTGCATGAGCATTATCACTGCCCAGCAGAGCACTCACCAGCGCACTATCTCTGTCACACACTCATTTTCTCTGTTTGTCTGCTATACAAACACACACAGGTTAGAAAGGCTACTTTCAAAATGTAATTGCTTATAGATTACTCTTTGTATTTCTGACTCTATGCTGATGCGTTCAGTTACATCCAGACGACTGCTGCTCGCAAACTTGAGGTTAAATGGCACTTCATTTCATTTTGATTTCATCATTATCATAATTTGCAAGAATGATCATTCATTTTTCATCTATTAAAAGATGACTATTTTTTTCCTCATTAGCAGCAGCATCAAGCCTTTCTGGTCTGTCTTTCCTTTTCTCTCTCCCTCTGGTCATCATCAGTCTTGCTCAGTTTCCATCCGCTTGTTTCATTCATTCTCAATCAGTCTTTGTCTCCCAAATCTGTCATCTGACCCCTCTTACGCCTCTCTGCCAACATAATGGAGTGCCTTTACAGACTTTTCTCTTGCTCTTTCTTTAGTCTGGCTCTTTTTTTATACTTATTTTTCTCAACATTGTACTGCTACTTGTTCTCTCTTTTTCCATCCACCCCTTAGTATTCATGCCTTCTCCTGTGATCAGTACCCCATGTGTCAGTTACACATACTTGCAGATTGGGCTTAGATTTAACAGTAAGTAGGAAATATTCGCTAAGAATTCCACAATTAATTCTTCAGATGTTTTTAGATGGCCAATGCCTGCTGCTGTTTTTGTTTATTGTTATTCTCAGCAGGCTAAAGGCACTGTAGTGCAGGGACATCCCAGGAGGCTGGCTGTTTCTGAGCCGTAATGATGATGTTCTGTAAATTAAGTCACACATCCTCACTGTTGAAATGTAGCAGAAAATCCTGACACTTTGTGTAAGAGGGTGGGTTGTTAATGCTTTGATGCCTGTCCATTTAACTGGTCAAACGTCGTCTTCTGACTCTGTACAAATGATGCAAAGCTCTCCCATTTGTCTACACTGCCTATGGCAAGGAAAGACATGCCGTGTATTAAAATAACAAATGTACTATCGCTACTGTATGCTGTTATTGCTCATGAACAGTCAACCACAGCCACATGTGACTGTGTGTAACAATTCATGGGACTGGCACTGATTTCCTCGGAGGAGGCCGTATAGCTAGACATCTCAAGTGTTTGGGCAGCAAATCTGTTGTCCACTTTGTGACTTGGATGTCTGAGTGTGGATGAAAAGGGCGACTGTGAGGAGGGCTGAACTGTCAGGAACAATCAAGGCTGACATCTGAAATATTACAGAGACAGAAAAGAAAATGACCCGTTCAGAAAACAAACTGCAAAGATGCTTGTAGTGCATCTCTGAGGAACAGATAATTCAGAGTCAGTGCAGGAAGGATGGTTAAAGTGATGAAAGGGTTTGACTGAAAAGTAGAGAAATCAAAGGATTAAGAAGGGCTGTTGTCGACTCTGAAAGGTATACAGAATGAAAGGCGTTTAATCAATACAGCCTCGGTGTTAAATCCTCTCACGTCCTGGCAGGACTCCTTGTATTTGGCCTCTTTATCTCTGATGCCATCATGCTCTCTTTTTTTTTTTACTGGATCTGTTTAACTCTTTTTGAGCATGTGGCCACATGGTCCAGAGTTGTTTTTCTTTATCGAGAGGAAAAAGCTGAGAGAGGTAACAGATGCGATGAGCTCTGGAGAGATTTGGTCTGCTGCCAGGAGGGATAATTTTCAATTTAGACAGGGTTTTACCACTTTACCATCTTTTCAGCATTGTGAATATCTCTCTTCCGTGATCTCTCTCCACGCAGGTGGCTGTGAGAGTGCACGCCTCTGAGAGTTTAACATCTTATCCCCGTGAACTCTCTGAAAACAAAACACTACATGAACTTGAGAATTGCTTTTCCCTCTTTACACTCCACTTGAAACATCTATTCCATGTTAAGAGCCTCAGTCGGGAGCATCATCTGTAAATGGCTCATCGGTGTTGTCCCATTTCACCTGAAGTATTCCCAGCAGGGAGGATTTTAAAGAAAACAGCACAGGACAGGATGTGCAAGAATAAGCATGCTTGGTGAACCAAAAGGAAATGGATTTCCCCTGAGGGGAAGTGACATTCTTTAACATAACCTACTGTAAATCTCTACATGTTGATGCTCTATCTGCAGCTAGCTCTCTTTGCCACTTCCTCTTCTTTCATGTTCAGCTTTTTTCCTTCTGCCCCTCTGTCAGCCATCAATGATGTCCATTTGCAGGCATTTTGTGAGAGGTAAAGACATCTCTTTTCTCCAGCACCACTCCTGTGTTCTTCGATAAAATTACTGTTTTTGGCTCTGAGGAGAGCAATATAATGGTTTCAGTTCCCCGTGTGGCTGTGAGGTAAAGAGGCAGTAATACTCTCAATAAAACATACACTTAAACTGATATTGATTTTTTTTTACGTGTGTATAGTTTTAAGTGGCTGAAATATGTTTTTTGTTGACCCCGTCTGCAGCAATTCATTGCTCAGCTTCCGTGTCAGTACTCTTTTCCACCTGAAGTCGCCGCTGATGCTGTGATGAAATGCAAACTTCAGACAAGTTAGAGAAAAATTAAAGATTTTTCGTGCGATTGACTATGAAGAAATGGGTGTATAACTTTTTTTCAAATATCATTTGGGTGTATAGTGTTAATTTGAGTGACGACAGTGACAAAGCTGGACTGCTGGTTTCCAACCACGTCAGTTCAAAGGCTGTGCCGCCTTGAAGGCAACAGCTTTGAAATAGAGTTGGAACTGGAGCGCTTTTGGAGAGCCACAAGCTCTGGCCAGCTTCCCAGGGGCCTCATTAGGGACTGTGTATGATGGGTAGATGGAGGAAGTAGGGCATCGCTACCAAACACACAGCGGCAACACAAAATCACACATGCACGTCTGTCTCTTAGCCACACACAGTCATACATGCAGACACGTAGCAGGGGGGGTATGAAAGCCGCAGTAATTGGCAGTAAAGCAATGTGTCAGGATGACTGTGTACACCAAGTGCCATGCAAATGTCAGAAATAAGTTTAGACAGATAAAAAGAGGAAAAGAAAAATTGAGTGTCACTCAAAATTTTCTTACTGTGAAAGCCAAATGAGCTAATTGAAATCACAGTGTGCAGACTGTTCTGTTATTTTGTCAGTTTAGTTAATTAATTTCATGTGTTTTTGTGCGTGTTTGTTCATAGTCGGATCAATTATATACGTCTCTCTGTCTCTGTGTGTCTTGGGTCATTAGCTACAACAGCTTAGGCTCATTGTGACTTTCAGAGCGTCTCCAGAGTTGATCTCACAGTAAGTGTCATTAAGCCGCACGTCTTTTCCCGCAGCTGGCGAGCGTGAGTGTGTACGCCTTAATGTGTGTGAGCAAGTTTATGAATTGTGACTGTGTGTGTGCGAATACACTGGAAGCAGGCTGTGTTTCGACATCCTACATTTAGCTCTTCCACAGCTCACTGACAGAACTCCATATGGTGTCTCTCAGTTTCTACCTCATACACCCATCACAATGTGTGATTTATGCTTTTTTAATAGGCCGATCCCTGTACATTCACGGAGAGGAAAAAAAACTTTCTACCTATCCACTTCCTGTAGGATGTGTTTAAAAAAAAAGACAAATGACCACATTCACATACATGACAGCTGTTGTTTTTGTGTGTGTGTGTGGCACAAACTGCCTCTGTCAAAGATTACATTCTGCTCCCTCTAGCATATAATCCCTGTTACTGTTTACTTCTGGCTCTAGTGGCTACAAAAACAGTAAACAAGTGCTTAATTCTCTTTAATATACAATAGTTGGAAAAACTGAATCATTTCCCAAAAGAACTGTTTATAATCAAAGTCTCTGCTGTCACACCATTGAACAAGTATAAAGGAGTCAAGCATGGCTCAATATGACTATTGCAAACTTGGCACATTATGCAACTAACCCCCTTTGTTTACATATTTTTATTACACACACACAACCACCATGTATATATATATGTGTGTGTGTCATGCAAGCAACATACTCCACAGCTGAGATATTCAGTCAAGTGTTAAAAATTGTAGTTCACTCTGCAGCCTCTAGGGGCTGGGTCCAAAACGACTCCCATGGTAAAATGGGCCCTGTTACAACAAAAACATCTAATCTATCTCCCTTTTACACCTGTAGGGTGAATTTCTATTAATAATAACTCACTAGTTTAATTAATTGCATTAGTACTTACACTTACTCATGATTATGGGCGTGGCCACTTTCAGTGACAGGCGGGTGCTGTATTCGTGTCCGAGCTTACTGCTTCTGCTTACTGCCCGCCCACCTCAGCTCCACTCATGCCCCACCTCTTCGCCTGTATTCTGAGTTTTGTTGACACTGTTAACATGGCGACAGTCTCCAACAGGGACTCATTACAATGCTTTCTGACCATGGCAACCTCAAAAGAGAGGTTCAAGTGGATTTATTAAAGGGTGTTTTTTTTAACCCTATGATCCATATCTAAACCCAACCAGTTATTTTTAATGTCAAAAACTAATCAAGCATTAGCTGAGAGTGAAATTGCATCAGCACAAAATGAAAAATCAACAGGAGCCAGACACCAATCTCCTTATGTGAACTGTCTTTGTACCTGCTGATAGACTAGAATGAGCAAAACATACAATCTCACATTTGTAGAGCTTTTATTGTTAAACTAATTTCCTTTCTCCAACAATGCTGCTGTGGCATTTTCATTAAAATGTTTTGAATGCATACTTTCAATCTACTAATTGATCTACCTATGTGTACACTGACTGTTGGGAATATTTTTTTTATTCAAAGCATCTGTGTCTGAGACAAAAGCAGCTCAGAGGTATTTTATGCCTTGAAGGCATCCAGTCATGTGACATCTTTACAGCATAAACCCACACACACACACACACACACGTGTGTGACTGCAAATGTATGCTAATACATCTATACTATGTACAACCAGTTATTTCTGGCAAACAGATTCTGTATAGACACAGTTAGGCTTGTTTACTAGTGTCCCACAGGTAAACCCCTACAGTTCAATAACATACAGAACTGTCCTGTAATGAGGCCAGATGGCACAATGGGGGGTGTCTGTATCCCTTTCATCCCCACTAGGAGTAAAATCATTTGCAGTATATCATACAATGTCTGGCATGTTGGCAATGGCAGCATACTCCGAGGGATGTAGACAAGCAGCGTCTCAGTGCATTTATAAAGAGGAAGTTTGGACAACTTATGATGTTTTTGCTCTATGACGTGACACAGGCTGACGTTTTTGATTTTATTATGGGAGTATTGTTAATTATGACATTTTGTTGCTAACCCTGTTCAACTGCATAGGTAGGGGCAACATTTGTTGTCTCAAAACTCCTGCTGTGTGTTTTGCTTTTTTCATTTTCTGGTTCCATTTTGAAAGTACATTTCCTTCTTTCGTGGCTTACTCCAGTGCCCTTTTTCTGTTTTTCATGCTTTTTCACCTGCTTCTTGTTGTTGCCTCTCGTCTTTGTAATTTTAGACCCTGCCACACCCACCTCTGATTACCTCGCAAGTTTACAGAAGAATGTGATTTGAGATTGATCACTTTCGCAGCGGTTATACCTTTTTGATCCTAACCTTTGCCCACCCACTCATCTGATTTATTTGTCTTCTCTGGCTGCCTGTCTGGCCTGACACAAGTGATCTAAGTTAAAAAAAAAAAAAAAAACATTTGAGAACTGTTTGACTTTTTTTTTACTTGTCTGCACCATGTCTTGTGTTAAGTTGAAACATCATTGCACAGCTCCTTAGCATCACATGTGAAGCATTAGTTGAGCTGTTCTAGACTCTTATGCTAGCATTTAATACACAATTGGTAAAACAAATCAAAGCCAAACAAGAAAACTGGACTGTTTTTACAGAAACCACCTTTTCTCATAGCACAGATAGTAACTTAACATTACCTATACTGTAAGGTCTCTTCCATATTTGTTTATATGCTTTACAGCGAACTTAGAGAAACACAACGTTTTCTGTCTTGGTGTTAATGTCCTAACATTCATAATTTCTATGTATTGTGTCATATTTTTTTGAGCGTGACTGTTTAAACCCTTTTCTGGGTCAGCACTGATATAAACCCTAACAGCAAGATGGATCTGTCAGCTTTCTATGAGAACACTGAAGCCTGAGGCTCATATAAACAAATTGCAGTGTGAACATTGATTGTAGGAGGCAGGTGTTGGTGGATTTGTTTGCATGTTTGCTTGAAGGATTTCTTGTACCAGCTTCCTTTAGCAATGTTTGTGAGTCAGAAACACTCACAAGTCTTTCTCTTTTACTGTTATGTTTCGTTAACCATATGTTGCTATTCATGTGGGACTGGATTTTGAGGACTCTTTCACACCTCTCCTCTCATCCCACCGCTCTCCCCGTCTCTCCAGCTGCCCTTCTGAGATACACCAAATCTCTAATCTTCTAATTGGTAGGTAGTCTCGGCCATTACCTGCGCGATGACAGGGTGGAATCGATACGAGGCACAATGCTAAACAATGTGTCCCGCTGTTTCCCTTTCTGCCCTGTTTTTTTCTCTCTCTGTCACCCACTCTGTTTAAATTCACGGTATCCAAGGCAACGGCTCTCAACAGCAGTGAAATAAACATGCCTTTAATTTGTCTTTATTACTGCCCTGTTGTTCTTTTCTTCATCTCTTTTTCCACATTTTGTACACACTCAGTATGAAATGGGGAGCCAGATTTGCAAAATGTCTTTCTACGCTCCATCAGCTTAAAGTAATCAATGGAAACCTGGTTCTTGATCAATGCCGCTAATTTACCCCCACCAGTCTCAAGTGTTGCAGTATTCACTGAATAACACAGTCCAGTCTGTCTGATGAACAGTCCTCTAATGGACTTTGATGACCGATGAAAATGGAGCGAACACCATGCTTGTGAAGGGGTGAGAAAGGAGGTCAGAGAGTATTTGCCTATTGAGCATGAATGATTTTTTTTTTTATGGACAGTGAAACAAACTGACAAAGATATGGTTGCTTGTTATTCCCCCATCCTGCCCATCCATCTTTTCATAAGCAAATGAGTATCATCATCATCAGCGTCATTGTCATGATCAGACAGTTTAGCGACATTCATTATGAGGTAGATAAAACACTCTCCGAGCAGCACCTAGCTGTGAGTAAACATTGTGTCTTTACACATACTGTTTGTAAAAAAAAAAAAAAAGGCACCTTCATTCCGAGCTGTGCAAATTGAATGCACTTTTTGGACCATTGTCACGTCTGAGCTTCTCAAATATGTGTGTGTGCATACAGAGCAGAAAATGAATAAATTCCCCGGGGAGAATTATGTAGGGTTGAAAATCTTATTTGAAGCCTGCAGTGAGCGGTCCCACCAGATTATTCTACTAAGCGGAGCCAGAAAATGGCAACAATCAGTGAATTCTAGCACAGGGGCAGAACTTCATAACACTCTGTCATGGTCGACCAAATACCAGTAAACAAAAAAATAAATAAATAAATAAATAGAAAAAAAGATGATGGATGTTTCCTTTCATGGTGGAAAATGAAAAACCCCCACATAGGTTCACGCAAAGAAAGGAAAGATGATAGTAAAAGTGAAATTTAGTTTTAAAAAACATTTTTATCTTTAAGACCAGTACCAGCTGTCAATGTCATGTATGACACAGCAGTTTGATCGTATAAGTACAAACATAACACAGAAGTTTGATCTTTTTTTACATTGGTGAGAAAAGGTGAGAGACCGTTTCAAATAGACAGAGATGTCTTGACAGAGCACAACAGCTAAAATGTCTCCACTGTTAAAGATTCTTTTTTTCTTGCTACTAGAATCACATTTGAACCATGTCTAATATCTGCAAGCTAAGAATATAAGCTCTTTATTTAGAACAGCCATGCTGAGTCTCCTGCTTGAATGTTGTCTTTTTAATTAGGACATTTACTGAGTTTTGGCCTTGTAATATGTGAGTATTCCTGAAAAGCTCTCTAGAAAAAAAAGCATCCCTCAGGTGCAGTAGTCTTGTCTTGTGCTTTGACAGACTCTCCGTCAAAACTTCTCTGGTGATGGAATATTTACATATCGAGCTCAGGAAACAGTTATCATGATACTGTCACTGAGCCAGTGTGTCTGCATTGAGCGAGAGTGAGGGCAGTGGATTAATCACTAGCAGCTGGATCAGCCTGGACTGCCTCTGTAGCTCTGTAACCTACAAAGGCCCTTACTCTACTTTCAAAGCAATGTCACTTTTGAACAGCGGCACACGGGGGATTTTTGTAGAAGAAGCACTCTAGATTTTTCATTAAGAACACACTGACAGGATGTGATGCTCCATCTTTAAAGCTCTTGTTAATAGGACTCTAATCATCTTGTCAAAACGTATAAATCCTGGATAAATAATGCATAAAAGTGTGTGGTGACATGCACAGATCGCACTGTTCATTTTTTATATTATATTATTGTTTCCATCACTTTATGGCCTAAAAAACTGCAGGCATACAGCTCTAAATGTTTGAATAAAAGTCCTGAAAATGTGACCATTTGTTGTCTCTCGTTCATGTGAGAGGTGTTTTAGCATTTTAGCTCAGCTCAGCTTAGCATAAGGACAGCAGGAAAAACAATTTATGTCCAAAATTATGGCTACCAGTGACACTAAAACAACAGCTGGAAGCTGCGACTATAAACAGCCTCTGTATTGTCATCACAGGAGGTTGTTCCACACTGCACAGAAATTCAGGGGTTGATGTAAACACTGCTGTTCGTTAATAGCTCAAGGCTGATGTATTCCTGTGATACATTCAACAATATTTTAATTTTGAATTTTGTTATTATTTCCAGTACGTACTTTATCGCTGTTAGCATCTGTAGCATGAATCCACAGAGCCCCTAATCTAAACCCAGTATTACAGAAAAGGGATTTGATCGTCACAATGCAGAATAGGTAAACAGGCTGGTACTGCCGCCTGCACACAATCAGGCCTGTTTGGCTGATGGATGAAATGGCTTACAGAGGACACAGGCTCTGTGACATTGATGGACAGTCTGATATTGCCTCTCTAATCTGGCCTCCACTCAGTCACACACACACACACATTTCTCTGTGTCCCTCTCACTCTTACAACTCACCCTTTCTTCCTAGTTTTCACAGTTCCGCCCTGACTCATACTTACTGTTGCTGCACTCCTCTCTCTCCATCCTTTATTATCTCTCGCCTGCTCATCTCTTGTCTCATCGTGTCCTTATGGGCATTCATGTTGTCTCATTTCTTTGTTTTTGGACTGTTCTGCACCTCAGTCACACTCTTGCTGCTGCTCTGTCTGTCCTTGTTTGCTCAGAGCAACACACAGATCCTTATAATCATTTCAGAAGATCAAACAAACTCTGCAGCTCTGTGTGAAGGACAATGGGGAAAGACATTAGCAAAACACGGCTACAAAACAGTCTGTAACAAGTTGCTTTAGAGTAATCTATAATTCAGCGCTGTATGACGTAGACCCACAAGTCAATCTGGTCTCACTTTTTATCTTTTTTTCTTGTTTTTCAATAACATATGTTATTCTGCATTTTTAATACCAGCTGTGTGGCATGTTAGTTAGAAATTGCTTATTAGTAAAGTTATTTTAATGCATTAAAGGATAGATAAACTGAAAAAGGCTGTTGGAGGTAAACAGGGCTTGTCTTCCCATGAGATAAAAAAACTCTATTGATCGTTTGTAGCAGCAGCTTATTAAGACCCATCGTTACATTTCATTGTCACTGCGCCCTCGAGTGGCCTCAGTGATTATACATGGAGCCTAGGAGCGACCGAGACCCCTGGGAGACGTTTACCTCTGGAGATTTTACCACTTTAACTAGTTACTGCTAAAGGTGTGATGTAATTCTATTCCATGTGCCAGGCAGAGGTGAGTCAGAGCCACAGAGACTGTGTAGAAAAGCTTGGACCTCTGTTTTCTCCTGTTTTTTTAAAAGCTGAACTCCAAAGCTGAAGCTGTGTTGTTTGTTGTTGCAGGAAAAAACAAAAAGAAACCTTGCCTCGTGTTTACATATCCACAACATACATTTATTTTCCTCACTGTACCACTTTTGTTTTCAGTATTTCTTATGCAGAAACCTATGCTCATTAGGCTTTTCAATTGGTTTTGCTGACATAAAAACAGGTAGCTGGGGAAAACACTCAAGGCACAAACCATTAAGTAAGAAAACAACTGATGTGTGAAGATTGGATATTATGACTCAGGGTCTTTGTCTAAAGCTCACCATCAGCTGTAAGCTTTAGCTCAAGCTAAGCTGGAAGGTGTGCGAGCTGCATGCAGTCTGTCTCTGCTGTGAAGCACCTTGTCTGCTCTGACTTCCTATCTGTTGCCTGTCTGCCAGCCGATTAACCTGTGCGCACGTACTGTCACTTGTCTTTTTTTTGCCAGGGAGGAATATCTTCTCTTTCAAAGAACACAGCAAGTCCGAATTTTTCACATTTTTAGCTTTTTCTTACCTCCCTGTGTCATTTTCTGTGCCACCCGCATAAACTCTATTGAAACAAGTCTTTCCTGCTGCTTGTAGTGCTTTTTTATGGTTATGGTTTTTCATATTGCCTTTGTTTTCCCTTTTACCTGTGACCTTTTTGCACTGTGTCCTGGTTGTGCAGAAAATAGGAGTATTTGTGTTCTTCATGGGATGGAGATGGAGCACTTAAGACTTGACTGCAGCCCCCGCTGTTTGATTACAGTAATCAGTCGAGAGAGAGAGAGAGAGGGATACACAGAGAGGAAGAGGAGGGCTTGGAGTTTGTGCATGTGTAGAACTGGACAGTTGTCGGTCATATGAAGCAAAACAGACCATTTCTGAGGACTTTGAAGTACACTCGACTTCACTCTTGTACTCATCTGAAGAACGTGTGGACAAATATCAAATAGATCAGTGGATTCTCCTGGAGGGGAGATAAAAGAGAAGCAAAGCACACATATTCCTAGAGGGCCTTAGTATGTTTTCCCCGACTTTCTGCTGTGCTTTTTTTTTTTTTTTAGTGTTGATCAGTGTGGGTGGTTATGGTTTGAAATGAACATTGCTCTCTTGACATGTTGTTGGTTTCCAGTGATGCATTACTGACCCACCTCAATAGCAGCTTAAATGTAGAACATAGGTCAGATAAACTACCTGGGAATTGAAATCCAGTATTAGCAGAATATGGTTGGTAGGGGGTTTTTACAGTATGTAGTATGGGCATGTGTGTATGTGTTTTAAGGACATAACATAAATACAATGAATGACTCATGCACTATTTAAATGCCTTCTGAATAAAAATGTTCATATCCACCTCTCACATCTCAGCAAAAACTGCTGCCAAAGTCCGGTTAACAGAGCTGCATGTTAATCTGGATATTACACAACCCTTTCTTCAAAGGCTGCCCTTGAATATCTGCACAGCAAGATGAAAATAAATCAACTGACATGTTTTAAATACACTGATTTGACTAAGTGACATTGGGAAGTATAATGATACAACCCAAGTTTTAGAGGTGAGATGTGCTACACGTGTCTGTTGGAATTAGTCTGTCTGGAAGCAGCACCAGAATCAGAATGACTGGATAATGATCTCAGAGACTGAGAGATTGATCCAGTCTTCCATCACTGTAATGAGAGACTATAAGACACCCACAGACAGGCTCCCAGAAGAGATGGCAGTAAACGGTGAACAATTTCTCCAAGTGAATGTAACAGAGTTTTTTTTAAGGGCCCAGCGGAGGTTTTGAAAAATTAGAGCCTATCGCTTTAAACAACGACCTCTTACATCATTTCTGCACATCCTATGAGAAAGATGCACACAGTTGCTGATGAGGGAAGGAATGGGGTTGTTAAATCAAACAGCTGGATCGACAGGGAAGCAGATCCAGCCCCTATCCACAAATGTATTCCCAAGATAGTCGTACAGATGGGCTGGATTGCTGACAATAATGAGGCAGATTTAGCTGGAATACACAACCACTCAGCCACAACATTAAAGCCACCTGCCTAATGCCACAGAGGGGGTGTGTGCGCTGTCTCTTTTCTGTGGCCAGCCTTCTCTCCTCTTGCTCATGAGCCAAACACATGTCTGTTGGTTACCGGCTGTAATTCCTTGGACCTATTCTGGACTCCTGTGAACCACTGCATACTAGGAAGACCTGCCATTTTGTGGACTCAGTTGTCTAGCTGTCAGGATTTGGCTCTTTTAAATGTCACTCAGATCCCATTTTACAATTTCAAACACACACCAACTTAAAGACTGTTCACTTGCTGTCTGATATATCCCACCTCTAGACAGATGCCAGTGTAACAAGATGAGTAATTTTTACTTCACCTGTCTTTTTATAATGTGGACTATTATTGGTGTAAGTACAAGCTGGAGATGATTCAAACAACTTCTTCATGCATTTTTTTTGATATATTGCAGAAGTCAAATGTGACACCAGGATGATTGGCACCAAAATAATCTGTGGCCTTGATAAATTATCAGTACACTTTATCACACTGTATGCCTAAGCACTATCGACTGAAGACTGAATAAATTACTCGCTGAAGCAGTGATTTGCATGAACCTGTCCTGCAAACTCTGCATGTTATTCTACAGCTTGTTTTGGGCTTTACTCGTGTCTATGTTTCATGCTTCCTGTCTTCCTGGAATTGTGTTGGGTTTTATTTGCAATGCAAATCACTGTAGAGTTCAAGGGCTCAATTTGACATCAAAGACATGTCCAGAGTGCTCACATCAGAGAGAGATGAAGGTGCATGTGGCGACGTTCCACTTCTTTTATAATCTCTTTTCATTAGATACCAAGCGTTGACCAAAGTAAGTGGCCTCCATCTCCTTTACTTGTAGCATCCCATGCTGCCACCATCACCTCCACCTAAGCCACCTCTGATCTAGCCAAATGTTCACAAGAGATTTTGCCAAAAAAGCTTTGTAAACATCTTTGAACCATGCATCATTAATGCACAGAGCCCCTTTTTTTGCTAAATGCTAAATCATTTGATTACTTTTTTTTGTTTTTAATTGGCAAAATGTAATAAATGAAACTAAACACCTAAATATGTTTTTGGCAGGCAAGAAAAAATAGACCAAAAAAAGCTTTATCTTGCTTTTTTGTGTCTCATCTTGAGTGATATTGTTTCCAGCAGCTCAGCAATAAATATATTTTAATAGAACTGTGAGTAAAATTGAAATCCTATCTAAACAGCTACTAAAGCAGTCTCACCAGCAACTGTTGTTTTAAAGCAAATATTTTATGGTTTGTGAAGGAAAAGCAATCCCCTGAAAAACAATGCAATCACACTAAGATTTAATGCATAAGTAACAAGCCGAAAGACAAACTGCTTTTTGAAAGAGAATGAACAACCTTATTGGAGCCCTCCTTATTTTAACCTTCATTCCTCTACACTATCTCTTCATTCCATCTTATATGTCCCATTCCTACTCCTCTCCATCTAAAACCTATGCATCGCCTGGTCCTGATACCCACTTCTGCACTGGATTATTTATTCAGAAGGAACTCTATAAATCATGTCGACCTAGTCAGTGTGTGATGTCTACTGAAGTAGAGAGAAAAATATGAACGCATGTGAGAGAACCAGCTCCCTCTAGAAGACTGTGACACCTGGGCTGTTGTGCTTAATGCTGAGCTAACCTCCTCCTCTAGAGAAAACCCTGAATGCTGAAAAGCAGACAGGCCAAACATTAAAGTTGTGCTGCACACACTGATGAAACTAGGCTGACGTACACAGCACATACACTCTTAATACAGTAATGACTGCAGAGGTGTATTGGAATGTGTGTAACCCTTTAAAATATTTAAACAGACATGAATGATTACTGTAATAAAGTGGGCCACAGGAAAAGAAGACGATAGACAAAGAAAGAAGGGGGATTTCACTCAGGCATTGTTCATGCTATAAAGCTTGTTTAACCATGCCGTGTGGATCAAATGAGCTGTGTGTTGTGTTTTTATTCCTTTCTATTAGTCTGGAAAAGTGAATGCAAAATAGGTCAACTCTCATCGATCCAATGATGAAATATTGACCAGGTTACCAGAACGCCAAATCTGGCCACAGATGCTTCATGCAGGCCAAAAATGTCCACGCACATAGGTGGAGGGGTGGAACCGTTATGTGGCTTAAATGCTGCTTGTTTTCTGTTGCTTTGTGTTCCTACCTGGTCAGGGCTAGGCTTTGATTTGGGATATTTTACACCTTCCCTCCTCAAGCCTCCTCCCTATGATCAAGAATTTAATCTTGGTGTACCAATTTAAAGGATGTGTCAATGTCAAGTCTTTTATTCAGTCTCTTTCTACCCTTTCACACTGGGGAAATCAATCTGGCTACAGCGGGATTTGGGCCGTATCTGGATATATCCGGATATTTTTTTTTTTCTGAGTCTGAACAACACGAATCCGGATATATCCGGATTGATTTCAATCCACCTCTTGGAGGTAGATCTTATACCCCATTCACACTGGGGGAAAAAATCTGGCTAAAGCGGGATTCGGGCCTATCCAGATGTTTTTTTTCTGAGTGTGAACACCTCGAATCCAGCAGTATCCAGTTTGATTTCAATCCGGCTAGATCCACCCACGAGAGGTGGCCTGAACGGACTCTGTATATTACGAGGCGCCACCTAGTGGTTTGGAGGACAGCAAACACGCTGGATGAGTGCAGACATAAGTGTGTGCTAGCCAGATTTGAAAATAGGTCTGAACGCATCCAGCTTAAAGGCTGTCTGGGCTCAATCCTACTCTAGCTGGAAAGACTTTCTCCAGTGTGAACGGGACCTAACTGGATTGGCTTACATCTGGCTCAGGTCTGAATGCTAGCGAATTCTGCTCACGGGGACAGTGTCCGGGTCGCGTACAAAAGCGGCATGTAAACGACCATCGAACTACGACAGCTTTCCCCTGAGTTTATTTTCGACAAGGCTACAAAGAACTAAACGGCTTTTTGATAAAAAAAAAAAATTAAAGACACTCGGTCCTACCACAGCCTGAATGGACTCTGTATATTACGAGGCGCCACCTAGCGGTTTGAAGGACAACAAACAAGCCGGATTAACCTGGATTGAGCGTGGACACGTGTGTGTGATAGCCATTTGAAAATAGGTCTAAATGTATCCAGCTTAAAGGCTATCCGGATTCATTACTATTCGAGCTGGATTGACTTTCTCCAGTGTGAACAGGGCCTTTGTTAGTTGCAAAATGATATAATGTTACTCCACATGGTCATCAAGCAAGGATTTTTTACTTCCCTGTTCCCCTAAAAAAATAATGACAAGGACAAAGTATGGACAAATTGGAAAAGATTATGTTGTAATGAGAGAAATTTTTGTTTACAGGAAAACTCCATGACACAGATCCTGTCAAATGTGTTTTTAAAGGCCAGCTCCTATGAAAACTTTTCTCAAAACGGCTTTGACGGTTTGAAAAAATGTTTCTCTCTCCCACTGAAGAGTGTTTTTTTTTTTTATACCTTGGAACAAGCACACTAAAGATGTCAGACAGTGAGCCAGGTTGATGGTTGATGACAGTGCAGCGCTCCATCTGATTGGTGTCACGCACACTGGGATTTTTGTCAATGCGATAACAACGTCAGTGTGGCTATAGATAGGATAGCTGGAGAGAGATAATGTAGAACCTTCTCTCCTCACCTGTCTGCACAGACAGAGATGGTAAACCCGATGAAGGGAAGGGGGAAAAAAGAGAGAGGTGTAGAGGAAGTGAGAAATGTAAAAAGTGGTTAGAAGCAGAGATAAGATGGCTGTCTTTCAAAGTGAGTTAAAGACAAAAAGGACGCAGGCAGGGGGAGAGATGGAAAAGGGAGTGACTTTGTGAGCCAAATGAGAACATGGCCATATATATAATTGCAGCCATTACCATCATTAGTCTTGTACTCAGATTCACTTGGCTCACACTCTGCCCGCACTCTTGCCAGCCTGCACAATGCCCCTAAAATAGCCCGGTGTTTTAAATTATGCATGATGATAGAAATAGACAATCTGCAGCAAGACAATTCCCTTCTGTCTCTCTGGCATATTGCTGCTTTTGCGAAGTTTGAAAACAATGAAAATTAACAGCCTGTTTCTCAGGAACTATTTTATCAAGCAAAAAGCATATATATATATTATTATTTTTTTTAAAGGAATGTCACATTTCCACATTATTATACTCTTTTTATAATACATCCAGTGAGTTTGTAAACTCTACATTAGGCTTAGCACATTTGATTTATTGCAGGTAGAAGGGTTCAGGACTTTTTCCCTTTCTGGTTGAATGGACTATGAGAAATGGAGTGAAAAATTAATTTGTGCAAGTGTTACTATAAAATGTGGGAATGCGTGATATACAAGCACAATGTGTCTTGTTTTTGATGGTTGTATTTTTTCCTTTTAAAGGCTCTATGTGAGTATTTTTGACCATCATACCACAGATGATTGCATCTCTCTCCTGTTATTTGGCTTATACATATTTTCATATAATAATCCAAATATGAAAGGCTTCAAATTCACATTTTCAGACATTGACTGTGCAACTTGGAAATTATTGAATTTAATATGTTTTTTTCCCACCTGGAGGCTGGCGAGTCATGAAGTTGGCTGTAATACATCAGAAAACCTAAGGCATATATGCTTTATGTTTTAAAATTTTATCAGTATGCAGTGCAACAGTGATCAAGATGTTCATTGCCATTTTAATATTTTGAAGAGGTGGAGTTGAGTTTGGCAGAACTGAAGAAGCTTGAGCATATCTGGTGTTTTCCTATGACACAAGCTTACAGTAGTAGGAAGCTATATGGAAATTTTAGTGTTGTTTACCACTCAGCGTGGTGTATGTGCTCTGCTGCTGGGTATGACTCACACTGGTTTCTTTGCTGGGAGTCTCCCTCAGGACAATGTGAACATTTTCTTTTCTTACATCTCTCTTTGTATCAATCTCCCGACCTCTGCTGCTCTGTTTGTCTCTCTCTTTCTGTCTCACGCACACACACACACACAAATTAGGAGTTTGAAGGCTGTTAGACGGCAAGATTATACTTAGTCTGCACAGTGATAATTATTCAAACTAGTAATTAGAAAATAGCATGTTGGAGCTGCTTAGATAGTCATTAGTCTTTTTTAAAAAAGAGTAGGCTGTGTATGTTTTGTCTTTATATTGCCCAGTCTGCACTGTTACAGCAGAGTGCCTTTTAAAGAGCACTTATTAGGAATGCAAATGATGTTAGGTTCACTTCAGCAGCTGCACTGAGGCCTGAGAGCAGGACGGAGAGAGAGAAGGAAAGAAAAGAGAAGGTTTTTATATTCATTCAAAACTGAACGTGCATTGAGAGGAAAGAGTGAGTGGATGAGAGAAAAGGGAATTCAGCAAATGAGAGGGAAAAAGAAAAAATGGAAAAAAAAAGAGAAAGCTCCCCCCACACAGACTTTAACACAGCATTCAATTTATTCATTTAAAAGGGAAGTGGCTTGGAGGCAGAACACAGATATTATGTTTGTGGAGATACGGGGCTACTGTAATTTCTCAAGGTATTTTCCATTTAGATGTACTGTGTATTCATGTGCTATGCCCAGTTGTCTGTTCTGTGATTCAGGTCACTCTGCTCTGTGGTGCAGTATGTTTACTGTAGGAGCAGATAAAGTACTCTCTTCAAGTCAAGCACGCACACACATTTTGTGATTATTAACATTTATAAGTGTTGCTGCAGTGGCTTTTCAGTCCTCAGATTAGGACTTTTTTACTTTCAGAGAAGCATTAGCTCGCTTGCTAAGACAGGTTAATGGAAGTAAACTGAGGGCACACAGATTTTACCTTATTGCTTTTGGATGCATTGGTAGTTGTAAAATACTTGGAGTATATAACTGTTTAATGGATTATGATTTTGAAAATGTGGAAATTTGTGTGTAACTATTAACACTTCTGTAGCATTTGTGTTTCATTTTTGACTACAATCTTCCTCTAAATGCAGAGTTTATTTTCTATTAGGAGCATCAGACTCTTTACTTGAACACTTGGTAGCTTATTTTCCGTTGCTTCCAGTTCCTCCATTAACTCTTCGTTTTGTTGACTAGCTGCAGAACACTGGAGATAACTCAGAAGTTAATCATGACAGCAGGTAGGAGTAATTATGCAAAACTGCAGTTGAACTTTGTAAAAAAAAAAAAAAAAAAAACTAAATGTCAAACCTGTAGGAAAATTCTAATTGCAAGTGGCCTTTAACAAACTAACCAACAGATATGTTGGCAAATGGTCTCATCAACATGCATACTGTAGGAGTTAGTTTGAGCGATATTGGCAACACATATCCACAGGAAGAGTCTTGATCCTCAACAACAGATGGAGGTTGCTTAGTTGTGCATGATGTTTGAAGCTCTGGAGGAACTTTTTCAAGGTTAATTCGCACAGAATTGTGTGTTTTTCTTCACTACAAATCGACACCTGTCCGACACCATATTTCTAGGAGGGATTATATGTAATTTATTAGCAAAGATGATCATCTATGGTGTGTTTTTAGGCCTCCCTGAACTGCTGCATGAATAGTTTTGTTTTCTGTGCTTCAAACATTAAATCAATCATACAGTACAACTTGATAGATGTTTGTGTAGATGTGTTCCAGCTGCTCATTAGAAAGCACAGTGAATAGATGAAAGCTGTTCTTCAAGCAGATGCTTGGGTAAATATATATGACATCTTCACCGACAGCGCAGTACATCTGCCAGCCATCTCAATTAGCTTTCCATGTTGTTTAACTCCACAGGTGAGAGCATGACGGGTCCCTAAATCCTGCAAATTAGATGTACCAGTACTAATTGTCGGAATTAAGCTTTTAATGCAAGTTCAAGCAGTAATGGAATTGCCGTTCTAATTTTCTCATCATGCTGCTGTCGTCCCTGCAGTTAGTGTGTGCTTAACTCACTGGATTATGTGCCCGACCATCTTATTTCTCTTTGCAGGGTATTTTTGACGAATTGTAGATTCCTGGCATAATGCACCTTGCATTATTTAAATGTATTGACACATACACATCTTTACTTATTATATGCTAACACAGTTAAGTCTTATTTATAGTTGTATTGGATGGATTCATGGAATTTTTCTTGGATGGAAAAACAAATATTTCACATACAACACATGCAAAGTATGGATGTGCTGTAAAACTGATGATGGCTTTTGTCAGTGTGCATGCATTTCCCTTGCGGCTCCCTCTGCCATCGTGCTAATAAGGTCTCAGTGTATGTGTGCATTTGTGCGTGTATTTGACACCTTACAGGGGAAAACCATTTATCAGAAAGTTCTCAGGTGCTGGATCAATGATGAGAACATTTAAGAAATGGAATGAACTCTTCCTTCACTGGCTTCAGTGAAAATTGATTCTTGTAAGGCACCTGCTCAGAGCTGGGTGATCCGGTACAGTACCTTTGCTACACAAGTTGATTAGGTACCTTTAAAACACTGTTAGAGTGAGTCACAAGAACAGAAGTCAAGTACATTTGTGCCCTCATCTCCAAGTTTGATGTAAGGTAAATAACAGTAATGGTATGTTTATGGGCTGTCTCTCTCTTTTAGTCAGGAAGTGCTGTGTGTGTGGTTTACCAGCTACTTCCACGGGTGTGTTCTGTGCTTGTGTGCCTGTAAGAGTGAAATGCTTGGAATCAATAACTGAGAAACATGTCCTCATATGTCTTTGCACAAACTAAAGGCCAGTGTGGACCAGTCCAAGCAATTATATAGCGCTACTTTCATTTTACAGTGATTACATTGATTCGACAAAAAGACAAAAAGCAAGGGATTCATGCTAACTATAGATTACATATTAAACTTAAGATTTCTTCTTTTCTCTCCCATACAGCATCCTATGGAGATGGAGCACACAGTCTTATAGCAGTAGGATGGTAGTGGGAGCACTGGGGTGTCAAGTGTGACATTGTGGCAATGGCAAAGGCTTTACATGGCTCACGGGTCAGGATGCAGGGCCTCTTAGCAGAATTTTGTTCAGGTCCCCAGGGTCAGGACCAGCTCTGCAGCCACTGCTGGTTTTAATGATGCTTTTTCAGTGCAGTAAGGAAAGCACTGCCTGTATCTCTGTGTGTGTCTCTGTATGAGCAAAGCACTGTGTAAGAGTGAGTAAACTTGCCACTGTGATCCTGTCTTCCCTGAGTTGTCTTCTTGCTTACTTCTCTACAGCCTTGCCAAGAGCCAGACCCAGGGCTCATCTCTCACCCAGCACACCTGGGGTATATGGCCGCAGATGCAGCTACCACTGCTGCTACAACATCCCCCTTGACCCCAATATGCTACCCTTAAGAAGCTATCAGCAGACCCAGGGAAGCAAGGTTGCAGTGCTAATGGTAAGTGTTCAGATGTCACACCTGCAGGTTTGCTGGTGGCAACTTGATGAGCCATGCACTGTAGCTCCTTTGCTCCATTTGTGTCTTCCCCTGTATGTGCACCTTTTGCCTGGGTTTAGTTCTCTGCCTGTTTGTCTTCCTTTATTCCACTTGTTTCTTTTTACCTGTTTCTCCTTCTCTCTTGGCCTTGATGTATGTTTATTGCTCTATGCCAATGACTCAACAATGAGACAGAATCTTAAGGGTTATTTCTGGAGGCACTTGACCTTCTTAATTTCCTGTTTTCTGGGGATGCAATTAGCGAGAAGAGGAATGAAAAAAAAAACAGCTAAGCATAACAAGAACACCATTCAACCAGCTGCCACTGCCGGGCTAGATATCAGTGTTTATGTAATTGGAACGGTGCTCCTTTGTAATTGGCTTGCTTTATTCAGAATATTGTAGGGAAATGGGAAAACTGACTGAAATACAAAGAGACTGTTCATGGAAATGATCTTTCTGTGTAATGCACACTGACTCACAAACAGATCCCTTCCATGTGCATGTGCAAACAAGGCCTCCAGTCTGTACATATGTTTGACCATATAGGTTATTTGTCCCTGTATCCTCCACGGGAGCTCTATATTCTGAAGGATATACCACAGAGTGTCAATATTTAACTGGTGAAGATTTGAATAGGATTAGATTTGCATACAGTAAGTTCAGAGGATGCTACTAGAGGAGTGCTGCTTCCTGTATCACTTTGTCAAGTTGCACTCCATCTGTAGCCATTAAAAGACAAACAACAGTGTGTCCACAGGTTTTATGGTTCCCACTCTTTCAGTAGGATCTGGAGTTAATAAATACTTGATCACCGCAGAGTTATTTGCATGTTGTCTTGATAGCAACCTTTCCCACTGAAGATAAAAGCTAGATGATAGTAGGTATTTGTCCATTGTGCAGTGATATATAGGCTGCAATAACCTGCTTGCACAAATGGGCTTTAATGGAGGCCGGTTAATGGAGAGGGCACTCAAAAACAAACGCTGTACTGTACTTATAGGAAACAGAGATTTAGATTACTTTTTAGCAGATACAAATGAATCAAAGAACAGTTGAAAAGTGTCGATATGAAAAACACCAAGTGAACTTCTTGCCCTGTGTTGTACAGGATGTCTCAGCTCACCCCCTGTGCTTCATCCCTGCTCTCCATAGATGAAAGGGGCTGCTGAATCTTTTGGCATGCATTAGCATTCAGACACCCACCTTCTTCCCTTATCTGCTGTCAAAACAGCCACCTCTAACTTCCACTGAGAAACACTTTGACCACACATCAATGACAAGCTTTCTTATCAATGGCCTAAACAAGCTTGGTGCACATCAAAATCACGGACAGCAGGAGATGGAGAAAAGGAATGAGGAATGTGCCTCTGCAGAGAAAACCAGGCAAACACAGAGAAAGAGATAGAGAGCAGTGAGTGTGTCTGACATTTGTAGTGCTGGTAATTTGCTGTGTGAGACCTAGACAGAGAGGAATTAAAGAAGCCTTCCCTCATCCTCTGTGTAGCCACACACATCTCTGTCTAACATTTGTTTGGGGTATTTTTCCAATGACTTGCCCAGACCAATAAAGCACACAGGGGGGGTGGGGACTTGTCATACAGTGGCTCAGAAACACAGAGCAAGCGAGTTACAGAGAATAGAGAACGTGAGATAGAATAACATCAAGAGACAAGCGCAAATGGCGATGGAACAATTTTAAGGGGCTAAGGCCTTGTCATGAGGAAGCGCACATCTTGTGTCACTGCAGGGGGCAGTGCCAGGGCTGCAATGTGTGCATGCCTTACTCTCTGGGAGAGCATGTAGTATATACTGCTGTCACTGCTATATATACATTCCCATAAGTAGCCATAGTTTAAAAAATGCACATTAATGGAAAGTCACATAATTCCATAATGGTGACCTACAGGAATTTACTATACACCCTGCAGCATCTATAAATGATTTGCACCCTTTAATAAAGTACAAGCAAATATTGTTAAGGGCTTCATCCTTTTAACTTCACACTGTAGGCTTTTAACACTGACTTTATACCATTCATTTGTAGCCAGGTCTAGCCATAACAACAGCATAAATCCTGCCTGATTTTCACTCCCACAGCATGCACCCTGTGTGGCCTACTCATGAGTATAGAGTGTATACTGCTGCATCAGCACTTAACTATAAGCTAGGTAGAGAGGAAACACTTTGGTGCCATCTAGGCCGCATTCATGGAGGCTGAGCAACAAATACTTGGAGGACAATAAAAGTTTCAGGTTACAATCCAAATTGAGTAAATGTAATTTTCCTTGAATGCAGTACACATAGTAGGGCTCTTAAAATAAATCAGCTGACAACAAGCTAACTAAATAAAGCCATTTAAAAGCATGAATACAGGACTCAGGAATCAGGATGCTGATGACTGTATATGTGATGAAACACTATTTCTGTCTGCTGTCTATCGTCTCAGCAAATTGGTGACAGTGATCAATGGGGACGACAGGTAATTGCCCCAGCTTATAAACCTTTGCCTCTAAAGTTACCCCCTCTCCTTGTCATTTTAAACTCCCCACCCTTTTTCTTTGCCTATGTATGTATATGTGTTGTATCAGCAGAGTAAATATGCCGGTGGTGATTGAGAGTTTAAAGGTCATCTACAGTCCTTGCAGAGACAGGCTGGGGGTGGGCTGAGGGCTAAATGTCATTCTCAGTCTGAGCAGTGTAGTGCCTGGCCAGAGGGGAGGTCACAAGGTCTGATGAAAACAAATCCATCACTTGGCTGCCCAGGTAACAGGCTTGAGAGCTGAAGGGCTACAGAGAAGCAGGAAAGCCTTAGGTGACGGAGGCTGTGGGAGGGATGGATGGGAATGAGAGGTGTGTGTGTGTCGTAGGAGGATAATACTAAGCAAGGCTGAGCTGGCTGAAGATGGGAGAAGGCTGGTGGTTGGTAAAGACAGGGATGAAGAGGGATGGAGGTTATGTGTACTGTGATGCACACTTTAGGTACAAGCTTTCTATATCAGATTCACTAGTTTTTCACTTTTCAGAACAAAAATAATATAACTATATTTTTTTTAAAGCTCAGTCTGGTAGCTTCAGGGATTCATTCAATTATTTCTCTTTCACCGTCTCTCTTGATGCTGTCTGCATTTGAATGAATGATCTTTATTGTCATTATACAGCGGCCGGGTACAAGGCTTCTCTCTTAAAGTTAAAGATTAAGACACAGTTAAAAAAAGTTCAAAATAAAGGAAAAGAAAAGAATAGAAAGTTTGGAGCTGCAAGCTTAAAACAGCTTGAACTTGAGATTATATCTGTACTAAAGATACTGTAATAAATGACCATAGCACTCTTATAGTAATAAAAGTAGTATTTAAAACCATGATTTCCTCCCACTGCCTGTGTTTAAGTTACTTTATTACACTGCTTTTACAAACTTGCTACGGGTTTCAAAATAAAAGCCCTGTAGTATTTCAATGGACCCCTAACAGCGCCTTTATTGTGAAACATTTACAAATAGTATTCAGCAGGAAGGCAGAATTAAATGACAACAAATATGAGTGATCATCAAGACAACAAGAAGTTAAAACATTTATCCACATTTATTTAATTAAAGCAGAAAACAGGAGTTTATCCACACTGTTTTACACTGCATACACTGTGATTTCACAGTCCATTTATGTCAATAACCATATCAAAGTTGGTTTCTACATTACTTCAGACACATAATTTATTCTTTCCAAGTCAATAACATACCTGTTCCTATCTTGTTTGGACTACACAAGTTCAATTTTAAAACAAAGTAATACCCTCCATCAAATGCTTATTCACTTTGTTGCGGAAAACAGCTTCATTCAGATATCTGATTGGACTAGAGTGCTGACTCCATCAAGTCCCAAGAAGTTTAGGCAGACAGTGTAATTGCTAATCGTTGAAGCCTGAGACACACCTAACAAGGCGTGCTGGACCCCTTGCCTTGAGTACACGTCATTCTCTGTGGCTCTCTGACTGTAGTGAAAGCAATAGGCTGTCCCCTGAGACCAGTATAATGTACATCTTACTGCAGCTTCTAATGGGCTAATGGGGTGAGTGTGGAAAAAAGAATGGAGAACACTCTCCATTCTGACTGCTGCAGATAAAGAAAAAGTAGGTGGTGATGGACAGGGAAAGATGGAAGTAAATGGGAGAAAGAAACAAAGAAATGGAGTGAGAGGGAAAGGCACAGCGTGAGAAAGATGAAGTGACAGGGTTAAGAAAGTGAAAGAAGGAAAAAGAAAGTAAGACGTGCAGCAGTATTAGAGACAGTAATAAGAGAGTGAGAGGGAAAAGGAAAGGAAGGGAGTGAGATCGAGAGGCGAACAGTAATTATAAAGATAGAAAACGGGTGAGGCGGACACAGAGAAAAAGAAAGATGGTGAAAGGAACCAAGATATGGTGTAGAAGGGGAGAGAGAGAAACTGTTAAAGTGCTAAGAGGTTGAGCGGAAAAGCAATTTAGAGCTCTAATCAGATTGCCATTGAATGTGCAGGAATTAGACTTTGGCCTCAAAGATGTCTTGGCTACAACCAGACACACTCAGCATCCAACACCCTTTGGACCTTTGTCAGCTAGACAACACAGAGAACTCCCCAGAAATATGTGAGCATCTGCAAGAATGTGAATTTTAGGGGAATATGTGTAGGATTATTATCTGTGTGTGTGTGTGTGTGTGTGTGTGTGTGAGAGAGAGAGACTGTATGTGTGTTACCAGATGAGATGCTGCCGGGGAGATTAGTGAATTATATAAATGAGTTCAGCCTATTTGTTATGCTTGTGCTGAAAAGGAGATAAGTTGCTGAGTAGATTGTTCTTAAATGTGCAGTAAAAACACAGAATTCCCTCAGTGTTATTAATATTACAAAGGGGACTGAAGGAAGGCAATATCAGTGAATGAAAAGTTCGCACCAATGTGCTTTTTGTTGATTCACTTTTAATACTCACTTATAGCACACTAGCTGTATGAAGACAGTAAGCTGGCCTGTTTTTGTTTTTACGCTCTTGTCCTATAGGAGCCACTGGTGTAATTATTTTTCTGTATACTCACTCTGTGTTTTCCAATGGCCACACAATTTCTAGGCTGACAGGCCTTCCCATCATCTCCTATCTGTCTGCACCCTGGTCCAGGACAGGCCGCTTAGCAAAGGGAATTATTTTCGACACAATTCGCTGTCAGGGCAAATTGGTGCAGTGGGCTGAACTTGAGCATCATGGGTGATGGAGAAGGGGAAAGTATAATGAGGAAGGAGACGCAGAGGCAAAAAAAAAAAAAAAGACAAGCAGCAAGGATGATGGGGTGATGGAGAGCTGGGAAAGAAATGGGTGGTGCAACTCGGGGGGCAGATAAGGACATGCAGGCAGCAGTGGCAGAAAAGAGACAGATGGACAGTTGGGAAGCAACAAAAAAAAAAAAAAACAAGTGTGAAAACAAAGGACGAATAACCACAAGTGACTCTGCAGCTTTGTTGACTCTTGTTAGCACCCTCAGCTCGTTAGTCCTAAAATCACTGAAGACAGTTGGAGATGCTGCCTCTCAGCGACTGTGCTTTCCTTTCATGCTAGTACTGATAAAGTGGCATTCTTTCATGCTATTGTGCTATTGTGCATAGGTGCGTGTGCCTGTGTGTGTGTCTGCGGAGGAGTGAATGGTGTGGAATGAAGAGGCGGTGTGCCATTCCTCAGCATGTGAGTGAATGTGGAAACCGAAATACATCCAGAGCCACAGTACATCATCCCTCTCTCTCTTTCTCCTCCTCTCTTTCACTCTCGCGCTAACTTCTTCTGTGTGTAACCTGACTACTTTGATGTGACTCTGAAGGAAAAAAAAACTTCAACTCCTTCCAAAGGCTCCAAACAGAAGAAGAAACGTTTGAAGGGAGAAGGCAAACTTGACTAATGGTGCGTGGGTGGGCAGGAAGCACAGATCCTGGATATAAAAGCTAAATGATTTTTATTCTGTAATAAAAAAAAAAACGCAGTGAAATCCAGGATATAATTGTATTGCTCATCCAACACCTTTTTATTTAACACTGTGATTGAGGCTGAGAATATTTAAATGTTACTTCAAATGCCTCACATATCTCCAACACGCTAATTTTGATACACAAAGAGAAACCAAGAAAAGAGAGACTGTGTGTGAATGTTTCAGGACCGCAGAGAGAGAGAGAGAGAAACTGTTTGAATATTTCAGCACCATGCAGAAAGACTGAGATAAAGGCGCTCTGCCCCAATTCCAAAGTAATTTCAAATAAGGTTTAGGCTATGTGGTAAACTCACGCTGGTAAACAATGACGTGATGAACATAACCCAGTTCCCAGCAGACTCAGATGAGCCCCATTTTAAGATCTAAAAGAGTCTGAAAGCAGGATGGAACCTAAACCGACTTTCAGTGTGAAGCCATGTTTAATTAATAAAATAAATAAAAAATGGCAACTTATTTAGAGTTTGAATTAAAACACCACAAAAGAAACTCAGTTATGCATGCTGTGCACAGACAGCGGTACACTGGAAAGTGTACTATAAAAGCAAATGAGGAAACCACTAAATCATTTTTGAACTTGCTGAAAATTGCAACAGAAGAAAATGCATCTAAGTTTGCACAAACTATTGATTAAAAATAAAATGAGGAACACTTCTGTAGAGGATCCTCCACAGTAATCAGAACTGCATCCATACTGTATAGTTCAGAAACAACAGATTGCAGAATGCTACCGCTGATCGTAGTGTGACATGTTTGTGATATAGTCACAGCTGACAACAGACTGTGACTGAAAGGAACATCTGGACCCACTTTTATCCATTAATAATGATCATGTCTGTAAGTGAAATCCACCACATTCTATGATTCAATGAAGCTTTGTTGTGGGCGCTTCTCTCTTCTTCTTCTCTCCTCGATGACTCAGATATAAATGAACAAACAGTAAGGATCGCTCTCTGAGTGCATTCTCTTCAGAAGGCTGGTCTCTAAATCTGTTTTTTTGAAGTTTATTAGTGCAGATCAGACCCTCTGAAGTACACAGGCCAGAGTTTACTTGATAACTAGGTTTTCTACTTTTACCACATCGCATATGTCCAACTTCATTATGCTTGTATTCTTTGTACCCATGGGGAGTCAGTGCACTCTCCTCATGTTTGGGTCAGCTTAGTATTTACTATGACATCATCCTGTCCCTTTTGCCTTAGTGGACATCTGCTTAGAGGCAGCAGCCCCGGAGAGCACTGAGCTGTCACTGAGGAATGCTATTCAAAATCTGCATGCCTGTCCATCAACATGGCAGCTCCGCAACCCCAAAGTAGAAATTTACCTTCGGTACTCACCGAGGCATTTAATCAGATCCAGAAACGTAACAGGGAGAGAAAAGTTTCTGGATTTATGTATTATGTATTTATGATGCATATTTCATAATGTCAAACATTAAAGCACACAGTGATCCTGTTGTTCTTATGGGAGCCTGCATCAACATCTATTTATATATGGGCCTAATATTGATTTGGTGTTAATACTAAAAATAGAAAAGCACTATGTTATAAAATAAAAAAATAAAGAAGCTGCAGCACTTATTAGATGTGTAATGTCTTTTAAAATCCAACCTGCTGTAATGATAGACTTAAATCTATCTTTAGTATAATGTAATGAAATATATTATGTATGCTTTTAGTGGCTGAAGGTAGAAGGTGATGAGTTATATAGCTGTCAATGTATGCAGTGAAACTGATTTTTAACTTTGAAGCTGAACTTTTTGTGGAATTTATGTTTTGAGTAATTGAAGATTGCAAGTCAGTACTAAAGCTCCTCAAGGACATGGAGGGGAGAGTGCTTCATGTTAGTGCAGCATGAAGTTAACAGAAATGTTTGCTATGAGAAAGCAGAATCTAGAAGAAGATCTAGATAGGTAGGACATCAGTGGCTCAGCTGATTGTTTTAATAAATGGATTGAAAATGTTAATAATTATTATAAATAATAATTGTCAGTCTGTGGATAAATTCTCCCACACGCATACAAAAATAAATAAATATGAAACCCTGTTTATCTGCATTCTAGTCGAGCAAACAGCCGGCTTTCTGTGCATTAAGTACAAAGCAAACATTCCAAGACATGCTGTATATTGAATTAAACCTCAAAGCTTCTCACAGTCATTTAAGTCTTTGATGTTTTTAATTGTGAGTTTGTGTTAAAGAGAAGGTGAAAGGTGAGATGAGTGATAGTGAAAGTGGGATTGTGTTGACAAACATATGACATTTCTGATTTGTGCTACGTGTTAGGGGATTTTTCCTTTGTTTTTTTTTTTTTGTTTTTTTTAATAACACCAAGTGTCGTTATGGCATATAAAGTATAATTTGTCTTACCCTGAAGTGCAGCCCAAAGGTTATATGGGTAGTTACATGCAGGGTACTCTTGAGCACAGCACGCAGTCTCCAGTTGCTCGCATGGTGCTGCTCCATACTGAGCTGTTGTAGAAATCTCCCTGAGGTGGTGATATGAATATAAATGGTGTTGCTATAAAGAGCACGCTTGAGGAGGAAAATTAAGATTAATTTCCTGGATAAATGAAGGTTGCTGATTATAAAAGGACAACCACCTCACTCACTCGCTCCTCACTCACTCCTCACTGTTCTGAGAGAGAGGATTCACCCTTCAGTCACAAGGGCTATCACTGGCATTTTGCTTAAAAGAAAACTTGCTCAGTCTCTCAGCTATTGTGCGTCTCTCTCCTCTCATTGAGAGCAGTCTCTAATTAATTAATAGCATGCGACTGTAAAATTGCTTCCTCCCAGACTCCTCTATTATGTGCAATGCCAAGTCTCTGTAGCAATTATATTTTCTGTGGCATTGTCAAAGGAATGATTGAGCATTAGCTACATTATTACCTTATCAGCTGTCTTCTGTTTACACTAGGACTTACTAAAAGTCTCTCTCTGATATAAGTGATTGTGGACATGTATATACTGTATGAGTCGGTTTTCACTAGTAAATACAACTTTGTCACCTGTTTCACCAGCTAATCACTGCCGCTGTTTCTACATCAGAGCTGCAGCTATAAACAAAATAATGAGCTGGGCCTGAGTAGCTGAGGGAGATAGCAGAGTCAGCTAATTATTTTTTATGCATTCTCCACATCTTTACATTATTACATGATAATTTGGCTCAGCAACACTGCTGGACATTCAGACATGGGGTCACTTTTATGGTAATGTTCTTCACTGCTTCAATCAGGGAACTGAGGCACAGTATGTGCTTGATATTTGCCAGATGCACAAGATTAGAAGCTTTTTTTATGCATCTTGCACATTCCTCCCTCTCATGATCCTTTGCCTTTCTGTGAACCCTGTCCTCATATTCCCTCTGCTCCTGGATATGGACAGTATGCATCTTTCATTGAAGTATCTGTCCATGTTAGCCAAAAGCTTGTGCAGGTCCTGGAAAATCTGTTGAGGCCTGGACTTTTTTCTTGGGTATTCCTTGTGCTGGTGTATATCCATTAATGTTGTTGAGCCTTTTGCTATTTTAAAAGTGATACCTCAACCTTATGAAGGTCTGACTTACTTGCTGACTTGTTTTTTCTGACCAGGGTTCTCTCTAACTGACTGATCAGACTATATCGATCCCTAATCTTGCGCACTTGTTCAATCCTCATATACTTATTGAGTTTCTGGATGTAGTGGTAGAAACGTCGCTGCCCTTTAGTTGTCAGTATTGAGACAGATTAGAATTTCTATGATCATTGACTTACTTGAATGCTACAGGTTTAAAGGAAAGCAGAGGAGAGGAAAGGGATGTGACAGACAGCATAGTCAGACGACACTTTAAAAGACAGCCTCATCTTAAGTAACTATCTTTCTTCAAGTGCTGCTGAAAGGTAGACTCTTTCTTCACAGAGCACTCTGGACAAGATGGTCACGTAATTGTACAAAATGGCTCAGTTATGTCTTCATTTTTTGTCACTAGAATTAGACTGCAGATGATCATTCATCAACTCTGACCATCTAGTCAGTGTGGTGAGTTAGGCTGTCTGTATTTATACAATCGTGTACTCAAATGCAAATTAGTTTGTCCGTTAGGGACAAAGATTTATGTACATTTGTCTAAACTGAATCCAACTCACACATCACCAAATACAGAAGAGAGGATTCAACTTCCTGTGCCTAAAGTCAGTGTTGTGTCATCCATAGAAGTATAACCTATGAGGGAAGGAAACCTTTTAAATACTACTTTTGGGGTACAGCTGCCAAAACAATTAATCATTTCTATAAGCTCATACTGAGAATAGATGACTTTTTAAGTCCAATAAAGCCAAGCCATTCGCCATATGTTATATATAACATTAGGTGCACTGTGGGACTAACAACAAAACTCACAGCTCTTTAATTCATAATAAGATAAGCAGTGAAATAGATTGCCTGTTTAATCACTTGGAAATTCCACGTTGAAAAATGAAAGAGTCAGAGAGCATAATAGCATTCTATTGTACAGCTAACAGTTGGCTTTACATGGCTGTGTGCGTCAGGATAAAGTATGGCCCTGTTTCTGCAGGACTATCCAATACAGTATCCACTCTCAGCCCCATATCTGTCTCCTTCCCTGAATCTCTCTTTTCTTACAAAGCACCTTCCAATCGATTATACAAAACTGCAGGTCAAAACGGTTCACTGAATTAATGAGAGTAGAACAGTCTTTTCCATTCAGACAAATAATGAAGGGCAGAAGTACGGCTAGAATAGTGGCTACCTAATGTTTACAGATGCATTTTTTTAATGGCAACTACAATAGTACAACCTAAAAAAAAACACACAAATCAAATAAGTAAAGCTCACAAAGCAGGTTCTTTGTGATTGTGCCAGTGCAATGAAAGCAATTTTTAGTTATTAAAAGGCATCTACAGCTTTAACTGATTAGTGGAGAATGAGCAAAAAAACAGCTTTCTCCCCTTCAGACAGACTCACACTTCACACTATCTTCCCCCACTACTGCGCTTGCTCACTTTGGTTCATTCACAAGTTTTCACCACCACCACCATCACCACGGGCTTAAAGGCACCACAACCATGTCCCGCATTACTGCCTCCAAAGCTTCATGAAGGTAAGGCAGATTAAAGGCACCCAAGGTCCTCCCTTCAACAGGCTGGCTGTTGTGTAGTTGACACAAGGATGCTGTGAAATATTTTGCATTCCTGTATAAATCATCACAGCTAACATTGAGAGCACTAAAACAAATTCCATCAACAACTCTTTGTAACAGTCTGCTTACAGGCGATCTCCTTTCTGTTCATCTCCTTTCTGGGCCACGAAATCAGGATGAAACATCCGTGCTATAAATCTTTCTCACTGTATGCTATGAAGCTAGTGGTCCCCAGAGCACACATAAATTGAATTCAATAGAGAATTCCATTTGGGACCAGACATTTCCTGGAGCCATCAGTACTGGTATCATAATGTACAAAAGACACCCAGTACGCTTCAGCCAGAACAATCATGACTTCAAAGGCCCCCACCCTGAAAGTAACTGTGGAAAAATCATTTTCAGGCAAACCTCAAGGTCACGTCTCTGTGAGAGGTTTGATGCTGAAGAGTTTCTTTTGGATGCTTTCAGAGTGCCTTAAAATGAACACTGGTGAAAACAAGACTCATCATTTACTCTTTCATCTTGTCTTTTTTTGCAGCGTCCCACTGGGTCTGTGATCATGTGGCGTACCCTCTGACAATAAGAAGGAGAGAAATATTTTC
The DNA here is from genome assembly GCF_900634625.1 of Parambassis ranga. NCBI lineage: Eukaryota > Metazoa > Chordata > Actinopteri > Ambassidae > Parambassis > Parambassis ranga. The sequence continues at coordinate 7,714,550 of NC_041034.1, read as the reverse complement.
AATCTCCAAGGAGCCTTTAAGGGGAGTGTGATGATGTAGTTCAAACTTGGTAAGTCTGTCTTCTAACACATCTTCACCCACAAGCGACTGATTGATTACCAATGCTTCCCAAAGCAACACAGAGTTTGAGGCTGTTTGGGGAGATGTAGTGTAACACCAACAATAACAACTAAAACAGGGGAGGAAGGGGAGATGAAGATATTAATGCAACTGAACACATCCCTCCACATCAGCGACAGTGAGCCCTGCATGGTGCTGGCCATCGGTACTAATTTGGGATGTAGTATCTTGATCAAGGACACTACGACACTAGAAAAGAAGGAGCTAGAGATCAATCGATAAAGCATGTGATTAATGTATGACCTGCTCTACCTACAAAGCCAGAGCAGCAAAGCTTACACTATATGGGTGATATACAACACTGCAGTCTGTGCTTATGTCTTTGCATCTCTATCTGCATTGGGCATGCGAATCTGTGTGTGTCTGAGTTCTCTAAGTGTGTAGGTGTATGTGTGTGCGCTCGTACAGTATGTGTGCCATTTCTGCTGCCAGTGTGAGCTTTGGAGTGGGGGAGTCTCCAGAGACACTGCCAGCCAATAGCTTCCCTGTCAGAGCGCTGCCTTATCTGATGATCCATGAGCATGTGAAGCAGCAGTGAAAGGCAGCCCACGGAGTGGAAATATCACTTGATAATACCAGATCAGATCCCCTCTTTCTTTCTTTTTTTTTTTTTTAACACGCGACCTTACAATTTATGGTGCATATAATGCTAGGGATGCACAAGGGAAACTTCCTGGCGAGACAGAGATTATGGGCTGGCATGGAAGGATGTTTGTACCAGCTGGAAAAACAACTACGGGGTAGAAGTGAATAAGTAATTCTCTCCCCCACTGTTGAGGTGCCTTTGAGAAATGCGTGTAACTCATACAGTAACTACCCCAGTGGAGTGTTTTAGATGCAGATAGAGGAGGACTGTTTGTTCCCAAAAGCATAAAACAAGGTGGTCCTGGGTAAGTTTGTTTCTTGAAAGAGAATGAGAAAAAGAAGAAAGTGACAACAACAACATATTCTAATCTTGCTTGAAATTGATTGCCTATGTTTGCATATTTAGTTCATTCTCTGCACAACTACTTAACAGTAAAATCCAGGATTTGTTTCTGGTTTGCACATGAGGTTGTCTTACTTGTTGCAAATCTCTTCACAAAGCTTCTCTTCAGAATCAGTGATTGTTGTAGAGACTCACATCTACCTTTCAAAGACTAAATGGACATACTGTGGTCCTTGGCATTTAATTTGTACACAATTATGCAATACTAGGCTGGTCCTACTTTGTTGACGAAGGTTGTATCAGCTGGGATGATAGAAATAAAACAACACTTGCTATAATATGTTTATACAATACTCTTACTTTTGTCTGTTTTTGTCAACGAACTCTGACCCCAACTTCTGATATGCACCGTCTTCACTTACCCACGCAGTATAGATGACTAATTAGGCAAAATAAGTGAACACAGTAGTGTGGGTGTAAACTTAGATGTGAAAAGGACTATAGGAGGGAATTTCTATTTAGTGATTACAACTAACGGTTAGGGAATTGTGCTAGATTTATTAAAATACTTTGATTGAATTCATGTATGTTTCATAGTTAATCCCCTGTTTCCAGAGACACTCAGCAGCCTGAATGAAGCTGACTGAAGTTCTACAGTCAGTCTGTCGGTCGGTTCTCAGTGAAAGTTGAAAAACGGAGTCATCATAAATTGCCTCAGAGGCTTCGGGCACATCACCTCCCCAAAATGAAGTCGTACTGACTTGCATTCATCACACCATAACCAAGTTGATCACAGAAAGTCCTCCGCTCAGCGTGAATGCACAAAGTCATCACTTCAGTTGACTGGTAGCTGCATGCAATATATGAGAGGCATCCATTCACATTAGCACCCCACCCACTCATACCACATCACTCACACTCTCTCTGGGCTACTCTAGATTGATAATGGATTCCTGTCTTACCGTAAGCATTAGAGAGAGTGTGTGTGTGTGTGTGTGTGTGTGTGTGTGTGGTGAACTAATATGTTCCAAAATGTTCTCTCTCATTTTCTGGATCTTCGGATGGCACTGTTTTGATTTGAATATCTGAATGTCACTCCTCCTGTGGTCATGCAAAAAGTGACTCAGATGAAAATACATTTAAATATACGCAAGCACAAATGCAGAAAGAAAGAACGATGAGATCCAGTGGAGAGTATGTGTTTGTGCATTTATTCCAGTTGTAGTGAATGTAAACAGACAGGCCTAAAACATGAGTGTCTCCATCTCCTTTTACTTATTTAGTTGATGTAACAGATAGACATGTGCAAATATGCAGCCTGACAATTTCATTTTGAGATTGAAGGTTACAATGTGAGGCATTTTGTTTTTCTGTGTTAGCCGTGAGATGGAAATAAATGGCCACCACAGAGGGACAATGGAAGAACAAAGGCACAGAATAAGAATCCAAAACTAACCCAAAACATATCATAACAAATATCAAGTCAACGGAGAACTGCCAGAAATCCTAACCTATGAATAACAAAATAAAGCCATGCTCATCATGTGTTTTTAATATATAGTATTATAATTACAAGTTCATAGATGAAGATGCTATTTAAACCATCACCTCTTCAATTCAGGATTGTTATTTATAGAAGGGGACTGTACCGATTTAGCATTGCAAGTTGTGTCTTTTTGCCTTGTAGTAACATGTTGCCATGAATATCTCATCATACAGAGGTTTGGTTATGTGATGCAAGTAGCAAGTAATGTAGCCTTGAGCCACAGGCCTTGAGCAGGTTTGCACTTTTTCCTCAGTGGACCGCAGCAGTGCTTTATTTTCTGAAATTACAAAATATCAATTTCTGTAACTTTGTGTACACTTGCAACCAGCCATTGGTGTGTAATTAGGTTTTGAAGGTTAAGATGTGTAGCAATGCCTTCAGCACATCTACTGTGAGATCTACCTGCTAACTGTAGCCTATGTTAGACCCACAGTATGGAGATAACAGGAACTGTGATTAGTCATCTTATGCTGTTTGTGATTCAGATATAGCAGCTGACCAAATATGCATTTATCTCCTTCTCAGCAATGGTCAGAAATCCCTTTTACAGTATATGAATGTAAAGTATCTGTCAATGTATGACTGCTGTGGTGACAGAGATCCTACAGTTCTCCCTTTTAGTTACTTGTGCATCTGATTTGCCACTCGCCACAAAGGTATTCTGATCATGTGTATCTGATAGGAGACCCTGAGGCAGACCCAAACACACGGGGGAGGGATTAAACCTCCCATCTGGCCTGGAAACACGTCAGGATCCCCCAGGAAGAACTGGAGGACGTGAGTGGGTAAAAGGGCATCTGGGCTACGTGCATAGTCTGCTACACTGGATGGACGGATGAATCTATTGAGATGCACACCAGCTTCTGTATTCTGCAACGTGTTTGTGTGTGTGTGTATGTGTGTGAGAGAGAAAGATATTCTTACTCTTTACCTTTACTTTAAACACTTAAAGCCTCTAGAATCTCAATGATCCGTGTCATGTACCTTTGCCATGTCATAGGCAGGCAGGGGTCACTGGTGTGGGGTCAGATAGAACTGTTTTCTGTTTGTAGCTGAAACCCCTTCTGGGAGAAGAGGTAAAAGGAACACACAAGCTTTTTGTGTGTTTTTCTTTTTTTCATGCAGGAAGGAATTAGATAATAGAGGCAGGCACAGAGATCCCTCTGAGGGTCACCAGATTATAAGGTCAGACCTTTCTTTGCCAAAATATTATAATGTAGTGGAAACCGAAGCATGATGAAGTCATTTTGTTGCTGAAGGTGCAAAATAAAGGTAAAATTGCCAGAGAGACCTGAGAATTAGTTCAGAATGTGAAGTTATCAGCAGTTTTCTTTATTTTTACTCTTGGACAGTGTAGAAATACAAGCAGCTCCCTTACATTATGACTTCCAGTCCCACTCATCCTTCTTCTGCTGACCTTTAGTGATTTATTTTACAATATCTTGGTAGAGTTGCAATCTTTAAGTTGCTAAAGGTCTGCTAATATTAACTTTAATAGGTTTTTCTTTTTTTACTTCTGCTGCTTGCAGTTTGGCTCTTTGATATGATGAGAATTTAGTGAAGAAACGAAAAGACAAACTGAGCCAGTAATGTGTTAGAGAGTGAGAGGGGATGAGAAAATAAATAACAGAACAGAATGAAAAGTACTAGCAGAGCTGTTGTTTTGGCTGCTGCTGATTTTACTCCTCAGGCGCTTGGAAAGAAAAAGAGAAATGAAGATAAAGACAAAAAAGCTGTGGCAACAATGCACTATCACAGAAAAGGGAGAGCCAAAAGAAGACAAAAGCGAGGCAAATACAGACAGAAGGACAGTCAGGAATGAGACAAAGCCCTGAAGCAGTGAAAACTGCACCTACCCAAACACTCCACTCCAGCTGTCAGTGGGGGGTGGGGGGTGGGGGGGGCATGGGGAAGGGTTAATATGAGAAACGGCTGTGGAGACAAAAGCTCAGAGCACTCAGAGTGCTGATATATAAAAAATAAAATAAAATAAAATAAATCTGTCAGCAACTCCAGCACTGGTAGCTATGCTGCTATGTGCACTCCTAGTGTGATGTTTGAAATCAGTAAAATCCCAGCTAGAGATTGTTTACGGAAGACAGAAAGGCTGTGCTCTCAGCACAACACCTTGATGCTTCAGATGCTCTGGAGAATAGTGGAAAAATATCAGATCTACACGACTGGCTGAGAACCAAATGCTTAAAGCTGCAGCAGATACAGAACAGGAAGGTGAGACCCAAGAAGAAAAACAAAAAAAGAGAAAAAATATGCTTGTGGCATATATACTTGACGCCCACCCGTACACTTCAATCCAAAACACGTTTCTATGTTAAGTCAAATCCAAACATTTATTGGTATTTTTTTGAAAAGTTTTTTGTTACATGCTATTCAGGATCAGGTTCATACAGTGAATGACCAAGATGTCAGCTTATCACTGGGTCAAAACGCACACCATTAATCTTGTTCTTCTTCCTGCCTCCTCTTGGAAATATTTAATCATGAACCATGAATATTTTATGCTGGACACTTAAATAACAAACAGAAGGCCCATGTGGTGCATCTAACAGCACAGCATTATGACGCTCTAAGTGTTACAGCGGGAACACAAACCACCTGATCAGTAAAAAGGAGCTGGGTATAGAAAAAGGCAAACGAGCCCTCTAATGCCCTTGAGGAGGTATCATCCTTAACACATGAGTGAACTGTCAAACACACACCAAGCACACCCTGAATATTTATTCATAATCTTCGGTTTTGGCTCATTGGTTGACTAACTCAGTATGGATATTTTAAGCCTGTTTTTTGGGTTTGTTTGTCTGCACAATCTGGCATATCTCCTCAACTGTACAATATTTTGTGTAAAGAAAAACAAAGCTAATAGTGTATTCATGTGTGAAAGACAAGAAAGGCTAGGGGATGTTAAGAAGAAGGATAGAGAGGAGCTCCTTCCAAAACAGGGAGGGAGGGAGAGAGAGGGGGGAGGATATCCGAGGCAGGGTGACATTTGTTATTGGGTGTTGCGTGAAAACAGGAGAGTGAGATCTGAAAAGGCCAGTGTCTTCTGTTCCACCTCTCTCTCTCTCACACACACACACACACACTCAGGAACACACACCCGACAAAGACCTAATCAAGATGAATGAGATTTGCTCTTCAACAAGGACATGTCATTATATTATGAGACAACTACATTATTGCTCTGATCGCACCGTTTTAACAGCTTAAATGTAGTGTGTGTGTGTGTATGTTTGTGTGATGTGTGTGTGTGTTCATGAAAGACAGACTTGTAATGATTAAAGGGGATCATTGCACCTAAATGTCAGCCTGTAACAGTTTTAATTGGCTAAATGAGTTTTTGAGGTGATGGATGTAGATAATTGTCTTGCTCCATTTGCTTGCTTCTTGTCCCAACACACACGACCATGTACACTATGCTCCAGAGATCAGATCAGATCTAGGCGTTCAATCTGTAGAGCCTTATATTCAGACACAAACACGCATGTGTGCTTCGGACTTGTGTTGACACAAACTTCTTACTAATCCCTCTGAAGCTTTTGCCAGGTTAATCTTGTAGTAAACAGTGTGTCTCTAAGCTAGACTTCAGTTCGATCTTATCTGTATAATGTGTATAAGTGTTGTGTGTATGTGCCATTGGACGTTTACACCCTGATGTGCTTGTATCCTGAAAAACCAATTTACCAGCAGACCCCCTGTCTGCAGACCATAATCACACAGCCAGCAAATCATTCTGTACACACGGCTGATATTTAAAAGCTTTACGCAGGGCAAGTGGACGTTAGGAGATCATTACACAGGTAGTATGTGTACGTAGAACCCCAGGTAGCAAGCCATTACTTTTATAAACAAACAGCCTGGACCTCTTTGGGGCTGTGTAGTCCTGCACTCTGCACAGCACTCAATTATTCATTACAGTGTGAATAGTAAACAGGAGTGTGGGCTCAATAGGAGGATTTTATTACTATTCACCATTCTGCAGAACTACATGACCACACACACCTAAAATATGTTGTTTGAACAAGCAAAGTTCTGAACTGATGTTTCACATTAATTAATTCACCTAACCTGACTGATACTGGTCTGTGTCCTCTCTGACACTTAAGAAGGGCTGAGGCTTTATGGCTGTGACAAAAGCAGGACAACTGGGGGACAACAGGGACTAGCTTCTCTGATATTAGCACTGCCATTCTCTGCCACTCCCACCACCACAAAGCACAGTACACACACACTCACGCTGACCAAACAAAAAAAACAAGTAACTTGTTATTTGCTACTCAGCAACCATGTTGGCTAATGAGGGTGCTATAGTTAAAGCAGCACATAAAAGCTGCATTATATTATATTCACCTTTCATTTCTGCCTTCTCTTAGTGACTGTCAGAAATGTGGGGGAAAAAATAAACTTATTCTCCCATAATGCACTGTTGTTCTCATTCCCTACATGCCTTGCTACCCATCAATCAACTGGCCTATTGTTTTCTTTGTTAAAATGAAGGAAGCTGGTGAGCCATAGTGTAAAAATCATGTCACCAAATCAACTGAGAAATACCGTATTTTCCAGACTATAAGTCGCACTTTTTTCATCCTTTGGCTGTGTATGCGACTTATACTAAGTTGTGACTTATATATGAAAATATATACAATTAGTTAGCCTTGTGTCTTGACGTCCCATTACAAATATAATGGTTGGTAGCTGTTCTGTCCCTCTCCTGATGGTTCTCTTTCACCTCCAGCTTGTCCACACTTTGCATTCCAAGCATAGGTGACGCGCACATTCATTAAACGTGTGCTTGCAGCTGAGCCGATAGGCCGATAGGTCGCTAATTCCAGACAGCTATAGCGCACAGTAATCTGCCTTTTACTCATTTACAGGGTGTTTATAGGAGTTTCTGTGTGGTGAAGCTAATCATTTCTCTGCGTGAGGACTTGTTGAAATGCGTGTGTCTTACTCTCAATGCCCTGCAGCTGTACCACTTAAGTTAAGAGGAATTCAAGAGGCAACGTTACGCTAAAAACGTAGTGATTTACGCTGGCCCGCTGGTGCGACGTATACTCCGGTGCGACTTATAGTCCGGAAAATACGGTAACACGAGTAAGCGTTTGATGTAAAAATTCCGAATGAGTCAGAGGTAACATGAATAAATGGAACAAAACTGCAACATGGCGGCCTGTTTTCAATATACTTCTGTCAACACCTTGTGGAAGTGTATAGCCAAAAATTTAGGGAAACAATAGAGTGTGTGTTGGCAGAAGTAGCAGTATCTAAAAGTCAGACTATAGGGAGGTAAGGGAGGAAGCTTAAGGGTGCAGGGTTGAATGTTTCTCTCAACCATAATGTGTCTGATCTGTAAAATGTAGTGTCTACAATGTCGATGTTGTCTGCACAAGAGCAAAATTCTAGTCTAATTGTGCTTTCCAGGGACTAGACAAGGCTGAAGTCATGGATTCAGGTGAGAATTGTGATCTTTTCCCTGAAAATGACATCATTCAGTCTAAAGAGAGAGCTGCAGATGAAAGCAAATGAAACCGATTAAAGCAGAAGGCCATGAGGTAGCTTAAGGAGCAGCTCAGTGGTCGTACGAGGTGTGTTTCCCTTTGGCATCCAAATCTATCCTGCTTCCTACAGTGTGAGTTGAGACACAGCAGCAGAAATCTGTAGACCCACGGTGAACGTGTTTAAGTGAGCAGTCTGATTTTTAATCTCCCCTCTAATGAGAGCTATTTTTCATCTGTGAGCTGTTTGTATAACCTAACCTCCGAGTGTACGTGCGGGGGAAGGGGAGGTTATGTGTGCAAGCATGCCTACAGTATATGTGTGTGTGTTTTAATGGACATGAAGCTTCACAGTTACTTAGGAATGAAATGGGGATGACAGTATGCTCTAGCAAGCAGCTGAGTACTCTAAAATGACACAGAGGGATTACTAATGAGACACAGTTAGAGTTTGGAATAATCCTCTGCAGTGGCACCACATCAGGTACTGCCTGTTCAAGACTTTTTAACTATTTTAACACAGTTCTTAAATTCTGAATTTGTACATTTGTTGGTGTTTAGACACTTTGAACCTCTTGCTAGTGTTTTTTTAAATACAGGTATAAGTTTTCTAGCACTTATCTACTTGATCAATAATAAAATCTCTTTGTGGAAGTTCAAGACAAAATCAGCTTTTGTCCTCGCTCACCACTGTAATTTCTGCCAGAGTTAATTTCCTCTGGAGTTACTACATTAGTGCCTTCAGCTTTCTTAATGCACATAAAGACTTCATTGCCACTTACAAATGAAATGCCGGCGACATTCCGCCCCAGGAAGGTATAAAGCACTATGGAATGAAATTACAGTGGTGTGGCCATATCCTCAATCAAGCTGTGGACCACTGCTGCGTGAGCAACAATTTGTGATACTAATGAAGCACAGAGGAATAAGAAATGCTATTTTCATTCAAGTTTAATGACTGGATATTGACTGAATGTTTCATCAGAGGAACAGCTTCAGACTGGAGATAGATGTAGGCAGTGATAAATAGGCAGCTGACGAGAGAACTCATAACTGACCACTTGAAAGTTTGTGTCTGTCATGTCAGTTTTCGTCATTTTTCGATTTACAGAATCTGTTAGCTCAGCTGTGAAGCTTCTCTGGCGTCCTTAGATATCCTCCTGTGATTGATCCTACCCAAAGCCCTTGATATTCTGATTCTGATTGGGTTATATCAGGGGCTCTGGTCCTGTACCGTAACACATATGGCCATGTGATTTGTCTGCCTTTTCCTGCTGTCATGTGTGAGGCTACGTTGGTTGGCAACACCAAAACACATGTGAGACAGTAAGTGTGAAAAGGTTGTTGGAATTTTAAGGTCCCCACCAATGTCAAAAGCAAACCTACGCCGTTGGTCCTACACAACGGAGACAGACCCAGTTCTCTAAGGGGAAAAGGTGGGCTGCTGCTGTCCTTCATTTCTGCCTACTCCAAAGCACAGTTTGTTTTTTTTCACTGTGCAGATGCATGAGTTTGACTGTGAGCAAAAACATGTTTCTATTCAGTAAAAGCTCCTGTTTGGCTGTGCAGGGTTATCTTTAATTTAGGCTTCTATTTCAGAAGAATTCTATTATTTTCTGACCAACTCCAACAAATATGTTTTCTAAACCACGTTTCATGTTTTCATCTTATTCTTCAGACCTTTAATCGGAGCTGTGACATAAACTCCCACAGTGGAATCACATGTTGGTATGATTAGGGGATGCAATTACAGATGTGGTCGACACACTGTGTATCATTTACATTGTGTTTTCAGCCAATCTGGGCTCACACATAGCAGGGCTATTAAAGCATTGATGCACTGCAGCAGCCAGCCGGTGGGTTGAGCGCGTGAAGAGGCTCTCCAGCTGCAGTTTCTGTCATTATGGCAACGCTCCACACCTCGTCGCACCACAGAGCACTTATTCCAACACAACAGGGGAAAAGCATCAGCATTATATTAACTGTGCCTACCACCGCAGAGAGAGAATAAAGTGTCAAGAGTTACAGAGGAAGGGAAAATGGACTGATAGACGGCAGGTAGGGGAGGCAGTCACCGAGGATTTAGGCAACCTTGTTGTTGATGCTCCATTGTGCACTTTCTTTTCTTTTCCATCTCTCTCCCTCTCCTTCTCCCGGAGCACCGTACTTCCCCCTGTCCTCCAGGGGATGGGGATTATGGGACTCTACGCTACGTAGCTACACTAAGCTTCCAGGGGAGAAGGTCAAGGGGAGGCTAGACAAACAAAAAACTCTATCTTCTTTTTATATGACCCTGCGTGCCCTTTATCTATCACACACACACAATTTCCTCTTCAAAATTAATTAAAAATCAATCCAAATACAAAACAAAGACTTTTATTTGGCCAGGATAGGGAGTTCTTTTTTTAAAAAATTCTGTAACAAATTGTTTATTATTCTGAAAAAAGAAATGAAGATTGAGTTCATTTTCTGTTTACCCTCAGAGCTCTCATCCACAGACCACATCCCTTTTCACTCTCTCTCTCTCTCTCTTTCTACTCTTGGTTGCTGCTTTAAATTAGTCATCCTGTCTTTTGACAAATCTGATTTAACACTTACTATGTTCCATTTCCTTTTCATTTTAAACTGAATATATATCCCAGTATGAGGCAGGTCATCTTTGCATTAATGTCTCCACAGTTCTCTTTGTATTTTTTTGCCTCAGTCAAAAGTCTCTTCTTCGCCTACAGCTTCTACAATATGCAGCACTTCCAACTCTTCCTGGAGAATAAAAGGCAGACTCTTGCCAGTTTCATCTACTGTAGCAGCACATCCCTTTGCAAAGCAGCAACAAAAAGCAAAATACATACATGGACATCTTTTATGTCTGCGTAGACTGTGTGCTCTGACTGTGGCGGGACGGCTATCAAGCAGGTTGCTTGCAGTGTGAGTTCACCTTTAAGCTTGTTACATACTCCACCAGAACAGAGAAATCTGTTCGTGTTCCCGAGGTGGCAAGAACAAGAACAAAGTTTGTTTCAGCCCAGACATTTCATACATCATGAGAAATGTGTGTGCAGAGCTCCTCATACAGCACTCCCACTGCAGTGCATGTTGCACACTCACACACACACAGGTTTTGAAAATGTTTCGCTGCTGAACAACGGCAGAAACAGCAGTTTAGGTGAACAAGTTTGAAGTGAAAAAGGAGAAAGATGTTGCTACTATTTGTGATTTCACAGTTTTGCTTGTTTGCCCAAATATCTGTTTACCTAAATAAGGGATGGTAACAAGCCGGTATTGTTCAGGGAGGTAAGCATGCACATGCTCGTATATAATAGATTGAACAACAGGCCTGGAAGACAGCATTGTTTGACCTTTGTGGGGTCTGTGCACCTTTGGCCACACCCACTCTAAGATTCTGACCAATCACACAGTAGTTGTCAGACATGACCAAGAAAAACGTTCTGCTCAGACGATATGTCGAGAACATACTGAAAAACCTGCCAAACCAGCACTCTGAGACCAAAGTGACACATTTTCTATTCTCGGAGCGTTGAGAGCAAGAATAATGTTCTCTGTTCTCGTCGAGTATGTACCAGCTTTAGATAAAGGTCTACTGTGTGTTTGTGTAATTACTTTCACTGCCAGAAGGGGGATGCAAACAAGCGTAGCTGTAAATTTAGCAATGGTATACCAATAACTAGCCCTCATACAGCTAGCAGCACCAGCAGCAGTCATGGTACAGCAGCAATAGTAAGATGAATAGCTGTATTTGTTTCATCTTCTTTCATACATCAGACATCCACCTGCTTCTTCTCCCCTTCTGTTCCATCTCAGTCTAAATAATGCAGAGCTGAGGTGTGTGGTGGTGGTGGTGGACTCCCCTGTGGAGCTGAGGCCAGGGTAGCAGCTGTCCCTATCAAGACTCTCCTCAGAGCTGTCATGGCCTGTCTGCTCCTCAGCTAATCACTTCCTACAGGCCTGCAGCATGGGGCCGCCGCTGCTAATGTCGTCACTGACTGGTCTGGGAGATGCTCTCAGGATTAGCTTGATGTAGTTTCATATGGAGATAAGTGTGCATGTCTGCCATTGGGTGTGTGTGTGTGTGTATGAGGGGCTGGTGAAGTGCAGGTGCATTTAGCTAGTGGCTCAACGGGTGTGCAAATGCCTAAAGTAGTGCAACATGGGTCACGCATTAAGGCACACAGACACACACACACAGCATAACCGCTGCCACCTGCCAAAACACATTTGCCACAGAAGGAGTTACTCATCTGTGTGTAACAAGCTAATGGCACAGAGTGTCACACACGAGCATACATGGTCATTTGAAAGTAGCCATTTGTGATGACACACAGTTCACTCACAGGCATGTCCTGCTGCCTGAGGGAAATTCAGCTTGAGCCAAAAGCTATGATTTTTCAGTGCTTTCAGCAGGCATTTCTGCCACATGGACAATGTCGTCTTGTTCAATGGTTCTCTTGGGGTCAACAGAGATGATTAATTATCAGTCACTCCAGTCATGCAGGAAATTGGTAAAAACATTTTTTTGCCTTCTACGCAGGGCTTCAGAGGGTATCCAGAATTTAAATAGCCACAAACAGAAGGGAGATTGATAGGTACAATCATAGGCGTGTAGAGTTCAGAGCAATAGATAACAAGCAAAACGAGGACTGAAAGTGATAAAGGAGGTTCAGGCTCCTGGCAAGAAAAACAAGGAGCCTGTAAGTGGAAGCTGACAAAGTCGTGTTAGTTAAATTGGCCACAGAAAGTGAGTTACCTTTACAACTGCTGCTCTAGAAACCCTTGAGGCAAGCACTTTACCCCAAACACAAATATTTATGTGAAAGAATGAGTATACCTCATGGAACTTCATCAATCACAGGAAAAATCAATAAAAATGAGAATTTCCCCTGGACTGACAACGTGTTTAAAAAATTGTTTCAAAAAATCATCAAAATCTACAATCAAGATGTCTGAACACAGTTTTTATCTGCATGGGAGATGAAATAGCCTTTGCCATCGAATAAGAACATGAGAACAGAGGTTTGCCCATAATCATTGGATCAATGGATCAATCTGGACAGATGAATGAAATTTAGAGCTGTAGATGTATTTGATGCAGATCAAAGGCAGCTTTTCAGAAGAAAAAAAACCTGTAACCGTGAAGCCCATCGGTAGAAATGTTATAGGTTGGGATTGCTTCACTGACTAGGGGACTGGGCAGCTTGTAGTGATTGATTAAACTCTGAATACTGCATCAGCTGAAGGAATTGTTCATGAAGAGTGATGACCATCTGTCTCCATTTTAGGAGCTTTGTGAGGGAGAAAGGGATGTGAAAATTACAAGATGCTGGACATAGAAAGGTGCAATAAGGTGCTGTAATTTTAGCCCTCAAATAAGGCCAAGAGCAGGTATGATAAGGAGAGGCACAGTCAAAAACTGAAAAAACTGAAAAACAACTCAAATGTGGAACAAGACAGCTGAAGATGAAGGTAAATAAACAATCATGGAGACAGACAGACAGACAGAGATGTGAATAAAAAAGCAAGACAGGAGGCGTGACGGTGCAGTGAGGCATGTAAAGGCAACTGGTGCTGCCACAGTGCTCCTTGCCCCTGCAGGGTACAAAGCAAAATGAAGCCAGGGATGGGGGAGGCGGGAAGCAAGACAAGAGAGAGAAACCAGGTATGATTGACTGGAGCAAAATGAGAAGACATGAAAGTAGAGAAGAGAGAAAATACAAGGAAGGCGAAGATAGTAGGATGAGGAGGGGGATGGAGGGAGCCAGCCAGAAAAAAAATGTGACAGGCAGATAAACAAGAGACTGTCAATGGCTGCATTTAATCCATTGTGTGACTGCAACACAAGACTGACTTCCTGCATGAGTTCCTATGTGAATGCATGCTTACCTGACCTGTGTGTTTGTGAGTGTGTCCTTAGATGTAGGCCTGGCTCTGTGCCTGATTACATGCATTACATGGATTTGCGTGCAAACATGTTTTTTGCTTGACTGCATATTGGCTTGAAGTGCAGAGCCGACACATCTGTGCCCCTGCTTTTCACTGTGTGGCCTCTAACAGGCTGAACATTTTGTCAACAAAGCCAGGAAGCAGTTGTTATTTGTCAGTAAGCAAGAAGAGGTCTGCAGAGGCAGCCCACAGACACTCTGCCAGATATTGCAGAATCAAGGTGTGTGTGATGTGTGTGTATCTGTACAGTGTGTGTCAGCAGCCCTCACCACCACTTGATTTGGCTTGTTAGTGCTACTTCGGGGGGTTATGAGAGCCAAGAGCCATCATTGTACTTCATGCAGGCCATTTATGCAGAGCTCATTTAGCCTGGACCAAGCCCAGCAAATCACTCACATGTTTTTTTTTTTCCTCCTGTTTGCTCTGTGACCATGTGATCATTTGGCTTATTTGATTTATGAGGCTGGCAGTGGTTTCCTTTCTGCTGGTGGTGAAAGCACGACTCAGTGGTTTCTAACTAGGGGTCCTGGCCTCCATCCTAGCCATTAGAAAGAAATCTTGGAACATGATAAATAAAAGATATTTTCAGGACAGGCGTGAATTACTGATTATTCTGAAATATCATAAAACACACTTGAACATTCTGAAAATTAGCTTTTTCAGAACATCTGGAGGACTGGACACTGACATGTGTCAACCAAGCCTGTGGTACCAACTGGGTGAGATGTCCTTCTAACTGGAAATGCTACACTATGAATATAAAACAGTGTCTATGGCGTCATTATAGTTGCAGAAAGTATAAAATCTGCCAGTTCTGTACCACTAAAATGAGGATGGAATAGGAGTTTATAGAACTAACACAGCTGCTGCTAAAAGCAGGTTTGTATAAATGCTGAGGATACAGAACAACAAAGGATATATTCTACATAAAGTGTCATGCTTATATCATCATTACCCATTATTATTCACTCCTAAACACTTGATAAAAGGATAGATTTCAGTACTACAAACGAGTCAGGGTCACAGCTGCTTTATTTAATTGTAATATTTTAAGTGTTGGAATACACTAGTGAATATCATAATGCTTTAGTCGCCTTGACACAATGATCTCAGTACTGTTGGCAGCTTTTCCAGGGTTTTTTTGGCAGCCGTCAGCATATTCTACATCCTATCTATTATGTAACCTTGATTTCACTTTAGGGATTTAACTTAGAAAGCCTTTAACACACATTTAGACCTGTTTGAATGATTTCACAATGTTTTATGACCAAAACAGGGCAAAAGGATACAT
This sequence comes from Parambassis ranga, assembly GCF_900634625.1. Taxonomy (NCBI): domain Eukaryota; kingdom Metazoa; phylum Chordata; class Actinopteri; family Ambassidae; genus Parambassis; species Parambassis ranga. Next base: position 7,699,200 of record NC_041034.1, on the reverse strand, counting down.
CTGCTTGGGAAAATGTATCTGTTATATACACGAAACATGGGTAAATGACAGAACAAGCCTTTAACTTACTTGTTACAACCATCACATTCAAGGCCTTTTCTTGGATCTGTTATGGATTGTTTAAAAAAATGGCCACTGCCACCAATCCAGGGCTAAGGCAGGACAAGCTCTGTCATACAAGGTACACTCAGTGGATTCACAGCAAGAGTTTGTGCTAAATTATACACTGCCACATCAAAGAATATGGATTATTTTGTTGCATCATAAAATCTTATGAGTGCCTCTATAAATGTCAGGATGATGTCTTCCTCACTGCCACTCTGCCGGGCTCCTAACAGTGAGAGGCAAAGATGGAGAAACGGAAGGAGAGTGCAGTAGACAAGCCAGGAGGAAGTGCAAGAAGTTGAAAGCATTAGTTGGATGAAAGCAGAAAGGAGGTGGAGTAGCAAATTGCACCATGATGAGAAATGGCAAACATTGACGAATCATCGCTCTGATGACTGCTGCGGCTCAGACAGGAGTGAAATTATTAAAATCTGGTTATATCTTATGAAATACAAACTAGCTTGCATGAGCTTAGTCTGAATGCTGCAACATGCTGTAATAGGTTTGAACACACTGAGATCAAAACATGAACTAGCCTGTCAGTTGCTTGCTGCAGAGGTTTCATTGCTTCCAGGGAAAAACACCTTGGCTTAACCCCAATTACAGGAAGTGATCTCTAATTGGTTTGGTTCCACAGGGATCAGACAAAACTCCAGCTGAGTGTGGATGTTGTCTTTACCTCACTAGGTGCCACGCAGGATAACAACTGTCTGTCAGCTTAACCAAGTTTGGTGACCCTGACTAAGCAAACAAAACTACTGACAAAGTAGGACTGGGTCTGATGTGGATCACAGAAATGATCCCCACAGCAAAGCATCCGGTCATTCAGCACAGACGCCACGATCATGATCGAGGGCCCACACCCACCCCCACAACCAGATGTTACTCTCACGCCAGCGCACAAACCAGCCGCGCCTTCTAGTGGCCATTCACGTCTGAATGTGCGTGCATGTGACTTACGGTAGAAAACGTATTCCGTGTAGCTGGACCAGACCTTGTCCTCTGTGTGCTGGTTGACAAACGAGGCTGTGACTGACGAGTTGCAGGCCACCATTTGGAAACCACACTCCGACAGCATGTCAAAAGCTCTCTCCAGGTGCTTGAACTTGAGGTAAAACCGGGAGGTGTAGCGATCCGGGGTCCTGTCCGGGTCTCGGCTCTCATTCAGGGTCTCTCCGAACACTTCTTTAGCAAGGGCCACCCTGCCGCATATTAGTATCCGAGGTACCCTCCTGAACTTGGCGTCGGTCTGACTCTCTCGGCCCATGGTGCACGACCCCCGGTATCCCACTGTGATGAAGCCACTCTTTCTGTCCGCGGGGACGAGAGATGGTGGCGGGCAGTGTCGGTGGTCGCTGCCCTGGGACCCATCTTCATAGTCGCTTTGGAAGTAGTCATCCGGACTGTGCTTGATATCCTCAGGGGTCAGGAGCTTCACCAAGTCGGGCAACTGGAAGTACTCCGCCTCCTTCCTGAGCCTTCCTTTTTCCGGGAAGTGGTCCGGGAGGACAACCTGCTTGTCTCGGAGGTAGTCCAACACATATCGGAATAAAAAGCCGTCTCTGTCGATAAAATAACGCCCCTTGGGGTCTCTCGCCAAGTCATTAGACGCGTCTTTTTTGGATGAGAATAGCTTCCCAAGCAGTGAAGTGGGGGTGCTCACCAAAGTTGTGTGACGCGTGTAATAAACCTGCCCCCCCACATTTAATTCAACAACATCTGGGAAACTGTTCTGGACTGATGCCGGCTCTTTGGGATTAGTCCTACAGTTTCCACTCAGCGCCATCGTTTCCGTCATGAACAGCTACACACAGGCTACACACCTTTTTCTACAGCAGGTCCGACAAAATAGGGAATCAGTGTCAAAAGTTGTGTCCTCTGATACTCTGACGCAGGCCCTCTAACTTCATCTGAATGAGCATTTTTTGTTCATCGATCCATAATCAATTATCACCTCCCAGTCTTTATCAGTAGTCAAACATGGGAAGGACACTGACAGTCCAGAGCGTCCCTCTGTGGATGTTGTGGATAAGTCGGAGGAGAGAATCAGTGTAAGGCGAGAGGAGAACTGTATCCGGGCGCATCAGAGGTTTACTTCAGAGGATGTAGGATTCCCATCGCCCCTGGGAAAAGCGCATTACACGCCCGCGGAGGCTGAAAAAAATCCTATAGCACCGAATTAAAGAAAAAAACCTGCCTCTTTTTGGCTTCTAAGAGTGTTATCCAACAAATATAAATCCTTCTTCAACACAACCGGAAAGGAAAAAAGTCCAATAACTTATTCTAGGATTTTTCCAAAAGAAAAAAAAGGAGGAAGTGGCTGAAGCGATGTTGTCACTTTTGTTTCCCCTTCAACTTCCTTTGAAATGTTCCGAGCTGTGGAGGCTCAACTTCGCGGAGATTCACACACACACACAGTCCTCTAATGGTTTTTATCTGTAGCCTGTCACTGCACAGATGTCGCCTGGTCCGGACAGAATTAAAGTAAAAATACAAAATGAAAGGATGGAGCATGCAGCTGTCCTCCAGATGTGGGAGAACCTCAGCTTTCTGGACCGACCCGCCGCTGCTGGCTGCGTTTACCGGGAGCTGTCCGCGGTGCTGAAACCAGCATTTCACCCCCTCCTCTCCTCTCCTCTCTCCCTCACTCCCTCACCCTCCTTTGCACGCACTCGTACCGCCTCCCTTCCCCTACAGAGTTGGGTGGTGTCTTCACGGCTGCCCCCCCCCCCCCCTCGTTTTCACACACACACACACACACACACACACACACACACACACACACATATCATATTTATATTAATATACATCAAACAGGTTTGGTGTGTCATCCTGTCTGACATTAACCCTACTGCTAATGTGGAAACTTAGTGTTGTCAAAGGTTAAGGAGTTTTGGGATTTCCCCATGCACAAATTCTGCTGTATATTATTCATAATTCTAAAATAGTTGAGTTTTTTTTATTTAACATATTGAAACCCTATCACTAATTTCTATATTCAAAAACCCGGCTGAGAAATGTCTGTGTATGTGCCTACGACTTGTAACCATACTGTAACGTGTGTGAGGTATTTGTCTTTGCTTCGTTAAATGAGCAACAGCGCCTCCTACTGTTGGTGCTTCTTTTTTCAGAATCAGAACAGATCCCGACACAGGAGAGTGATCACATCAGCCCATCACCATTCTGAACTGTTCACAGACACCTCAGAGCTGCTGATTATGTGCAGTACAGTACACTGACTAAAACCATAAGACAAAAAGGGACCTGTATGTCTCTGCAGGATTCAGTTGTAGTCTAGTAGTGAAGAGAAATGTTACATAGCTTATTGTGTATTCTCACAAACACACAGCAGCTGCAAATACAGATTATGCTACTGTTTTTGACAGAAACATTTGTGGATTGCAGAAATTATAACGCAAACATTTAAAGTTAAAAAAATCCTCAGACTCTTTCACTTTAGGTACAGATAGACTGAATGTGCCGGTATAATGTTAACACATTTATTTCACATAGCCAACTTTTTATTCCAGAAATAAATCAGCATCGGGTATTCATAGAATGCTTTCCTAACATCTAGTTGGACAGAGTTTACACTAGGGGAGAGAAAGAGTGATAAAAACAAAATAAATAAAAGACAAGGGAGGGTTGGGAGGGACGGTGGTGGGGGAGGGGGGGGTGGAGAGAGACGGAGAGAAAAAGTGTTGCTTAGCTGGGACCTGAGCAGTCACCCAGAAGTAGGCCATGTCGGTAGCCTCATCATAAATACATGTGACCACTACAACAGTGCCTGCTGTGCTGCTATTTAAAGAACAGATGATTGACCACCTGTAAGGAGTTAAACCTGTTTGGGCTGACACGGTGCATTTCAACTTTGCTTTCTCTGTCCCCAAAGAGCACTTACCTCAATGGTATAAAAGCCTGCACAACACACAGCAAAGCCACCAACCCCAGCAGATGACACTGTCCTCTGTGTTATCTGTTCTGTGGCCACATGTCAAAAGATATCAACACAGACTGCAACACATGTGGTTGTTTGATAGATGAGTTCTTGTTTTATTTGTTTTTTAGTAAGGGAATCTACAAATATTATTGCATATATGTTATATTGCTCTTTTATATCATTCATTATATCGTATGCGAAAATATTTACTCCAGCAGCGGAAGCAATAAGCACAGCAGTAACATTCATAATTCATCGTTTTTCAAAGAGAGACATGCTATCAGGGATTCTTAATTTTTCACATGAAAAATAAATCGGCTTCTTACATATGAGTAAAATCAAGAACACTTCACTTCCACGACGGAGATCTACTCGCAGCGCAGTCATTTTCTTCCTGTGCAGTGCAGAGAAAACTATTAAAGGGAATCTTCAGGCCAGTCACAGATGGTTGAAATAAACAGCATACTACTCCCACTTCCATCTCTCATTACAGCCACCCAGCCACACTGAGTGATGCCAGGTCTTAGATGGGAAATCTGCAAGTACCGCAGGCGGATATTCAATGCATAAATTCAGTCGCCACAGAGAGGATGAGTGTTTACCAAAATGAGTTTCTATGTGAGCTTCGGCCATTCCTCAACCAATTTTTTTAAAAACATTGTCAGCTAAAAGTTTTGATGTTGACCGTTAGCTTTATGTGTTGTAAGAACAGTCAGACCAACAAGGTGTTGTGATTGTGCACTGTAGATGTCATGGAAAAGACTGCGGAGGGCATTGTGCTGATTTATTTTGAACTCATCAGTGCTGCCAATGGGGAGCTCTCAAGTATAGTGAGTCACTGGGTGATTAGTTGGTCTGAGAGCAAGCTGGGAGTGTTCTGTGTGCTTACCTGTACTCGTCGTGTTGTGGCACACTGTCATGGTGTAGAGACATGACTTCCCTTTGAGAAGAAAAAAAAAGCCACGTCCGTATAAAATACGTTTTCGGGTAAAGAGTGGTCTAAGGTTAGGTGTGGGCTTGCATTCGTCAAGGAGTGATTGTGGCTGATGTGTGTGTGTGTGTTTGTGTGTGGATGGCTTGCATAAGAGCTTTGAAAGGACAGCAGTGGGAGGGTTTAGAAAGAGGAAGAAGCTTAATGAGGGACATGTCAGTCCGTATACTTGTAAATCAAAACTATTTGTTGATGCGTTTAAATAGACAATGCCTTTTTGGCAAGAGGTCAAAGGTCAAATTCACATTGCAACTAAAATGTTGTGTAAAAAGACAGTATGTAACGCTGGACAAAGCTTCTGTGACCTCACATGTAGGTTTCTGAACAGTCGCTTTGAGTCTCTGGGAAAGGCTCGGACCGTGTTGGCAGCTTCATAGTCTACCTTAACTCCAAACACAGCTCAGGCAGAGCTGAGGTTTGCAGGCAGAAGCAGGAACTCATGCTGTAAGTTGACACCCTCCTGTCACTCAAGGCAGCCACACCTATAATTATGCGTAATTTTAAGTCCTCATATAGCTACAATCGGTGAGTTTAAAAATGTTTTTACCCTATATACAGTGGTCACATAGAGGGAAGTTAATAACAGAGATCATGCCGTGAACATGTTTATTTCTGTTCTAAAGATGGCCATTTTTCTTGCTTTTGGAGCCAGTCCCTAGTGGCTGCAGGGTGAACTGCAATTTTTAACACAAGCCCACATGGGCTGCACTTCTCAGCACTGGAGGTTGCTGCTTGGTAAATACACTTTTCTACATTGTTTCTTCACTACATATCCCATCTTATTATCATAAATTGCAACTTGACTGGCTTGTAGAAACATAGTGTATACACGTATAAGGCAGTAATACAGCTAGTGGCAGCTTCCATATGTGAATTTTTTGTATAGGGTCGTCTAAGTCGGCTAGTGACTGGACTGAACTCCTGCTCATCCTGCAGCTAGTAACTCTATGAGTCATCAGTCTCCACAGGCCCCTCAGCTCAGCATCATTTTCATCTTATTTTAGAAGTATGTCGATGAACTTGTGATGATTAAAGTATGTCTTATGTCTGCAGTATTGATTTTCAAACATAAACTCCACAAAGTCCTTCTGGGAATCAGCATCGAGCCCCAATGCCCCAGATTTGGCATCAAAACAAGATATTTTTAGCTGATACCAGCAATTAGGCATCAGCTGGAGTGAGGAAGTGGTTTTAGCTGTGTGCTATGATTATCGCATCTAAAGTGATGCCATCAATATTATGATCAACAATTTTAAATAGGCAGTAATCCTCTGTGGCCTAACACACTCAAGAGTGACAAATTGGGGACATATTTCCCAAATGAGTTTTAACAGTTTGATTTCCCCTGGAGTCTAGAGGAATACAATCACAGTACCTCAGGATTTCTGTTTACTTCAGCAGATTAAAAATGAGTTCTTTCTCTGCTGCTCTGCCCCTCAAACCTTTCCTCACCCACTCTTTGCACAAGCCAAACTGCTAAACTGGGCACACTGCTCTCCCCTGGAGACAAGGCTATTTAACAGGAAGCCCACTGAACATTAATGGCCCTGGCAGCAGCCTGAGAAGGGAGGATTGGTGAGGGACAGACAAGTGACTGCTGGAGCCAGGATAAGTAGACGCCTGCAAGACACCACAGAGAGCTGGGAAGTTGAACGTCTCAGCTTGTGTTTTGGCCAGCAACATAGCAGCAGAGCTGTCATCCCACTCACTAACACTGACTCTGCAGGTGTGTGTGTGTGTGTCTGTGTGTGTGTGTGTGTGTGTGTGTGTGTGTGTGTGTGTGGTACTCTGTACTAGTCCTGGAAGAGGGTGTATCTTTGCAGCCAAGTCTAAACACAGCAAGGAAATGTGGATCCAGAGCTATTTTGGATGCAACCGGCTGAGCCAGGACTTACTCTTGTGTTTATATGTTACCTGTGATTTGTTTAGGTGTACATGAATGATGATATGCTGCTGCTAAATTAAGCTCAGCTCTTTTCTCTACTATTTCTGTTTCAAGGTTGAACAAAGTTGGTCCTCAAACTCTAAATGTTTTTAACCTTGCAGGATTTCTCTAATTTTGTACATGATTTTAAACACCTATTTAAAGGACAGTTATGAAAATCAGTATCTGACACACTGATGTCTTCCTTTTTTACACTTATAATTTGGATTTTTTTTTTAGAAAAGAAAACAGTATTCCAGAGCCAGACCTTTTTTGAGTGTACAAAGTCCATTTGCATTCACAGAGAGAATCAAACCAGTGTTCACATTGTGTGTGTGTTGTACAGTAACTGGAATTTGATTCAATTTGCACCATGTGGGACTCAGAAAGCAGTTGGCCAGGATCAAGTTGTGGGTGTCGTGAAAGTATGGGAAGAGGTGGAGGATCTGACAGCTCCACAGTGAAGGAAGAAGTCTCTGTTCATTTGTTTAAAAAAAAAAAGCATCCATTGAGTCAGTCTGTGTGTAAGTGCACACTGACTCATCTTTCTATGCAGATTGCATCAGACGCAGATGAGCTGCGATGAGGCCAACTGTGCAGTCAGATTCATGTCACTGTACTCCCTGCACTTTAAAGGGAGAACTTACTGCCAAAAGGTGAAATGGCATCTGGAGGTTTGGTGGTTTGTGGTTTCTGGTTTGAATGGTTTTTTTAAAGGGCAGATTTTGGCTGTAACACGGACAGTGTGGGACAATGTCAACATGTTGAAATTTAAATGTAAAGTTTTGCTCCTGGAGCAGCAGAAAGAATGAAGATGTACTGATTACTTCGCAGAGGCAACATTTTTCCTGAAACTTTAACAAGGAATATTTGGAGTGAAGAGTCAGCCCAGACCAATCTGTGCATCTCTGAGGCCACTCCCTGTCAGTGCACACAGCACAGTAGAGTTCTCCGGGCCTAAAGGGATCTCGACCCTGTTGATTTGGCAAAGCGTGTAGATGAGATGTTGCTAAGCATCCGCTCTCCCTCTGCCAGCATAAAGGCCATGTGGGAACGCTGTGGAGGGGTAGATAGCTGTGCTAGTTTACTGCCACAGTCAGCTCTCCTGTGGTGTGTATTTCTGCCTCTGTGAGTGTGTAGTAGAATGTTGTGTGTGTGTGTGTCATCACACATCCCTCTCTCCCTCGCTCTTTCCTTCTGTGCAATACTTATAGGCTCTTGGGATTAAAGGCAGATTTCCACAGGTCCTCAATGTGTGACAAATCTCTTGATGGGGCCAAAGCTCCAAAAGTCTTGAACTGTAAAACCCCTTTAAAGGTACAGCACACAATTTTTCTCCTCAGCTAATAATATCAGCACACTTGCACTAAATACTTTCAAAAGATGTTCATAATGTGATTATTGCTTCAAATATTAATTTTCCTATTGCTTTAATCACAGAACAGACTGTATATGTCCTTCTATTGGAAAACACTATAACATGAGCAAAGCAATCAGGGACTGCACTCTCACAGAGCAAATGAATAATTTCTGGGACTGTGAGAAAGTGAAGGTGACAGTTGGTGTGTAGAAGATGTATAATTGAACATGCGGTGGGTCTCTGTTCGCTTCTGCCATCATAAATTTCCTCGGGAAAGCCGAATGTCCAGTGGGGAGTCACCCCACACACAGAACAAGAGAGTCGCCTGGAATGACAAATTAAGGGTACGCGTGCAGCTGCTGTTAAAAGTAATATGATGCATGTCTGGAGTCACAGTTTGTGTCATCTCCTCTCCCTACATGTACCACTATAAATCATTTTGACTCATTATTATAGGCTTGTTTTAACTAATTCCAACTCACATTGAGTTATTACCAATGCTTATTAGCAGCACATATTTCTACCATCTGAAACCAAAATAGTAGTTCAGTTTTTGTGTCAGTCCCACAGAAACACAGCAGCTCTGATGTCTAACAGTCATACAGAGAAAAACCTCTCATTAGGAGACAGATATTTATTTCTCAATTGACAGAATCTTTAATAATGCAACACTGTAATGGAGCCCCCAGACACCGTGCATGTTGTGAAAGAGACATGTGGCTGTCATTTCTTTCCTCAACACGGCTTTGAGTTAAAAGAGCTGAAAGCAACAAGATTATCCCGTCCTCAAAAGGATGAAGTAGAAAATAGAGGAGACAGGTTTGAGGGAAAGGGAAGGTTTAAAATGTAGAAACTGTGTGAAACATCCTAAACTGATTATACAAAATCTTATAAGAGTATCTGATGATCAGATTAAGTAAAGCTATAATTTCACTGGAGCTGCAACAAAATCTCTCTCAGTCTAGAACTTTCTGTCACAGCTGTCAGAGAATTCCTTCTAGTTTAATGGAAAAGATACACTTGAGAAGAAGAAAGACACATTTCAGATGGTGAGTGTTGCAATTTACACTGATGATTTTGGCCTTTTGGAAGCTTTGTTAGACTGATTAAATGTTAATTTATGTGGCAGAGCATGAATGAAAATGTGACATGAATATTTCTGTTGATATAAATAGCAATGCAGTGCTATCACTGTGCATTTGAAGGGGGGGAAACCCCTTAAAATAGTCTTCAGAGACATCACAAATATTAGTCAAGACTAATTGACCTTGGCATCAGCCTTGAAGCAGAGATCAACCTTAGTGAAGAAGTCCAGTGATAAGGGATTTTGTGAATTCTGCACTCTGCTGTTAAACACAAAACCTCAAGATGCTGCCGTGTGTGTGTGTGTGGGGGGGGGGGGGGATTCTTTCATTTGATTTGCATCAACAAAATAGTGCAGCATCTACTCACTGAGCTGAAATCAATTAAAGTCCGACATGGACTCCGTATGGGCCAAAACCCTTAAGCAAAAAGTTAAGGAAAACTTAGGAAAGGTAGCTGTGGGGATAGGATGGAAAAAAGAAATAGAGCCAAGGCCATGCAACAGTTTATATTATGAGACTTATTTTAGAAGCTCTCTAAATCTGTTTTGACAGGTAGAACACTCGTGGGTCGACTGCTGCTGTCCCTGATGCCAGTCAGTGGCAGATAAGAAAAAGCATGGCACACCTCCACAGCACTACCTCCTTCAGAAAGCAACGCTTCTGTATCAGGGCGCCATTTCAGAAACAAAGGCTCAAATAAAATAACTGTGCATCGCTAAATTTAGGCTGAGAAAACCATGTATTGAGATCTTGCTGGGAAAAAAAATATTTATATGATCTATTTTATTATTTATTTATGCACGATGAGCATGTTTTATCCCTTTTGTGTCATGCTGCTATTCCTCCTCTGAATAATTTAATTACTGAAAAAAAAATCCAAAATTGTTTTTTTACATAAGAGCAATTGCACTCCATTGTTCTATATTTGCCCTATTTAAATGTTTTCACATCATCGCCCTATTCCAGAAGGAGAGGTGCTTTCATGTCGACTATCATTTTGTCTGAAGTTCGTCAAGTCTCAAGAGGGCGGAACTCTCATATCAGAACAAACAAACTTCACAAACTCTTCAGCTGTGAATTGTTATTTTAGTTCTCGTGCAGCTCACTCCAGAGAAAGAGGGTCTGCAAGTGCCAGATGCCTGCTAATTTACGATCCGTGCAGCAATCATACCAACGGGGTGGCAGGAAATTAAATCAGATGAATTAAAGGATGTTAATCTTGTAAATGTTCTGAAGATGTTCGTCGTTGCATTTGTGCTAAAAATAGAGCTGTGTGTGTGTAGCTTTCCTCATTGTTCAAGGAAATTTATCAACCATCTGCATACACACACACACACACACACACACACACACATATATATATATATATATATATATATATATATATATATAAAACAAGTAGCATATTCCTCTTTCCTTGATGCCAGGAAGAGAGAAATCTTAATTGGGGTGTGCAGTAGGTGGTTGGAGACGATAGGTTGCTGCAGTAGAGGAAATGCAGTGGCTTTAATCCACTCATCCACCCAGGCAGTGACAGGCAGGATTACAGCAGAGACTTTATAAAAGAAGCCAATTATGACAGCATGTGGCAATACACTGCCCTAAATTCAATTACCCTCTCTGGCACTTTTCAATTTTCTTTAATTAAGTGGATTAAGAAGAAAGGCATGTTCTTCAAGTTTAAAAGTGATTAGAAGTCTAAAGAATGATGAGAGGCAATGGAGGGGGAAGCAACTCAATTCTGCTTATGATTAGTCATGGCTGCTTGTTGTATAGGAATCCATATTTTGTGCATCAGTTTTTTTTTTAACATCATGAGACAGACAAATGATCCATGTCAGATCAGCAGGATGAGAGTGCTGTCGCTGTTTATTTGGAAAGGGAGAGCTGCGATTTTTCTTATCTGTGCAGTTACAGAATTCAAATGTCGTCAGCATAAAAATACTTTTATGCAATCATGTTGGAGCTAAAGTGAATTAACCTAACAATAAAGGCTAGCATCACGTCTCTGGCTTTGTATCAAAATGTGACAGATGTTACCTGGCAAGTAAATTTGCCTCCTGAATCATGTAACCTTGCTGAGGCAACAACTTTGTGGCGCATTGACCAAAAGAGATTGCTCCGTTCTGCTCCGAGAGCCACAACTCAGTCACAGATTTCACTGTCAAAATCAGAACACACTCAATATGTCTCCTTTGAATAATTTTCTCAAGTGCATTATTTTTCCTCATTTCTCACTCTGTAAAGAATTCAATCACTTCAGGCTAGGACTAGAGCAAAGACTTTGTAATTTAGCTCTCTTTCACACTGCACTAATTTATGGCTACAAATCACATATTTTTTTGTTGTGATTGCCAGGAGTGGTTTTGCTTCAGCACAGAGGCAGAAATAATTCAGTTTTAATAAGCTCTGGGTAGGAGATTTAAGATTTATACTGATAAAATTGGAAGACAAGGGTTGACTTGTATTGTCACCTGAATTCTTATGTGTTTTGTTGTCAGTGTTTGTTTTGTGCATTTCCTTATTTGCATATTCTCACGTCTCACAGGTCATACCAGCATGTGATCCTTTTCTCCAGCTCTCATTTCCTACTGTCCCTGTTTCCTCTCGGCAGAGGTCATCAGCCCATTACTTTGCATTATCTGTCATCATCAAAGAGGATGGTTCCGCCTGCAGTATTCTGTAGCGGTGCAGTTCCCCTGCACAGGCAGAGCGATTGATCTGCTTCCTGATGAAAGAGTTCTTCCAGGAGCCCAGTGCATGTCCTGTTAAACTACCTATCTACCGCCTTAATTTATAAGACCTCATTCTTCTCAACCAAGTTATAATCTAAGTTATAGAAATGCTGCAATATTTTACATTATTTGGGATTGGTTTTATATTTTCTCTGAACACAGGAGTGACCTTTACCTGACTTATTTGAGTTTAAATTTCAATCTGATTTTAATGTAACACCATTAAAAATCACTTATTGGCCTGTTGCAGTGCTATTTGCTCCATTTGTTAAAATTAGCTGTAGGTTAATGCTGTTTTTTTTATTAGGGCAATCCATAACACATGAAGTTTGCAGCACTTTATGTGCTGACCTTTAGAACTAAAATGTTTCTGTTTTACAAAATGATCTTTATATATCTATAATATCCAACACTCTGACAATGGCATTTTCAACAGGAAAATAAACAACATTGCATAAAAATTATGCTATATTTATATACTAAACCAGCTCCTGACTTTGTATAATTAGTAATATTGTATATAACTTATATATTGTAATACCGCTGTTTACCTGCAGAGCGCGCTAAATTTTCGTCGATGAGTTTTATTTGTATGGCCCTTCCAGCTTCCCGTTGGCTGCGTATCATCCCGGAAGATTTACTTTTCTCCTGACACGTAGCAACCTCAATCAAGTTGGCAGGGCTCTGGTAGATTTGTTAAACATCACAGGTAAGAGTTCCATGTTGTTTTGCTTTCATAGAGTCAAAATAGTGATGTTGTGAGAAAATTCACAGAGAATAATGAATCCACCATTGACACTATGAGCAAGATATGCAACTTAGCTCGTCGCTAGCATCAGCTAACCAGCTAACCACAGAGTTAACGGTACGTTAGCCTCCTAAAGATTAGTAGCTGTTGCTTTATTTGGAGAAGCCGGACTTGTTATTCGATAGTCAGCACAGTTATTAATAAAGTGCGAGGAGATTAACGCAACACACACTTGTCTTGGGTTTGTTTGCAAATCTGTTAGCTTCTTTAGCACTGCTACATCATGATTATATAGAAGTAGCTAGCATCTTTGACGGCTAATGGATGCCGGTAACTTAATTAAGGTAAAATCAGTAAACGTATAGGTGGAGACTAAGGTAATTTTGTGAAAGGCCACTGGTTAGTTTAAGAATTATTTAACTAAGCGTAGTTAAAACTAGTTGTTGACAGCTGCTTATGAGTTAAACAGCTGCAACATAACTTTTCCTAATGTATAACGCAGCTTTGATGCTCGATAGAAATGTAGCTTAAAAGATATATTAGGGAGGATCAGTATTTTTATTTTAACTTATCTCATTTCTATTGACAACATATCCAGCTGTCACCTCTTTATTGAAATGCATTTTCTAACATGGTAACACCTCAAACAAACAAACAAAGTCTGAGATAATAAAAAAAACCTGGCTGAGGCTCTAAACCGAAAAAGTTTCCAATGGCTAATATGCTGCTGTTTATGTCTTCATTGCTACTAACAGAGTAAGAGATGTCGGGGTTTGACAACTTCAACACAGACTTTTATCAGTCCAGCTACAGTGTAGACGACCAAGGCCAGGCTGCCTATGGCTACAGCAACGCTGAAAACCCTTACAACAAGTAAGTTCTCATTGCTCTTACGCACGCAAATATTGTCTTAGTTGTGCTTCTCTATTCCCAGTTTTGCAAATTGTTGGCTTGGTGAACTGGCAAGTTCACTATCAGCTTATTTGTGTGTTTTTACAGTCAAAATAGTGCTAAAACTCAAGTAGTATTTGCATTTTTCTATTTAAAAAATAAACTTATTCCTGTTATCATTGTATGCTTAGTTTGTGTATTATTGTATTATTTGTTGAGAAGTCAGTGTGATCATCTTGATTCTGTTCCCAGGGGTTATGGTCAGTATGATTACTCCCAGCCTATGGGCTACTCTACCCCGGGAATGATGCAGCCCCAGCAGCCATATACAGGACAGATCTTTCAGCCCACACAGACCTACACTCCATCCCCGTCACCGTCTATGTACAGTAACAGCTTCGATGATGAGCCACCACTGCTAGAAGGTTTGTGAAGCACTTTGACCTCTCCAGACCCGTTTTGACTGACATAATACTTGTTTTGTGTGTGTGTGTGTGTAAGTCTAGTTGTAGTGCAATACAAAAAAAAACAGCCAAGTGCTAGTATTAACATTTGGTCAGGTGATTCTAAACATTACTTGATGACTCTTGTTTATTCACTACGTTGAATACATTTGATGGACTTTAGCACTTAATCTTGTCTCCTGTATTACTTTTAGGCCATTAATCTTAGAATGATTTCCTAGGACGTTAAATTTGCCTGTTGCATGTGTATGCAGAGTCAGAGAACCTCATAACTGCAAGAAAGAATTGATAGAATAAAAAAGCACTGATGGCTCAAAGGGTACAAAAAGTGACTGCTTAACTGGGAGGGAGTCATTTCTCTGATTTTGTGGTGTATTTTGTTTTTTTATTGGCATTCATATATCTATTTAAATGTCGGACTGACAGTTTTCATAGAAATGTAGTCTGTGTTCTTAGTTTAATTTTTTTTTTCCGTTTGGCAAGTGGAAAACAAACACCATCCCTTTTGTTAGGAAGGAATCTGCAATGTCAACTGACACTATTGTAACTGTCTCAGTAAATAATATATCACGGACTAAGATTAGTGTGACCTATAAAAATGATGAAACACCTTGAGGCTACTAAGAGGATATGTCTCCATCACACGGACAGTTGTCTTTTTTTCCATGAACAAAGTGCTGACACGTCTGAGTATAACTGCAAGAGCACATCATACTAGATACTGTACATACCTCTGTGCTCTTTTCACCCAAGTATCACATTTCTAGGATTCAGTATGTCATATGTGTGTTTTTCTGTTCTGTTATCTTCTTTTAGAATTAGGAATCAATTTTGACCATATCTGGCAGAAGACTCTGACTGTGCTCCATCCATTGAAAGTAGCAGACGGCAGCATCATGAATGAGACAGACCTCGCTGGCCCCATGGTCTTCTGTTTGGCTTTTGGAGCTACTCTTCTCCTGGTAAGTCGTTTGATTCATGCTGGGGAAAAATAGTAAGAACAACCTTAATTAATGGTGAGTGAGTTTCTGAGTGTGTGTGCTTCTTTTTGTCCTCTTCACAGTCTGGTAAGATCCAGTTTGGTTATGTATACGGTATCAGTGCGATCGGCTGCCTCGGCATGTACTGCCTGCTGAACCTTATGAGTATGACGGGTGTGTCATTCGGCTGTGTGGCGAGTGTGCTGGGATACTGCCTCCTTCCCATGATCCTTCTCTCCAGCTTTGGAGTCCTCTTCTCCTTACAGTGAGTACACAGCAAAACAAAGCTGAAGTATGATAAAGCAAGCAAAGCCTTGATTATCTATAGCCATTCACATATAAATATATACATTTTATTAAACTGTATCAAAGGATAATTTTCTGCTCTTTCTTCAGGGGCATGATGGGGGTCGTACTAACAACAGCAATTATTGGTTGGTGCAGTTTCTCCGCCTCAAAGATCTTCATCTCGGCGTTGGCCATGGACGGGCAGCAGCTGTTGGTTGCTTACCCCTGTGCTTTGTTATATGGAGTCTTTGCCCTCATCTCGGTCTTCTAAAAAAGTATAATTGAGCAACAGTTTAAAATAAAAGCTCCCCAGTTTCTGTATTTTCAGTCTAATTAGCATCAGCGCAATTAGCGTAATTATTAGCTAATTACACTGTTACTTCAGAATGGGAGCTCTTATCTAAAATGGAAAGGATTTTTTTTTTCTTTTTCTCACTACATGTCAGCTTGACCTTCTGCAAGCTGGAGTGAATCATGTCACTATGACCTTTCTTCACCTTGCACCCTTCATGCATCTTAAAGGAGAGGACTGTCGAGTTTAGCCTGATAAGAAAAAAGAAACTCCCCTTTGGACTGTTTTCAGCTTTAAATGACCTGGTGTAGTCCTATGATTTTAAGGACATGAAGGGGAAGGACGCCATCGGTTAGTTCACAGTGGAAACCCTAGAAGACTATTTAATTTGGACATGAATGGAGAAAAGGTTCTCAAATTTTCAAGAAGATAATCAACCTTGCAGGCTGTTTTGGAGCTGATTAAAATGTCACGTATCTTTTTTTTTTTGCGAAGACTTTTCTAGTAAAGGACTAAGGGAAACACCCACTGCGATTCTGAACAGTCTACATTCACTCGTCCTTCTTTCTCCCAGAAGGGAAGAGAACGGGTCTCCTTGGTGTCTACTTTTCTGTGGGATCGAGGAGCCATGAACCCCATCATCTTTGACACAGCTGCTCGGTTATATCTGTATTTTATTATATTCTTTTGAGATTCATTTGATGCCTTTCAGGAAAAGACAACTACAGTTTGCACAGAAGCATTGTTTTAATTGTCCAAAGCAAACATGTTTGATTAGTTATTGACAGGTAATTGAAAGAGGGATACTTTATGTTTCTAGCTACAGACAGATGTCTTTATAGGATTTTTTTTGTATCCCTATAAATCTTTATTTTACAGACAGCTCACTTTGTATGCTTCGATGTGTCATCTGTTGTCTTCTCATGCACATTAAAGTTTTTTTTGAAGGTTATCTGCCTTGTTATTAAATGAAGAAGCCGCTATTAAGACTGAAACGGCAATAGTATTTGTGCCTGTAGCTGTTTGTTGTGTAGCAGAAGAGAGGGTTGGGGCACTGGAAGAAGTGATTGTATGATACTTAATGACGGTTCACAACAGCCTGCAGATGTTTTATAACAGCTGGTTAGTAGATGAAAAGAAATCGTCTCTATACTTTGATCCACACGTCATTTTTAGTTGCTTCTCGTGTGAAAAAGTCGTAACAGTGCCCACTTTACAACTACATGCTTGAGGTCATACAAACAAAAACACAAGTCTCACTAGTGTTTGGACACATGTAGTAGAATCACACTGAGGGAAATACAAAAATACAAGCCTCCTTTTTTCTTGTACCTTCTGCTTTTTCCTCTCCACTAACATACACAAAC
This sequence comes from Parambassis ranga, assembly GCF_900634625.1. NCBI lineage: Eukaryota > Metazoa > Chordata > Actinopteri > Ambassidae > Parambassis > Parambassis ranga. The sequence continues at coordinate 7,682,030 of NC_041034.1, read as the reverse complement.
TACATACACGGGTCCTCCTTAAATAGATGATAACCCACTTAGGAGGAATGAATAATTCAAAAATGAAAATGTAGTTTTTCTATTTCAACAAACTCTAAATCAAGGAGATGCTTTGCATTTCAAGCAAACCTACAAGGAGCAGTCGGCTCTTACATGCTGTTCTCTCATACGGCCAATATGCATTTTGAGTATTTATAATCTATGTGTAGCGTCAATATGAGAAACTGTATTTGGGTTCTATTAATGGCTGTAAGTGTCCAGTGTTGTATTTAGTATAGGATAAAAAAAATTAAACCCGTCAGGGAATGATTTTTCCCACCTCATGTGTGCACTCTCTGGATAAAGTCCAGAGCACTTCAGATTATTCCACGGTTATGTGTCCTTACGGCTCTGGGGATCTCAGAAGAAGAGGCACTCTGGCAGTGAGCAGGATGTTGACATTCAAACATCCTTGGTGTATGTACAGTGTTTGGTTTCAGGCAGTTTGCAGAGCTTGTTGTGTTTCAGCACCGTGCATCTGGATCCACTCAGAGGCATGTCACATTCTCACATTTTTCCTACAGAAGGAATTCATTCAATTCCATGCATTTCCTTTGTAGAAGCAGTCAGTCGTCATCACTGCGTTGTTAGTCAGTACTCCAATAACACACTAACATTTAACACTGTGCATTCCTGTGGTAATGTTTATGGAAGTAAGAAAAATAGTTATATTTCCTATTTGTGAGAGGAAATTGAATTAATTTAGATATGATCTGATGTTTTTTTAAACATATTTTTTAGAAAACACAGCCAAATCAAATCACTAAAACATGACCAAAATTCAAAATTAAACATTGTTTACATGGGACTGCATTTCCACCTTCTGAATCAATTGCACTCAGCTGCCTCCAGATGGCAGTGTTGAGTCACTGTGCTGCCAGAGGGGCTGATTGTTTTTTTGTGTATTTATTATGTTTCCTGTGGTGCAATGACTGCATCCTCTCATCTTGTTTTTTATATTGTGTCATTATAAAGAAATCTATCCCACCATGTGTGAGGAGCACTAAACATTCAGAACTCAGCACATTCAATTGCTTGTTTACATATTTGTTTAAATGTCTCTTTGGTTGCTTAATCAGCCTATCATACAAAAAGTAGTGTAGCGTGTCATTTGCTGGCTGCATTTATATCAATTAAAGGAGTATATAGACTGTAGGTTTGTGGTGGAATGCTAAATTTATCCTCACAAACACCTGTTGCACAAGGTGCAACAAGAGACAATAAGACAAGAGCCTTATTGTGACTCAAGTAGGTGTAAGGTCTAAATAAGAGGGATGAGACAAACTGATCCTGCACACGTTTTTCAGAGTATCATATTAATAAAGATCTTTGTATGCCTGATCCCTATTAGAACTTCAACTAATCATAAAAAACATTTTGTTTGACCATTCTGCTTGTCTGTGGGGAATAAGAGCCTCGGTACCATTATGTCATCTAATGGAGGATAATCTCACCTCCATCTGGCTGGCCTGGGCTGCAGTCTGTCCTGCCCAGCAAGCAGGCCTGGCAGACTGACAAGAAGCAGCTAATGATGAAAGTGGTTGGAAGGAATGAAAAAAAAAGAAGCTGTGAATCCAGAATTATCACAGTTTACTATGAGGTGCCCATTTCAACTAAAAGTCAGTTACTGCATCTGTAAAATGTAACATAATGACTGTAATTCTGGACGTATAGTTTTTTTCATTGTCCCGGGACATGAGCTGTTTTGCATTTACTGTGTACAGCAGCGGCTTTCCAGCAGAATAACCAGAAGAACAACTGGTTATTTATCGTGAAGAGCAATACAAGAATTAATCAATTACAAATACATTCCTACAATGATTGGTTACAGCCTGAGGGATGCATTTCATATAACCAGCTTCAGGCACACACGCACACACACAGAATGGCAGCTAACAAACTATCAGGAGATTGATAAGAATCACCTGAATCTGCATAAAATCTATTTAAAAATATTATCTTAAAGCTTCAGTGCTGGAGTGTGGTCTCAGCTTCTAGATGCTGCGGCCTCCACACAGGCCCACTGTGAATTCAAACCTGAAGAAAGACACAGAGATTTTTCTTCCTAAAGAGTTACACCCTTTAGATTATGCATACATAGTACATGAACAAATATATATAATCTCATAATATATAATTTAATGAATTCTTGACATCTTTTACTTATTATTTTCGTAATATTTGCTTTGTTTCTGTTTTTAAAAGGCCGGACAGATGTAGCTGGATTGAATAACAGATGTGTCTTGTGTGGGCGATACACTACAAAAAGCTACACACACACACGCACACACACAAAACAAGGCTGATTAGGATGTTGTCTTCAGTGAGGGAGCAGACGAGCGACAGGTGGAAATGTAACGATTGGTATTCAGCAACGCGGAGCTGCCTTTTAATGCATCTGCAGAGCCAACAGCACATGAATATTCACAGGGCAACTGTTAGCACAGCACTGAGTGTGATTTGCTCCTGCACTTCATTAGGCTAATTGTCTCCCCCCCCTCATTGCGCCGTGGACTCTTCTAACAGTTGATTCAGAACTCAATGAACTAATGCAAACACTGCAAGGGATGCAGAGGGACAGCAGAGTCTGGCTGAGGGGAAAGAAGTGTGTGTGTGTGTGTGTGTATTCATGGATGTGATGGTAAGGCATGTGCATAACAGATCATTTTACAGATATTGATCTTATTACAAAGCTAAACACATGCATGAAAAGACCTGAATATGCACAGACACATGTATGAAGCTCCACTGCTTTCCCACATGCACGTGCACATAATAAGATATGTATACAAGCATGTGAAGGAACCAACACAGGATGAAGCTATAATGAGCACTAGAACTATGCTCATTGATTCATGGCTATTGATTACAAGTCATCTATAATAAATCCATCCTATATAATGCTTGGCCAGCCAATATGACTTACAGTATATAGAAAATTATGAGAAAATAGAATTATTTGTATTACGTTCCCACAACCTCATTTAAACATGTAATAGTTTCTGCTTTTGATGTGGGTAAAGTTGGGATATATGAGAAACTGCTGAAGTTGTGCAGCTCTTCTGTTTTTTATTATTCTAAATCTGCATCAATCTGCACCATCCCAGTTTAGGAAAGAAAGCAACCCTTGTCTATTTCTGTCCTAGAGTCAGTTTTCCTGTCCTCCCATCTCCACTGCTTTCTGTTCACAGAATATGCACTTGTAACTGTACACGAGCCCTTTGCAGCATGGCAAAGAAAATGAAGGGTTCATGAACAGATTTATTGTTTTATAACATGACATTATGGACCTTTCAGCAGTACTTGTCTTACAGTCTTGTTTACCCTTGTAAAAAAAAATCTTCCTTACAGTGGAACAGTGTACAGCTTCAGATTAGAGAGAGCAAAGGCTGGAAGTCCAGGCCTGGAGGTGCTCTCATTCAATATGCATGACATAAGCATAGTAACTGGGAACATCAGCTTAGCACAGAGAGCAGTAACTAAGCTGATGTCATCCTATATTTGTGCTTTTATTAGCTGAGCTGTGAGTCACCATTTTATTCCATCCCCATGTTTTGTTTGGTTTCAGGCTTTTTTTGTTTTTGTTTTTTTTTTTACTTCCTGGGAACTTTTATTCAAATGATTATGACGCCTGCATGAGAGACAGACAGTAGTGAATTTAACTAAATTGCCTGAATCAGTCACCGTGACATGCAAAGGTTAAATGTAATTAAACCCAATTTCCTTCTCGTAATTTGTATGAAAGTAGCACATAAAGAAACCTGGCATCCATACTCCAAGTTTCTAAGCTACAGGAAAGCCGGCTTCTAATAATAATGCTGACATTATTTAAGTCTCTCCTTTTTTTTTATCTTGCCAAGGTAATAAAATATAAATGCACATAATCATCCCACCTATTTATTTATTGATGAAACCTATCTGCTGTATACGTATATATAGACTTGGTTTGTTTTTCTCGGCTGGTTATGCAACAACCTCATGCCATTACAGCGATCAAAACCTCAGATGTGGAAGAGGAGAATAAAGGAGCTGCGGGGCTCATAGTCATGATCACCAGATGCACTGGCAATGTATTTTTAATATGTATTGCATCATAACACATTGCAAATTTACACTGTATACATTGTGTATAGTGACTTAATGTTATATAATGCAGTGCAATGAATGAGGCCTACAATGGCTTAGAACTGCGGAGCTCGTGGTGTACACTTCATCTGTTTTTTTTTTTTTTTTATTGCCATCTTTTTTTATATTGCCATCAAGTATTGTAGCGGTTCAATTTAGTCCCCATGACTCGCTGGGGATAACATCATGGTCATCGCTGCAGCAGCCATCATTGAAAAACACAAACTCTCTGCTCCCTCCAGGAACCTGGAAGTAATTGGCCGCATGTTGGAGAGCTGCAGAGGGATCTATAGACCTCAAATGGAAGAGCTCGAGTGGAAAAGAAAAAGTCTTGACACGGCCTTGTATAACCTGTGGACTAAATTATTTATAAAAATGAGCCAATGACAGTGATGCCGGGTTTGATATGCCGCAGCAGGACAAGCTCAAGGGAGGTACACAGCTACAGAAAGATATTTTAGAGATGTTGAGTGGTGAATTGTGACCTGAGGTAAAAAAAAAAAAAAGAGGAAAATAATTTTATTTTTCAACATAGTTTAATTTAAACAGGCTTGGGATGGGGCTACAGTAAAACTATGTGATAAGAGGAAAATAATAAACCATTACTGCATGGTCAAGGCTGGTTAGGGTTAAAACAGAAATCTAATTTACAGTCGCAACAGCTAATCAAAGTAGTGTTCTGTGGTTCATAACAAACTGCACAATGAATAGAGGAATTCAGAGTGTAGTGAAAATAGCTCACCGTGCCAAGCAGATAGCATTCATGGGACTTAATGGGAACCTTGTTTCAGATTTCACCACTTGACTAGCAATGTATACGTGTAGCACAATATTTACATAATGTGCTGTACACGCACCCAAATATACTTTGCATTGTGTGTTTTAATTAGTGGTTAGCTTAATGACATGAATGACAAAGACAACCTTCTTTTTTCATGGAGCTGATTACACTGCATTCACCCCACAGTGAGTTAGTCTTCTGCCTGCATTCCACTCAACATGTGAGAGACTGTGCAAGGTCACTAATTAATGTGGAGAGACAGTGCTGAATAAGTCCCTGATATTTAGTGGGTAATATAATGTACTGAAGTACAAACTAATTATACTCTTTGCGAAGCAGGTACGTGCTCATCAGAATCTTAGCATTTGTGCTAATAGTGTGGTTATTTTTTACAATAAGAAAACATACAAATGGATCATTGTATTGGTTAAAATATAGCTTTTAACAATGTTAAGCTGGCAGGGCAACAAAACATGGTGCTGCTGACCAATGTAGCTACGTGTTTTTCTATGAGGCTGGACTCATATGGACTGACTGACATTGTCATTGACTAAGCAGTATAGACTGTGCATTGATCCCAATCAATGCATAATACCATTCGTTTGATTGTGTCACCCATCCATCATCGTTGCCTCCCTCTGTGCCATCTCTCCACTGTACTGTACTGTAGGGCCTCTTTGTCTTCAGCCATGCATGCATAATGCACAGCTTAAGAACAAATTAGATCATTGTGCTCTAATTGTTGGGGCTCTAATGAGCTTCTATAAGACCAGTGCAGGCTACTGCATGTGTTATGGTGTCATGGATTGAAAAGTAGGCTGCAATATCACTGTTGATTTGGACCACTTTTAACATGGAGGGACGTATGCTGTACTGGCTGTAACGTGTGTCCTACAGGCACCATGACGTGGATGGTTCTGTCAGATGGCAGCGTTGTGATGCCTCTGCTGTAACAGTGCAGCCAAAATTCATCTGATAAGCATGACTTGCTGCCAACAGTCTGATAACGTTATATCAGAAAGCCTTTGTGAAGAAAATAATTACAACGTGTTCGCAAATCTTTGTCAAATTAGTTTTTGGCCTCTACGCCCCTTCAAGTGAGCTCTGCTGTGGGAAGTTTGAAACCATGACAACGATTTATGGTTGTTTGTCTCTGTGTTAACCCTATGATGGGCAGGTAACACTGGAGCTCGCCCAGTGCCAGGTGGGGTTGGTTTCTAATCAGCCAATTATGTATGCTAAATACATATAATCATAAATATGTGGGCTGATGGTGATCATGGATACAAACGCTGCTCTCCTTTTGCAGTTATGCCACTTTAGATGTCATGGCAGGATAAAATTACTATGATACTGGCTGTAGTGTTCACCGGATAGACGTTTACATCTTTTTAGGCAGCTCCGTCCTCACCGGGAAAACAGAGCATCAGGTCCGGATTTTAGTCCTTGAAAACGGAACATGCAATCATATTTTTCAATGGTCGCATCTCCATGTTCATGGGGACTGATGGTATCCAGAAATGGCATGTTTCAAGAAGATCGTTACCAAACCCTTTACCCTGTTTATAATGCCTAATCTTTTTATGCTAGATCCAGCTGCGATTAAAAACATATCATAACATGGATAAAAACAAACAGGGGGACTTTGCCTTGCCTTGTTGTGTGTGCCTCCATCCTCTACCAGCACACCTTCTTATTCCATCGTCTGCGACTGTATCTGTCCCAACAGAAGACGATGTCAGGCAATACAACAACATAACATAATGTAATACGTACATATGTTCAATTAGCATTAAGATAAACAAGTGTTGTATCTGGTGGATGCATTATCAACTAAATGTGGCATTTTTTAATGTTGTTTTAAGGACTTTAGGTTGTCAATATAGTCAAGTGGTAAGTCAAAATGGTAACAGGTGCAGCCAGATCATAAAATATTCTGTAACATGGTAATAACATGACATGTTTTCATGTTTTGTGTACTGATTTTATTTTAAGCTTTAGTGAGCCTCTATCATATTCCTATGGCAGCAGCGCTTCCATCATTTCCATATTTCATGCATAACATTGCATTAATAATGAATTAAGATTAATATTAAGAAATCTTTATTAGTCCCACAATGGGGAAATTGCATATATAATATATATAATATATAATGCTTGTATTTATTATAGAACATGCATCAGAACTTCCTGCAGCCTTCGCATCACATCGATAACCACTTGCTTTAAATGGTTAATTCTTTGACATAGATCTAACTGAGCTCTACACGATCGGTACATGTTGTATTCTGCATTCACATAACACTCTCAAGACACTGTTAATATTTGGACTAAGCAGCACAATGTATTTTTTTCTGAGCACTCAGATTAGAAGCACTCACCCTAACCCTCTATGTTGGGTCAAATTGTGTAACGCATCCTTCATAATAGCTGTGTCCAACCTGGAGTAGGCATGGGAACATTCTCTTTGGCTGCATCCTAATGCCACATTAAAACGCCATGGGTCTAATTGATGCTAAATGACACATCTAATTACTCCTCCAAGATAAACAAGCTTCTCATTAGTGCAACAATTAGCCAGATAATGAAACCCTTGTTTTTGGATGACTTCTCAATGTCATAAATAAAGACGGAAGAAGACACAGATGAAGATTAAATGGTTAGGGGAAATTGGTATTTCTGAACAAAGGGCACATGAGGCGAAAATTTAGCTAAGGAATAAAACAAAAAAAATCACATTGAAGTATATTCAGTTTAGCTCAAATCATTATTGCTTAAAATTCTGATGTGAGGTAAAATAATCTGTCAACAGTCATGTCAGCAAATAGACATATAGACATTTAAAACTGTGGCTGATGCAAGGCTACATTTTAGTACCAGTTTGGAAGCTGTTTGTATAAATGTGTCTGATCGTCTGTGTTGTTAGCAGCGATTGATCTCAGTCTGTTCCTGCCTAGGTGGCTCTTCATATTCCACTTTGCAGACATTGATTTCAGATGGACTGAGTCCTCTGTATCACTGCAGTCTTCACTGTCTTCCTTGTCCTTGCACTCACGTTGTCCCTGCAGTTACTCTTCATTGAGTTGTAATTTAGGAAATTGTTTCTCACTGTCTAAGAGGCACTAGATTTCCCCTCAGCACACGTGCGCGCAGTTTTTCTTGTTATTTGGCAGGCAGGGTGTTCCATGCATTTTGAAGGATTTTCCACAGCTTTTCGGAGGATTTACGCCGATTTACGCTTCTGTTTTTGTTTTATTTTTGATGTAAGTTCAGACTGACTCAATGATCTGAATGTGCCGGGCCATATTGTCTGCAATAGGAATCTTTGTTACTATGAAGCTCCTTTCTTATTGATCCAGTTGTCCTGTTTGAAATGATTAGTGTCAGGTTTCTATCTCTGAGCCAGAGCATTTTACTTTGTATTCTGTTCATTTCCTGTTTTATTTTGAAAGTTCTAACCCCCCTCTCATTTTACGTGTCTTGCCTTACCCTTCCTTGGGTGCTCCCTCCTCCTGCTGATTACCTACCCACCCTAATGTGTCCCACCTGTGTCTCATTGTCTTTCCCTCCCTCGTGTATATCATGTGTGCTTCCCATCACTCCCGCCAGATCGTCTTGTGTGTTTTGCCGAGTGTTCCAGCTGTATTCCAGTTTCTAGTGTATGACCTTCTCCAGGATTTTGCGATCACCTGCTCCTTTTGGTACTTTTGCTTCTCTGAGTCCTGGTTTTTGACAACCCACCTTCTAATCCCTCTGGTACTTTTGCTAGTCTGCACTGATTACCTGACATAGAAACATGTGACATATTACACACATATTGTAGCCTTAAACAAAATCACAAAAAGACTAGGACATATTTGTAAAGAGTGCATGACAAACTCTGTCTGAAGAATCAAAATGTGGTTACTACCGTTTATCCACAGCATCAGACAAAAGCAATGTGTGAATGTGTCTGGAACTGGCTGCATTCAGAAGTTTTGATCTGTGATGGAAACCCTGGCGTAAAGTTTTGGTTTTGTGTTACTCATCGCATCACATCACCGTCATCCCACAACGTTTTTCCAATATGGGCGTGTGCATGTGTTTCTCTGCTTATTTGTGTGACCCCGACCGCTGGCACCAACCGCAGCCCCTCCCTTTAACTTGAATCTCATCCACGCTTTTGATGACTCTTACTTGAGATTCATAATGCAACCGATAGCAAGACAGTGAGGAAAGAAAAAAAAACTGTGTACATACAAGAGGCTCCTTAAAACAGGCTGACTGTGCGTCACCTTTGTGTTCCTTAAAGCTTTAAAAAGAAAAATATATATACTCACAGAATGAACATGATGGAAGGTGTATATTTGCATAAAAAACAATCCCTCTATTGCTCAAGGTTGTATTCTCCAACCTGTACACTACTGAGATGAAGGCTGACTCAGTTATGCATGATTCAGAGTTCATTGTCGCTTTTTCGAAGCAATAAACTGCATAAAAACCCACACCCACCTCCGTTCTGTTAATGGATTCATCAGCTGTGCTGAACTCTTTCTGTGGCCTCACAGCCTCCGAACATGAGATGTAGCAGCGGTGTAGTGAAGTAAACTGCACCTAATGGCAACAAATGATAATATCTGATTTTAGCTGATGTTCACTGTTTGACCGGTATTAAAGTTTCATTTTTAAGCATAACTAGGTGAAGGACAACACAACAACAAGTTGATACAGCCAGTATTAGATGTATAATTGTACACATGGAACAAAACAAGCATTCATTTGTCTTTGTTTATGGCCACTAGGCTGACCCATTTTCATTACCAACCATTACTGAAACATTGTGTTTTGAAAAGCTACAACAATCCACAGAGCTCCCCCCAGCAGCCCAGAATGGACTCAACAGAGCTGAAGTGACCACAGTGCTCTTAGTTCCTGTTTTTAGAGGCTCACCATTCCTTCAATAACAGTTTTAAATCTGTGGCCATACGTCAGACTAACTAGTGCTCTAACTTTTAAAGTGTAATTAGTTTTAATAATGTAAGGCACCATTTACTACAGATTGCATCAGAAAGGTTTGTTATTCTGATGCTTTCAGTAGTGCTTGCAATATCCTGAAGCAACATGTGGGCTTCTGTTAATATTCCAGCTGTAAATGTCATCTCTGTTTTTAAGCTGGGTGCAGCACAGTTGCTCTCAAGTGCCTCCATGTCTGTGCACTAATTCAGCAGAGGCTGAGCAATCTACTCGAAATTCCTCAAAATATTGAATCTGTCTCTCCTTCTGTGTTTCAGTTTCATTGCAAACATGCATCTTCCTCTCGCTCTGTGTTTTTCTGATTTCTTTTGGTTTCCTAAATCAATACTTCGAACAACATCTGTCAACTTTTTTGATCAGAAAATTGTTTTCCTGCAGCTGGACGGCCTGGACGGGCATTGTTGTTGTTCAAGGTTTTAACAACAATTTGAATTTGTAAACATCGCTAACACATTGCAAAGGTTCAAACCTGGCCTGTCTCTGCATCTGTGTGTAGCAGCGTGCAGGTGTGTGTGTGTGTGTGAACAAATTAGTGTGTGCTTTGTGTGAATACAACCCTGCACTAAGCCGTATGCTCAGGGTTTAGTGTATACCAACCACTTAGCACATCATAGGTTGACCCCTAAAGGTCACAACACAGCACGTATCCATGGTGACAGCTTTTCCAGTAGAACAAAATGAGCTGAGATCAGAGCTACAAACTAAATTATATTTAAACAAAAAATATGAATGTAACTGAAAAAAATGCACAAATGCATGCACACACACACACAGGAAAAGGAAAATATGCAGGAAATGAAGGGGTTAAGATGGAGGACAGGATAATGTAATGGTAATTTCATGAAAGATCCTGCTGAGATCTTCCATTTATTTTTCACTTTTTTCATCATGGAGCTGCAGAGCACACAGGGACCAAAGTCGCTCTGGCTTCATGTACACATTGTTTTTTTGTTTTTTTTAAGGCGATGGTAATTGAAAAGACGTGTCAGCTTTTCCTCACAATGCACCACAACCATTTTACCGTTCTTTGTTTTGACTCTACTCAGACTGAATAAAACGCTGCTGGGACAAAGAGAGAAAGTAGAGACTCATTTTTTCAAGCTTGCTTTGCAATCTGCACACATCATGTTGTCATAGTAACAATTAACTTTCTGGCTTATAATGTCTTAACCCTTAATCCATAGATGCACAGAAAAAAGGTGCAGATCTGTTTGAATAAAGGAACATATAACATACGATAATATGTTTTTAATCTAAAGCACAGCACAGCATCTAAGATGTTCTTATTTACCAAATTAATATAATCATATTTGTGGTTTTGCAGGAGGTTTTGTGTGAGGAGTGTCTTATTTTAGCTGCAGTGGTGGCAGTGAAACCTCTATAATCCATTTACATAGAACTGAGGATTTGTTACCTGATCCTGTTTCACTCTCTTTCTCTCATCCATAAAAGAACAGGAGAGAGGGATCTGTCTCTCTCTCTCTCTCTCTCTCTGTGTGTGTCTGACTCTCTGCCTCTGTGATTGCCAGGTGAGTGAGTGAGTCACCCTGTTAAATAGAACATGTGTTTGCCACATATCAGCTGTGAAAACAACAGCTGCCTTAATCCTAAACAACAAAATAAGCAAAGAAAGACGTGCAGATATATCACTGATTAAATAGACAATTGAACATGTGTTACCTCTGTTTATATCAGTTTTTCATTTTTTTTCAGTTATTCATGTCAGAACATCAACAGTGTGTATGTTTTCATATGCTAGAGTACAACATGAAAACTGTATAACCAAAATATAATCCCCCTAAATGAGACCTTTTTAAGATTCTAATGGATCAAAGAGGGCACTCAAGAGATTTGGGTGGATAGCTTCCAGGAAGTGACAGCACTCATAACTGACTATTGACACATCAAACACCTACTTTGCTTGGGGCTATGCTGGGTGCTGTGCCAGTTTCCACAATGCCCCAAACCCGATGGTTAGTTTCCCTTTCATGCTGTGTTATGGAAATTCAGGTGGTGTACAGCTTTTAACTGTCACCAGTATCAAAGGTACTTTGTTCAGACAAGATCCACACTATACACGACATTAACTGTCTGTACATGGAGAGGGAAAAACATACAGGTCATCCAGTTTACTGTGTGACTTACAGTCTATAAATTCTCATACAGTATGTCGATATGACTCAAGGGATAGATTTGTGCTGGCAAAAAAAACTCCAGCGTCAACGTAAAACATGTTCAGTCATGGTTTGCTAAATAGGCTGCCAGGTTAGGAAAGCACCTACAGTGAGTGTAAAGTAACCGAACCTTCCAGTACAACAGAAATCAGTCAGGGCTTCAGAGCCATCAGGTTTCATTGTTTCATTCACAGCTGGTCACATGGAGCTGTGAGCAACAGTTTAGAAGATCAGATAACCACTGTACTCTACTAGAGGCATGGACATTCAGACTTAACCCAAAAACGGATTATGAAAATGCTAATATTGTGGCGAGGCAGCCGACATAACATTACCCTTCGAACTGTTTTTCCCTACATATGCTAATTACAAAAACAATTCTTAAGTGTTACTTTGAAAAAGAACACAATTAAGGATGTAAACAACATGTAATAAATGCAGCTCCTGGATATGTGAAGTGACCCCATTATGAAGGCTTGGTTGGATGTGATGGAGCAGGAACAGACACGCAGTTTACTAGTCAACATTAAAGTGTTCATGTTTGCACATCAGTACATATTTTGTCTTGTCTGTTTGTTTTTCTTTTGTGGATTCTCTTCCCACATGAATCCAAATGTTGCATCACAGGCTGGCACCTCTGGGGAAACTACATTGCCAGTCCCTCACTGTACTGATTCCACTGTGTCAGCTCTTCTGATTGTACAGTGAGTTGACACAGTTTTCATGCCAGAATCATTTTTTACCTTTTATGAATTTACCTGGTGTGTTTACTGTTCTGGCTCTTCTTCCCTTGTGGGTGTTTTTGTGCCTAAGCCTTGAGTCACATATATGTGTGTGTGTGTGTGTGTGTGTGTGTGTGTGTGTGATTGATTTGATTGAAATGACTGGGCCTGGATGCAGGTGAGAACTTGTGCTAACTGCAAACACAAGTGGTGAGAGCACACACTCATACAGCCCACATTGAAATATCGGATATGGAGAAATCCTAATTGAGTTTTCTGGTTTAGGCACAGAATAAAAAAAGAACAGACTGTTCTGATCTTGGTCTACTATGCTATGGTGAATTCTTATCCAACAACAGCAGGCTTCCCTTTCATGTCACTATAACTGTTACTGGTGTTGTGCAGATGCGACACGCAACACGCAAAGGTACACGAAGAATGAAACTTATTTTCTTCCTGTCCTTCTTTCTGTGCTTGCATCTGTAACTGCAAGGAGAAAATAAACATCACCTTAACTGACCTCACACTCAGGCTGCAGTGAGCTGTAAGTGATGGAACCTTCAAAGTTCAGTTGTTTTCTGGACAAACAGATCAATTAAAGAGGTCCTACACATGTAATCAGCTCAATCTCATCACCTTTTTTATTCTCAGTCAGGGATCTGACTCTTCTGACTGTTGGTGCCTCAATCCAAGTGATGTGAGTCTGGTTTTATGTCCCCCAGGACAAGACAGGTCTCCACAGTGGTAAGATGTCTAAATTTCAGGAGGTGGCTGTCAACTTGCCATGAGGTTGTCCCTGGGCAAGATGCTTTAGTCTATGTTGCTTTAGGTACCAGAGCTTTGAGTAAAAGTGCTAAAATAATATACAGCTGTTTTTATATATATGTCAATAGTTTTTACAATCCTCTATTGGTGTCATCTGTACACATATTATAGGATCTTTTCTTTGTCCCTTGTCCTGAGGATTCTTTCAAATTGTTCCTTTAAAGGGGATTTAAGGGACTTTAAAGGTCTAAGGATATCTTACTGTGACCTAATATAACAAACCATGCTAAAGAAACATTGTCATCTCTGCCCTCAACATGGTGTCATGATTTAATTTCTCAATATGACAGTTAAAATCAATACAAATGATAATTTTTCAAATATAATGGACTTTACATATTTACAAATGTAGAGCAATGCACTGTGTGCTGAAGAGGTAACAATATACATACAGTATATAACATAGGTTGGAATTTACATAGGATATCATATTATATACACAGCAGGGATAATCCAATAAGAAAGGCCTTGTAAAGCAGTTTAATTGTTCTTGAGGGAACTGGGCTTGTGGGAGGAAGCTGCTTTTGTTTGTCATTGTTGTGCAGCTCAGCGGCCTGAAAACCCAGCAACAGAATACAAATATTACTACACACAGAAATCAATTTTCACATCTGTCTAGTTGATTTACAGACGTTTAATCTCGCTGTGGATCAGTGTTCCACTTGGTCACTGCCATAACTTGGGCCTAAAATCAGTCACGTAAGCACAAAATAACTTGTAAGCATCTTTTAAATGAATCCCCTCCTGGTAAGCTTAGCATTAGGAATGAGTTTAGAAGCTGCATAAAGCAAATCAGGCCGTGGATGTTAAACCCATTCTGCTCTGGAGCTACTTTGTTGTCGGCTAATTGGTGTTTGTTTGGCTGATCTCTTCTAAAACCTTTGTTTGCAGCTAATAGATCATATTGCTGCATCACCTATTGAATCCAAAGGTCACTGTGGTCAGTTGACTTGAAGGTTGGCCTCTTGTCTTGCTCTCTATGCAAAGCAGATATGGAGTCGTGATTTTACACACTGAAAGATGCATATGTCAGACATGGTGCAGAGAAGTGTAGTGTGACAGAAAAGAAAGGAACATATGTGTGAAGTGGATTTAATAAGCAGCTTATATGCTATTTATATTTGCAGTAAAGTCTATAATAGCACAATATGATTACCACTTAATGTGCAACAAGAGAGCATGCTAGAGTTATACAGTTATATAGCTGTGTTCCATTCACAGCAGTGTGTCATTTATTGGAACAATTGTCGCCTATTTCCGCAGTTCCAGAGCTGAAGATGGAGGAAACATAATTGCAACCAAGAATAGAGTTTTTTATACTGCTGCCCATATGACTGTGTGTCTGATGGATGGCTTAGAAAAAGCTTTTAGCTTGAAATTTTTAACAAATCTTCACCTAGATCCTATTTAGAAACAATGTTTTCCATATTGTAGTCTTCGTTAATTAAGGAATTATTCTTGCCTTTAAGTAGGTCACTGATTTTGGTCTGATTATATTATTTGAATCGCTGACATGTATTTAAAGTGTGTGCATTATGCATTAATTTAAACTCCTCTTCACTAATGTACCACATATTACTAAGAATATATCTGAGTTTATGTGAAGTTAAATGATTGTTTTACAACATGTGTTTGCCTGTATACTATGCAGCTAGACTAGTTTTTATTCTTCATTTGATCCTGTAGCTGTGTCTCATGGTGCAATCTGACTGAAGAAAAATGGCAAATTTGTCTCGTGTTATGTTGTGTGCAGCTCATTTTTGCCATGCTGGAGGAATGTTTGAACCCAGCAAACTAATAACATAGTCCTGAAGTCAAAATCTTACTGCAGATCACAGGGCATATGTTGTAACGTAAGGATTTAAAGTAAGCAGACATTAAGACAAAAATAGAGTTAAAATGGCAACTGTAGTGTAAGATAGAAAAATCAATCAATCAATAGGGGGCTCTTGAGCAACGCTCTTCCACTGCTTTGAGAAACTTGACTTTACTTGAAAGAGCTTTCCTGTAATTGTCTAAACTTTGTGACAGATGACACGCCCTCACTCCTCCTGTATTTTGCCCTCACATAATATCACAATGCACACATTTTAATCTAGTTAAGACAGGGCCGTGCCTCCTGTATAGCTTGAGGTATGCATGGGTGTGTGTGTGTGAGCACTTCATCACTTACATAAGTCCTTTCTATGGATATGTGCCAAAAGTCCCTTCAGGAATGGCAAGTTATCACCCTGAAAGAGGTGGTGCAGCTGTGTTAGTCTATATATACACACACACACACATAGACACATTAGATATTATATATATAAGTGACAATGAAAGAAACTGCATCTAATACAGTACACCTGTGTTTTGGTATTTATTGTCTGTTGCAGTTTATTGTAATAACGGACACATTGTTCTGTGCACGTATGGCACACATCATATTTGGGTCACTGTGATTTATTTGTAGTCTGTCTAGAAATCCTTCCTTGCTGTGTCATTTCCATCCTTCCCCACTTGTAGCCATTTCCTTCTCATTGTGTAACTCAGAGTTTCCTCTAGTCTCCCAGAAGAAATACCAAAGGGTGTGAACTACCTGTTCACCTTTTAAAAAAAGAAATGACTCTTTCCTTTCTGTACTTCCATCTTAAAAGAAATTCTTTCTTCCCCACAGTGAATTCTGCTCGATTTCTGACATAACTGTATTAGGTAAGAGACCTGCTGTGTGAATGTCAGCAGTGCTTTTGAAGGGGAAGTGTTGAAGGGTTGAGAAAGAATGCACTTTATTACTCATTCAGTGCAGTTTCAGTTGTAGATCAGAGCATTAATTTTAACCTTTTTGAGGTGATTACATTATGTAGATTGAACACATTTGCAACAGAAATACTAGTATGTAGCATTATGTGTATTATTTGTTTTAGAGTGGCAGTGTGTGGGGGAAAGGGGGCAACAGGTGCACTGCTTTTGCCTGCGGCCTACTTACAAGTCAGAGCTTTAAACAACATGACTGTGGACTCATCAGAAGCTTGTTCACTGGACAGTGTTTGGCATGCCATCAGTGTGTGAGGTTAAAGACTCTGGCAGAAGGAGGCATGAAAACAAATCTGATCCCACTCTCTGACTGGATGTCTCTGTTACTCATTTTACCTTGACCTGCATTAACACCAGTAGATCAGAGTTTGGAAACAAACTCCCTCTTGGGTTATCTAAGAACAAGGTGCCTCAGTGGTCTTCCCAGAGTTCATGCTTTCATTTCATTCAAATACTTTTTCTGGGGTTTTTTTTTCAGATTTGAGATGTAGAGATAAATCTTCCACTTCCAAATGTTTCTATAGTGTTCAAACTATAGAGTGCATAAAGATGGCGGCATGACAGCCTTCCCAAAAGTGCAGCCAAAACATCTCGATTGCTCCCCTAGTGGCTGGCTGCAGCATAGCTCTTAAACTTTGTTTCCTCCACCGTTAGCGCACAAATATTTTTTTGGCTTGCTTAGTTTTTATCACAAGCTCATCTCTGTTCTAATGTGAATTTTTATTTGTATTTTATCTAGTTTAGTTTAAAAAACAATGAAGTAATGTTACGGTCAACAGCCAAGGGACAAGCCAAGCTACTACTTCAATGTAGCCTTGACCTCTACTGTGCAGACTCTGGCTCTACCATGCGTACTTTTCCAACATGGCAGTGCCTGTAAGTGAGACTTTTGCACCTATAACTTTTTACAATAGCTGAAGGCAGAGCCAGGTTGTCCCATCTATATATACAAACGATCAAACAGGAAGTCTGACCGACTCTCTCTGTGGGTGTGTGTGTACAACTTGTACCTCTGCTTGGGTCCAGTAGTTCTAGAGGCAAAAAAAATTTGGTTCCAGGGCTGTGAATTATTTTCAAAGAACATCTGAAACCAAACTTTAGCGTGCACTGGCTGCCGGCACGTGTGAGTGTCCTTAATGAATATTAACAGGTCTCTAATCTATTAGTCATACAGAGCAAGACGTATTACACCACCACAGTAACATACTTCTCCACGAATTCCCAGTTGCACATACGTGCACATGTAGCACGACACGTCCAGTGTTTTTATAATTTATTGGTAAATAGGATCGCCCATTGTTAGCCAGCATTAAAAACTCACAGTGTTCCCTGTGATGTTTTGAGAACAGTGTGGTTTTCTCTGGCCCCAGAGACCTCCTGCCTTTCTCCAGCAAAACTGGCTGTTAATGAGACATCCGCATGCACAGGACACACTCTGCTTTGTCTAATCAGATGACTCACATGGAGGGCCACACCTGCCACCCCTTCCTGTCTTCCCATTCTGTACTTTTACCTTTTTTTTGTCTTTCTTCTTCTGGCTTTCTGGTTTTGGTGGGCCCATCTTATGTTCTTGTGTGGGTGTCTGCACAGTTCTCTCCTCCGGTCCTCTCATAGGCCTTGTCTGGCACACAAGTATGGCCTCATGAAGGCCCTTTAAAATGCATTAAAAATAACTATTTTCATAAAATCTGTTTCTAAAAGCCAGTCAGGAGGTCTGTGTGTGTGCTTTAGAAGCTAGTCTTGACTGAAGCTTCTCAGAGAAGGGGCCTTTAGGCAGAAGTTATACCTGCACGGTATGATTGATACGTTTTTGACGTGGCAGAGACAGCCTGGAAGATGACCCCCATTCCAGAAGACAGCTGAGGACGTTTGAAAATATCCATGATTTGATCTTGACAGGTCGAGCTAGCAGCAGCAGGATCATTGGTATGAGTGTGTAGGTAGGCAGGGATTATGTTAAAATGTTTTATCTTTTATCTTTGACTACAAAGTCAAGTTTATCTGTGTAGGGAAGTCACATGTAAAAGATTACTAATAGAGTTTAAGCCTAAAGTTTTCAAAGGGCTTCCGTCCTTTCACCCACTTCTCTCCTGAAAGCACCGTGAGTAGAGAAAAGCCCTGGGTGGGGGGAGTGATTAATGTCCCAGATCCAAAAGTCCTGAGGTCAGTTTTATTGGGAAATTTTCTCTTTACCTTTGCATAAAAAGGGTGTGGTTACTTTTTTTGATCTATGGCCCATTTTCTGTCAGTCAAAGTAGGATTCTGAGTGGCTGCAGGCACGTTTTCGTGTCTGGCAAGAAATCTCAATGAATGACTTCAAAATTACATGGTGTAATAACAGGTTTCACATTCCTCACTTAAACTTACATATTTGGATTCTTAAGATCAAGACATGACTTAACCACAAACAATTATCTGGAATCCATTTCTGACACACCAAACCCCAACAAGCTCTGGATCTGAGTAGAAAAATGATTTCCTCTTCTGGGGGTTTTACAACTTGACCTGACCTGACCCTAAGTAGACCCCCCTCAAGATGGAGCATTGGGAAGTCAAAGCTCTGAAGGAATTTGTATTAACCACGCTTCTTGGTTTTAGCGGAACGTAGGTTAGGGTCCTGCACTTGGAAGTCATACATGCAGACACGTTTTGACAGATTCCCCCAGCAGAGTTTCAGTGGGTAAAGGGGCGTTCACCGCCAAGTGTCAAACTAACAGCTGCGTCAAGTTACCACAGGCACACACGCAGAGAAAGGACAATTAACAGTCGCCTTCCAAATAAAAGCCAAAAGTTAATTTTTAATAAAAGCAATGTCAAATATATTGAAAATAACAAACAGCGTTAGATTGTAATCTGCACAAAGTATAGTAGTAAAGATATTTTGCACTATGAATGACTGTTATGTTTCATTAATAATAGCAGTTGCAACAAGAAAGCTTTTATTTTGAAAGGTCAAAGCGGAAGTGCAGCGTTTTTCCCATATAACTTGACTGCGCTTCACTAACCGATCGCCCTGCCCTGCCTGAGTTTGCAGTTGAGTGCGCCAGGGCAGCACGGCTTGTATTATATAACTTTAATGTACTCACGGGTTTAATGGCGCAAGAGCAGAATATTGCGCCGCAGATGTGTCGATTTATTGCGGATTTATCCTGAGATCGCAAGTGACCGATTGTTTTTTATTTTCTTTTACCCCCTCCTCCTGTCGGCGGCGCGCATTAAAAGTTATCGACAGATCCGCGAACGGCGCACACACACATTGGAGATCTCGTCAGCTCCAGCTCAGTCAGCGCCGTCGTTGCTTGTTTGTTTGTTTGTTTGTTTGTTCTTTTAGTTAGAAGCTGCGGAGAATGTTTTCCTGCCACACAGAGAGAGAGAGGCAGATCCAGCTGATATTATTTAGCCGCATAACGTCGCTGCACGGAGGGGGATTTATCTGAGAGCTTGTTGGACGTTGCGTTATTTCTCACATTTTTTTTTTGGCCAAGTTGGACTGACGGGAGATGACCTAAACGGTGGGAGTGCATCCTCTTTCAACACAGGTACGGACTACTTTTACATGCGTCTACTGTCGAAATGTCAATAGAGGTGAAAATACATACATAAATAAAAAACAAATAAAAAACAAACTGGTTGTAGCCTAATACCGTCGAGTAGGCCGACGGCGTGCGTCCCCGGTGCTGCGCCAGTGACAGCCGCGCTGCACCGTTTGGCACCCTGACAGAATCAAGCAGCAGGGTCACAGGAACCGTCTTATTTCTGGAGGTTCTGTGTAAGAAACGGAGGGGAAAAAACTTCATGTGACACTGGCTCCATATTAGCCTCCGCGGGCTTGTAGGCGTGTGATTAGTGCAGTTTCCCACTGTTGCCAACAGGTTGCACTAATTCCGTGTGTTGTGTTGTTCGGTGGGAAAAAGTACAGTAAGGCAAGTCCGGAAACCCCAAAAGTTTTTTTCTTCTTAACCTTCCAATGACCTCTGTTATAGCATTGTAAAGGTGATATCACAACAATCTGAATTTTGCAAAATTGCGCAGTCTGCTTGCAGCTAGATTGCGGACAATAATGCATTATATCCGGACAAAAAAGTGTTGTAAACAAAAGTCCAGTAAACGCATCACCAGGTTGCGAATATAGAAATTTCAGTCATTTGTGTAAAGAAACACTGGAGAATCCCACACATCCTTGAACCTGAAGCAGCACAGTGCAGCGGATGTGGCAGAATAAATACAGCTGCCCTTATAGCTCTATACAGACTGCACTGTATGTGGACTATATAGAGCAAAAAAAAGCTTAAAAATGATAATATCGTCTTTTATTAATCAAAACATCACCGGAAGTGTTCCAGTCGTCACAACCTGCTTTGGAATTTTGATGTTGAGGTTTTTATTTGACATTTACAAGCATATCAAATGAACGCCTAAGTTTGGAACACGCTTAGAGATGCAGGATTATTAGTGTGTGTATTTATTTTCAGATGCATTGACTTCAAAATAAAAACAAGGCTTGTAAATACCATCTCATAGGTCAATGTGTGCACCTTCATATTTTTTTGTAACTTACAGTTTTTTATTTAAAGGTTTAATTTTGTGCACAGAGTCTAGACCTGATTGATCATTTGCTTACAAATGGAGATATGTAATGCCCTGAGAGGCCCACAGTGGGTTAATCTCTTTCGACAGCTGCATGTTGCTGCACACATGCTGCTGCTTACTGTAACGTGGGGCTGTCAGTGGCACTAACTGCAAGCAAGTTGTGCCTGGGCATGTCTTATTACGCTCTTTCAAATAAGACCAGGTCAAAGAAATAACACAATAGTGTTAGTCTTTGTGTGTGTGTGTGTTGATTTGGTTGATTTTGTGATGTTGTGCCATTTTGGGGCCACATTGTTACAGTGTGGGTGTGAGAGGAGGAGATGAGATGGCCTCTTTCATTCTGCTGCTGTCATTTCCTTAGAAAGCAGCATAAATAGGAGTGTGGGTACGGCGGTATAGGTGCTTTTAAGACAACACCTTTTTTTGTTTAAATGATTAAAACTTGCTGTTTTAATACGTTTTTTTTATATTAATCCCGTGTCATCAACTTCAAATTGTGTCTCTTCTGTTGTTTGTGTGTGCAGGCCTGTCATGATAACTTCTTAAGAAGGACTACAAATGATCCTAGAAAACACTGTGATAAACAATAGTGATGGTATATAATATAAAACTTCAAGTAAACACTATCAGAGAGCAGGGAAGTTTTGTTTATTCAGAATATATTAGACTATTTTATTTATTATATTGGATTTAAATGAGGGAAAAC
Organism: Parambassis ranga; assembly: GCF_900634625.1. Taxonomy (NCBI): domain Eukaryota; kingdom Metazoa; phylum Chordata; class Actinopteri; family Ambassidae; genus Parambassis; species Parambassis ranga. The sequence continues at coordinate 7,660,262 of NC_041034.1, read as the reverse complement.
ATCTCAGTGGCTACATTAAGATGTGCATTGAGTGAAGCATTGAGACCAAAACTTTTTGCTTGCACTTGGGCACCATTTAGGAGTACGCCTAAGCTTATCTACACTTCACCTGACTCTCTGTTGCTGTGTGTGTTTGTGTAGGAGCTGCTCAAGCTCCGCCCACACAGAAACTCTTGACACTGAAAGCAGGTGAGAGGACAGAAGCAGTGCAACCAGATATGACAGAAAAGCATGCATCAACATATTTTTTTTTTGTTTGGCTGAGGAGATGAGAAAAAAATGCTTAAAAGCACCGTGCAGCAGACCTGTAATGGTGCCAGTGACATTCTTATGTAATATTCAGGTCATGTCCATATATACTGTATGATATGAAGTCAATAACAAAATAATCATGGCAGGCCTGTGTGTGTGTGTTCTGTGCCTTTTTTTGATTCTCCCTGACAATCCTCACCTCACTGTCACCCTCAGAATAAAGAAATGGATCAGGGTGGACTGAAGCGGAATGGTAATCCAGACGACAGCCTGACATTTGGGGATATAGGAGCCGAGGTAGGCAGAGATACACCTGGTTCTCTGCTCCAGTCTGCAATGCATCTGCCTGGCACCCAGCCCGCAGTGGCCCCAAACGGACGGGGCACAACCAAAGACCAAGGGGAGTTTGGAGACCTCTTCGAGGCTCTTCAGCAACATGTCCTCTCTCAGGGCTCAGACATGAAGGAGGGTAAAATGATCCGGTTGCAGAAACAACAGGACGTCGGTGTATTCAGCATGGGGGACAGCTTGCCGTTGCTGAACCAGAGTATTTCTGATCTTGAGCAGACGTCCACTACTGTCATCAACACCTCAGAAAGCTCCGTCCTGGGCAACCTCCCTCTGCCCGACCTTTTCTCTCAGCCCATCAAGCAGGAGGGGATTTTTTCAATGGACAAGGACTCTGGACCGTACAGCGGACACACAGGCTCCGGTCCATGTGATTTGGATGGAAACAGTGGCCACCTAATAGAGGATACTGAGATTTGGCAAGACTTGGACCTTCCCAGCTCGCTGCCAGAAATCAATCCTTTCGAGTTGGATTCAGAAGTGGCACATTTGGATAACATCCTGCAGGAGAACACCAGCAGTGGCAGTGGCCCCGTTGGCGGCTTGCTAAAGGAAACAAAGTCTCTCATTGGTAATGGTGAAAACTGTACAAGTGTCAACGGCACAGAGCAGCAGCAACATCACATGCACCACAACCCACACCAGCAGCAGCCTCATCTAGTGCAGCACCAGCAACATCAGCTTCACCATCAACATCAGCAGAATCCAACGCTTCTCTCCAGTGTCGTCATCAAGGAGGAGAAGGATCCTGACAATTCCTACATCCACATCTGCACTCCGGGTGTGGTAAAACAGGAGAAGCAGGACAGCCCTTCTTTCTGCCAGTCGCAGTCTGTCCACAGCAGCATGAGCTCTCTCCATGGAGGAGGCCACATGTCGGCTTCTATGTGTGGCAGGGCTGGACCTGGCTACCAATACAGAGCAAGTCCAGCCTCCACGGTGGGTCTGCAAGACCAGAAGCCTTTTGGCATGTACTCAAACATGTCTCTGGCAAGGGAGAGCTGGATCAGGGGGAAAAGGTATGGAGAGACGTCTGGGATACAGAGTGGCGATGATGGAATCACCTCTGCAACGGCCTTGGCACCTTTCTCTGACGGCTTCCCCGGGTAGGTGTCATTGAATTACTTCACCCCACTGTGTTTACGCCTTGTTTGCTCTCATTGATTATTGACTGTGATGTGTTCAGTCAGATAAAGTATAGTTTTCCTTTTGCCTTGCTGCTCCCAAAGCGGTCATATTTGGACTGGTATGACAGGGTTGTTTAGTTTCTCGCACCTTGACAGAGCAATCTGTTTCACACATTTCTGAACCTTACAGTGGGGTTGTAGCTTGTTGAAAACACCGCTTTATAACTCAAAAAAGGTGCTCAGGTGTTGTTGTGTGTTTGTCTGTGACATTTGTTTTCAAGGGGAAGTGTTGACACTGCCAGGATGGAGGGCATCAGGTGCTTACCACCTCCAATAGGCAGACACAGCAGGGTGCACAATCATACTCATTTATCCAGGTTGCACTACATTTTTAGGACACCAGAGAGAAATTTATTTACAGGATTGTTGTAAAAGGGATCTCAAATGTGTTGAGTTTCCAGATTACATGATGGCAGGAGGGAAAATGTGTTGAATAAGGTGTAATATTAAGCAGACAATAGTCACCCTGAGGAGACCTTATGTTTTTCTTGAGCCTTGAGCAGTGTGTGGATGTTGATAATCTCTCCTTATGGAAGGAAAATTATCCCCATCCATCTGGTATTTTTCCATAACTGTGCTGTAAACTGTGCTTGTCGTAAAAAAGATATCGGGAGACGTGTCATCCTACAGGAAGTGACTCACCGGCAAATCATGTGTGCCTTTCTAATGATGCTGCATGGTCATGTTTAATGTGAGGGAAATGGGTCCTGTGAAAAAGCTGCGTACGTGCAGCAGAGTGAGACTGAGAAGCGTTTGGTGGCGGACGTGCCCTACTTCGGCTTGGAAGGCATTTATCTGATAACTGAACTAGCTAGCTGTGAGATTTATTTTTACAGTTTTATGAGCTTCTACTTGAACATGGGTTGAAAGGGCAGAGCACAAGCTGGTGTTTGAGTAGTGCAGGGGGTAATAATGTGAATCAGCATTCGTCTATGTAAAGAGCCAGCGAGGTGTTTGGCTCAGGCTGGTTTATAAACAAGTGATATGAACAGGGGTTTCTGCTGCTGCTGTCTCCATGCTCTGTGTCTGATGTGCTCATAGAGTGTTTGTGTTAATCACGTCCCTTTGTCATGGTTGATGTGCAAACATTAATCGCTTGAAGTCTTTTCTATAGACTTTAGTGAGCTACATTACAAAACCTAGTTTTGTACCTCACTACCTGACATCTCACTTCATTGTGTTCCTCTGATGCACAGCACTGTGCAGTGCAACCTTCTAATGGAGAAGAAGTATTCTTAACTTAGATCTAATGAAAAAATTCTCCTACATAAAAAATAGTAAGCAGCTAAATTCTGATGTGTTAAATTATAGCTCCTGTTTTGGTTCCTCGCATTGTTATATTGCTATATATGACACCATCAGGTTGTTAACAGTGAAGCATGTGTGTATAAACAACGTGTTGCTATTGTTGCCGCTGTGGGTGGAGCTAGTTTTAAGCACTTTATATCCAGTACAGCAGATAAATCTAAGCCTGATAATAAATGTAAGAAGAAAAAAGCTCTGATGCACAAATCTGTTTTCACTTTTTAAACTCCTGTTTTTAGATTTTGCTGACATATTGGATGGTGTCAGCATTTCTTGGATTGAACCAAATAAGAGGGAAAAAAAATCCCTGTTTTGGTGCAGCTGTTTAATCCTTACCACAGCGTGGTGTAATGTAGTGTTACAGTGCTTTTAGCCATTATTACACTGCCGAAGCTGCAAATATTACAATGCAATTCATAACACAGAAAACAGAGAAAAATGTTGCCTTGTCTCTCAATATAACAATTTAAGATTAATATAATATCTCAAGGACTCCCAGGTTACTACATAACATTCTGTAGCATAGCAACCGTCTGCATGTGGCTGCACCACGTATCATCGAGCCCCCATAACTGTTCAACTAGGGGAATTTTCAACACACAGCACAGTTTGGCTTGATAATGTCACTTGGCTTAATCTTCTTGTTACATAATCAAATAGGCAAAATGTTTGTTGCTTCATGCCCAGAGTTAAATGAGGCCCTCCAAAGATTCATAAAATTTTTTGGAGCACTACGACAGTGGTTTCTTTAAGCAGATATTCAGTCATTATCTTGCGGTCGTGTCTTTTTTTTGTGCACAGTGTCTTCTTTAGATTATGTGGTTTTGCAGCTTTGTTTGTTACTTATGTTAATTTTATGTTTTTGATGCAAAATTTTGAATGGAATAATTTCATTGGTTGGTAATTGGTTGGTCATGCTGGTAAAAAGCTGATGTAAACTCTGTTGCTGTGCTGACTGCGTCATCTTTGCCAGAGCAGGGCCTTGGACAGCAAGACAGACAGACCATATGTGTGTGTTTGTGTGTGTGCGTGTGAGGCTGGGAAGCCACGTGTACAGAGCTGTTCTGCTGTCTCTCTTTAGACTGTCACTAAGTCACTTTTTTTTTCCCTTCTCACCTACTCAGCCCTGAGGGGCCCCTCAGAGCTCTCCATATTTCACAGAGGCATGCAAAAGCTGTACAGAGATGCCATGCAGACACACACACACAGACTCACACAACTATGCAAGAAGTGCTGATTCTGGAAATCAAAGCATGAGATGTGTTTAAATTAGTGTTGTATAATCCTGGTGGGTGCAGGTGCTTTGCTCCACGTTTTGGCTCTTTTGCAAAGTTCAACTTTCAGCAAATGTCACCCAGCAGTTATTTACATTTCCTTGAGAACCTTTCAGTTGTTTGGCGCCCTTCATTTCCAGTAGACAACTTGTTACTAAGAGCTTAATCATCTTAATCATACATGAGCTACTATAATTATAATGCCAGAAATTAGGCCACAACAGTTTCTGCAACAATGCGGCTGCATGCAAAGTTCAAGTGCTTGCCCGGAATGTAGATCTGATAAACTTGTGGTGTGGCAAAGTTGCGTTATTATTAGAGTCATATTTAGAGGAAAACGAGAAACATGCTGATTTAAATTTTTATCTGTAGCTAAAAGCTTGTACAGGCACAACGCTGTGCTTGGCCCAAACGCTGCGGAGGGACGTAGAGTCCATTCACAGCTTGGAAAACTGACCGAGGAGCCATTACACAACAAAAATGTAAACATGAGTTGTGGTTGAACCCAGCGCTGATGGGGAGTGTTCTATGATTACAGAGTTTACACATAAAATGAAGATTAATAATGTAGGAGCTCCTTCAAACCCGAGTGCAGCTCTAGATGTCTGCCTGCCATGATACATTACAGCTACATATTTTCACATGCTGTTGCTTGTACAAACAGAGATATCATCTTTAGTGTGGTTTGAGCCTGTGTTGTAGTGTTTTGTCTTTAGTTGTGGGTCCAAATTTACTAAAGAAAAAAATGTAATAGCATTTAGGAAATGCAGACAGACAACATGCAAAGGCTTTCAGTTCAGTCACACCATTTTAAGTTATTATGGTTGAACACTGAGCATCAATTATTTACATGTGACTTTAATTGTGCCCCTAATATGGAAATGTATGGAATTTCATTGTAGTGTTTAAGATAAATATGGAGAAAAGAGAATCAAAAAAGTGTTTTCCACAGTGTGAGAGAGTGCAGCCAGAGTGAACCTACACTGTCCAATACGAGGTGAACAATAATAAATCATGAGACCGAACCCACCTCTGCATCACTGCAGAACGGCTCTGCCTCCAGTGCTTTATGGCTGCACCAAATTCAGACGTTAGTTATTGCACCAAATTAATTTGAACGAAAGTGCAACTATAGTTAATTTTGCATGGCCAATTATGGGTTTTTACAGTGTTTTTGTAATCAGAAAAGGACTGTAAGGAAACCATGGTAACACTTATTTGTGTTTCCATGGAGAATAAACAAGGCTGCACACACAGTGTGGAAATTATGATTGTTTTTAAATAAAAAGTATAATATTCGTTAAACATAATTCTTAGAATTGGAAATTTGAGTTCAGTATGTTGAAATGGAAAAAGGGAAGGAGCCCTGTATTTATAGTCTGGGGGGAAAAAAAGGTTAATCTTAAGCAGTTCTCCTGTTCTGTGGCATTAATGTTGAAATCATATTTCAAATTCCATTAAATGATAAGATAAAATATTGTCATTTCATATGCATTATAGAAACTGCATACTGGGAATTCCAGCTTTGTACTGTAAGCTCGTCTAGTCATTTCACAGCAGGTACTTCTGTCAAACCAGAAGCTAAAACTAGGTCAGACTCAAGTCTGTTGACTCGGCTTCCTGGATTTGTAATCTGTAAGATTATGCCAGCCTCCATCCACATTGTTTGAGTTCCTGTTGCGTAATATGTTTCCTGATAGCCGTTGAATGTATGTGGGGATAAATGACATTTTATCTCACTCTTGAATTAGTGTTTTATTCTCTATTTCCCTAATCATTCATCAGTACTGCACTACACAGCATTACACTGGGTTGAATAGTCTCTAAATCTGCTGATTTAGCCTAAGGTTGTTTCTTTATACCTGCAGACTGAACTTACATGAGCACATCCTCATTATGATCCAAGAGGTGTTTAGTAACAAGATCCCCTTTCATTCACTTTGTCGAGTCCTCTCTGTGTCTGTCTGTCTGGGGTCCTCCCCCTTTTTGCCTCTTTGAAGTAGTCTTCGGATGGGGTCACTGGTAGTGCAGAGAGCCAAATGGAGTTATAGACCTCTTAGCAGCCAAGCTGTTTCCTTTTTAAGGCTGTTTTGGTGGCTTGTTTACACTGGTGTTGGGTGTTGTGAACATATTAAGGCCTATGTAATAGGCCACATGATGGATCTGACCTATTTTACGGTATAAAAAAAATTAAACATTGACTGTTATACTCTGTAACTCACATAAAGATGATAATAGACCCACATCATACTCTTTGCCCAGTTGTAGAAATAACATAGTTGTCATATAGTGTAAAAACTGAGGACAGATTTGTACATATTCTATGTTCCTTCTACACGTTAACACATATATTTAGGAATGCCACATTGCACACTGTCAGTGAAGCTAGTAGGGAGGCATTTCTTGCTCTCGGCTACAGATTCTCATATTTTGTTATGAGAATCTGTAGTATTCTTGTGAGTTATATGATGGTAATCTGCTCTGAGTAATGTATGTATGTGCCATGCCGCTCCCTGCTCCAACCTTGGAACTTGTAACAACTGGATGATGGCGATAATGCTCTGTATGTGGATCAACTTTATATATATATACATACATATCAAATTTGGTGAATAAATAAGGGATATGGAGTGAGCATAAATATAGCCCAGACTGATCTTCACTCACTGTACTTCATATACAGAGGATTGAGCTTGTTATGTTTGGCAACAGCCCACTCAGGAAACAGGAAGTGTGCAGAGTCTTTGGCTATAGTGGCTCTGGCCGCTGCCCTCGTTGCCCTCTGTGCCATTTAGATTGACTTAAGTGATGTTTATTATTAACACAGCATACGCTCCTTTGTAGAAATAAACATGACATTTGAAAACATCCTATCATGTGTGAAATGCGGTGACGTCTAAAAATGTTTAAGGGCATCAAACCACAAAGCTATAGGTGATCATAGGTTAGTTTAAAGTAGAAACAGCTCAGGGGTTTCCCCAGGAAGCTGGTTAGCACGACAGGTAGGATAACCTGGTGCTCTAAAGTCTGCACGCATGGTTCACATCACTTAGCATTTATCATGCTTCTCCTTCCATTAGCTTCCCTCTTTATTTATTTATTTTGTATACAAGCAGGTAAGCTGTTTGGACACTGTAGAATCAAGCTCAGCCTATGAGCTACAGTATCATATCAAATCTGAGGTTCAGAGGATGAATCGGACAGATTGTGATGCAGTTCTCTGAAACAGCAGTAATCATTAAATACACAGAGTATTTTCCAACAAATGTCAGTGTTATCTGTAAGTTTTCTTTAACTGAATTGCAATGTTTCTATATGTTTCTTATCAAATTTTTGCTTCTTCATGTTATACAATTGGTCCTCCCACTTGCCATCTTCCTCACTCCTGTAGATTCTCTGGTACATCATGACTTTTTTCTGATGGAGGAGTCAAGTTGGAGGAATTTCCTGCTTCATGGCACTGTCACTAAAAAAAAATCCTCAGAGCAGCTTGGCACCTTGTCGTTCTGTCTACTCTTCACTTTTACCCGTTTTCCTGTGTGTGTGTGTGTGTGTGTTGGCTGAACAGTTAGACGTGTTGCAATGTTTGTTTTGCACAGTGTGTCTGCCTGAATGTGGGTCATCGACACTTCTGTGATCGTCTTTAATCCATCCTTCTTGACTCAGCAAGGAGGACGTTAATCTGTAGGAGGAATACAAATGTCTTTTCTGTCCACGTGCTGCCAGCCGTATGTGTGTTCAAGAGGAAAAAGTTCAGAAGTATGTTTATCTTTGCAGAACAAGTAGGACAGATTTTAAAGGGAGTTTAATGTTTACCTCTTTTTAGATTGGACTAATAAAGTCAAACAACACATTTTAACCACGTGAACATTATTTGTCTGATTGCCTGTTTGAATAGGATATCTGATTATGGACACCAGTCTTGAATAATTTGAATTAAATCATACAATTATAGGCATTTTTCTTTGTTTTGCTCCTCTCCTGGGCTCCTTTATAAGAAAGAAAGATTTTCCAGCTACCTGATCAGTGTCGGCAGGGTTGCAAAGTTACCACGGACATCATCAGCAGGGGTCTGCAGATTTTACACCGCACTGGTGACAAGTGTCAGACCTGTTGATAAAGCGATGAAATCTCTCCATTCCTTTAATTAAAGTTGCCGTGACAGATTTTGTAATCTGGAGACCACATATCATGATGGGGGTATTGATGGGGTTAAGTATGTATAGATATGCAGCAACACACACCTTGAAGAATGAGTTTTTCAGCTGTGACTGCTGCTTGCGTACAGCTGGCTTTAGTTATAGGCTGTCACCAGACAACGCAGAGGTCCTTGTGCCACAGTCCAGTCAATGATTTACCTGATCAAGGTTACTGTACATGTGGAGGCAAACGTTCGCCCCGTAAAGGCTCTTGTTTCAGACTTACACCTTGTGTAATCTTATGATCCATGCCAGCTGGTTTAAGGGAAACTTGATAATGGCCTCATTCTGCTTCAGACCGTTAATGAGATTCAGTGCAGGTCTACACTTAATAGTCCCTGGTGACCCACTTCTTGTTGTGTGTTTCTGCTGTTAGACTGCCTCACTCATAAATTAAGCTTTACCAAGACTGCTGTTACAAACCGATGGCATAATCTGGTCAATTTCGTGGATTAAGGAGAGTGAACTAATGCTGTAGACTCCTGCTTTATATTCTCATATTGTGCTCATATCCCACACCAGCAGCTCAAGGTCATTACATCGGGGTTATATACCTGGTGACACTTTTGTGAGCTACAAATTAAACTTTTAGAGCCACCATTAGGATTTAAAAATTAGGACATATTCCTTTCCAGGTCTTTAACACAATTTTGTGTCTTGGCAGATCTTGAGATTTCCTCATCTGTTCCAGCTCCAGATGATTTATTGTACAGAACCAGACTGGAAAGGACAGGTGCTTTAAATAGAATACCTGGCAAGGTGATGGTCACTGTAGCAGGCACAACAAGCCACTGAAGAGTTTTAAAAGAGGACAAGTAGCAGTTAGTTTTTTAAGTAATATGTGTGAATAAAAGTCAAACTTATAACACATAATTAGTTAAAAAGGTGTTGTGCATGAACCTTCTGCTCTCTTTAGTACCGTCACATCTAAATGCCACTTGTCCATGTGACATTTTCAGCACATACAGTGTCATGTCTTCTGTCCCGATTGAACAGCTGGTTGGTGACTGGTGCCTGTTCGACTCCTCACTGTTTAACCCTTTCCCCCACTCACCATTGATTAAAAGTAGTAAGTTAGTCAAGCCGTGTCCTTCTAATGACCAGTGTCTGTTTATTTGCCTGGGAATATTAAGCCATCTCTCAGCCACCATTGTGTCATTCTTAAAAATAACAGCCTCTCTCTTTCTGAAGCTCATCTATTTTCAGCACAGCTAATGCTAAGGTCAGTCTACTATTTTTAAGTCAGCTTTAGTTTGTGATGATAATGTGTTGCTGTGAGTTACAGTGTGTCAGTTTGTCTCACCAGAGCGATGTTTGAAATTGACCCGTGTGGGGTGAAAGAAACATGTCAGCCATGTCTGCTAGTGTGTATTTATTGATAGGAGTTGGACAGAATTCAAATTTGGGGATAACGCCGCTGACTTTAAAAGCTGGTACTTCTTTTAAGGTCCTGTTTGGCAACACAAGACTATGGCTGTAGCTGATGATATGACCTATTAACTCATACTTGAAGCAGTAAAATGATGCACCTGAGTGGCTTCATCTGTTCTAATGTTCTGATGGGGCTGTGAGAGTGCACTGTCGTCTTGAGAAAACCGTGCTATGAATCCACATGTTTCCTTATGTTGGACAGATTGGCTATGGCACATTTACCCAACAAATCACAGAAGCTTGTATACTCTGAGGACAAAACAACCAGATATAATATATATGAGGAGGAATGTATTGTATGCAGTGAATGCAGGAGTGCATAGACCTGTATGTTGGACAAAAGGATCATGCATGGTGCATGGACATGGTGTGCATTTTGGACAGAATGGCAACTGGAAAAAAACAAAAAACAAATACTGTCTCTATAACAGCTTTCAGTAAAATATGTAATATTTTAATTATTTTATATAATAACTTCATGGACTGTAGAAATCATTCTGCCTCTCTCTCAAGCTGGAAAATACTAATCATTACTGGAGAAGGGGTCCTGGTGCTAGAGCTACATGATGGCTGCATGTCACAACAGCCCAGAAAACAAGTGTGTGATTGCCTGGAAGAGGTAGCTACAACTCAAACTATATTTCTGTCAAACACGCTGAACAGGTTCACTGATTGCTGGAAATAAATCAGCCTCTTGACATTTACTGCAACATTTATGTATGGATCATTTACAGTCCCTGCCTGCTTTCATGTGATAAGGAGAAGACACAGGCTTGTGTAAGAGAAAGTTGAACTACAGCAAACTAAATAGGACACAACTAAAAATGTGATATTTGGGTCAGATACTTACGGGATTGGGCGGCAACAATAGCCTAATTTCCTTGCCAATGTGTTACCATGAATTTTTCCTACAATTCTCTATAACTGGATCCCAACAAAGACAGTAGAGGCTGCAGTGTAAATGAATGAAAGTAAAGACATCCCAAGCTGCTTTGAAGTGGTGCAAGGCCACTGCAGTAAGAAGAATCATGCATCATTGTGGTCATCACTCTTCTCACTAGATCAGTCATCAGCTCTAAATTTAGAATAGTGGCCTTGGTTTCTCAGGCACAGTGATTCAAATTATTCCATCACAACAAGGCAGTAGTGTATCAACTATTAGATTTGTCATCTGTTTTCTGTATTTAGATAAAGGTATTCTGGGTTGGACTGCAGCCCAGAATGGCCCGGTGCTGTAAAATACTGGCACATTTCTGGTATTCAGTAGGTAGACTGATACTTGTTGCCTGGACTGCTGATAGCTGCTGACACTTATTGAGCTACAGGCTGCAGGTGGAAACCCTTAGAATTCCATTTCTTATTCACACGTACATGTTCTGTTGCCTTTGCTGTTATTTTCCAGACCTTGGTACAATGGCTTCTTTTTCATATTTACCCAGCAACTGAGCAGCAGTTTGTTCTGAATAAACAAAAAGCACCTTTTGTATGTGCTACAAAGCAGCATCGCACCGGTGCGATTCTAATTCTGAACAAGTAACATGTATGCGTCCAGTCTTATCTGACAATTTGAGCAGTTTCCTGAACTTATAGACTTAGGTCTGATCTCATCTTGCTGTCATCGCTTTTCTATACTTGCAACAGAAAGCAACAACTGGTGCAAATATATTTGGATCTGAAATATGCATTTATTATTTTTTTTTTATCTGACTGGACTTTAATGCATACCAAAAAGCTCTTGTAGGCTTGAATCTGGAAAGAGCTCACTGATTGGTCAGATATGTTTGCAAAGAATTTGGTCATGGGCGATTTACAGCCCCCCCCTTCTCCATATCTGGTTTTTCATGTCCGTATGCTGAGACCTGGCAGCCAGCCAGTAGCTTTATGTAACCGCTTTCTCGGCGGGAGAACGGTCTGGTGTCAGCCAGCTTTACATACCTTGAACACGTCAGACAAAGATTTAGCACCAAAGGGTCCAAATAAGCAAACAAGGGGGTTATTCTTTTAAGTTCTCATCATGTGCGCTAATAATGTTTTTTTTATTCAGACTACAGGACTAAAGTGCATAGTGAGTTCAGTGTGTGTGTCAATGACTGGCAGTTTGCTATAGAGGACTCTTGTTTAGTAGTTTAATTTACAGAGGGTCTCTAAGGATAGAGCGCCTGAATAACTGAATACTTACCTGTATGTGAGCTATGCCTGTAGAGCCAAAGCTAAAGATAGAATAGAGAGAATGTGTCTGAATTTAAGTTAACTTACTGACTTAAGTCTTCCCTGAGAAAATTAATACATTTTATTAGTTGCCGTGGACCTGTCATGTTTCTCCGGTTTGTTCACGGTGAGATTTTGGGAATTTTGTAGAGAGAAAGTAGAAAGGGAGCGAGAGAGAACATGTTCCTCTCTGGATATCAGACAGGAAACACTTACGACTTGTCATGTTTTGTTTACACATGTAATAATCCCTTTCAAACCAAGCAAATAAAGCTACACACACAAAGACAATCACGTGGGTGAACCTCCATAATAAAAATGTCTCTTTTTAAAAATGTCACAGAAACATGCAGTAGTCCACAACACAGGATTTTCTTCCTGTATGTATCCGCAGCAGACGCATCTGACCAATAAACAGAGAGAATGATGTATTCGGCAGTTTGATGTGACGTGCTTTGGTTCACTTTTTAAATAAAATTACTGTGTGAAAAGAAACCAAAGCAATGCAACTCATCATGGGGCTCGTCCCTATGCAAACCAGCCTGAGTGTGAACGCACTGTAAGACTGCTGCAAGCTGTGTGATAGGGTCATTTAGACCAGCGGCCTTTTAAAGTGCAGCAGAGAGAGGAAGGAAGCTGCTTCAGACAACGATTATAATGAGGGCTGCGAATAGAGCTGGCACCTCTGCCACTAACCCCTGTCTGTTCAGCCTCTGTAAAAAAAAAAAAACAAGGACAAGCTATTAAGAGATGTAACAGGGATGGCTGGTCTAAATTAATTATGTCGGGGTTAGAGCTACAAGTCGTCAGATCCACCGCTGCACTGCAGCAACGTAGTAAGGGAAGCATTTCGTGTATTTCTTTTCTGCTTGCTTTTTTCTCTGGCTACAAACACAGCTCTTCCTTGTTCCTCCTGTGACTGTCATCAATCTGGGAGCTGGAGGAGGAGGAGGAGGAGGAGGAGGAGGAGGAGCTCTACTGTAAATGGGCCATAATCCAGCTGGGCCAGAGTCTCGTGTTTATATCTGTTTGTGGCTGCAGCTTTCCCTCACTTTCTGCTCTTTCTTCTTACTTCTTCTTCTCATGTCAACCTTTATCAACCTTTATTTAGCAGCATTCTTGACGTCATGTTTATCTGCTTTTAACCAGCCGGAACTTCTTTCCTCTTGTTTGTGTGCTGTGCTTTCTTGTTGTTTTTCAGTGCACTCTAACTTTGTTATTGTTCTGAAGCTGCAGACCAGGTCAGCTCTGGCTGGAATTCCTGACGAGCTTCTATTTGCTACATGTAGGTCACCTCTTTTTCCTCTCTTGTTCATGCTAACACATAGGGATTATAGTGCAAATTCTCAGCCGATCAATTTTAGTTGCAACAAAGTCAGGAGGGAGCACTATTTGTCAAGGCGGAACAATACAAGTATTGATGATGAACTACAGCCGCTAATCCACTAGGTGTCTTGTAACAACAGCACATGTAAAGGTCTGAGGATATATTAGACCTTCACAAGAAACAGATGACAGGTCTACGGGAAGGAGAAGAGGTCCCGCATAAAGAGCCTGAAGACCAGACACCACATTGCTCACCACAAGTGTCAAAGGTCATTGAATTCAGTGACATTACATTTTTTATGTGGGCACTGAAGGGGACTTTTTAGGGGATTTTATTTGTCACAAGACCCACAAATAAAATCAAAAAGTGTACAGCCCCTTATGATGTCATAGGGGGATAAGCCCCACCCCTTGCTTCAAACCTGTGCTTGTGTTACCAGCCATTGATTGTCTTGTCCTATCTGTTTAGAGTGCCATAACATATAAATGCTTACTTTTCGGTGTTCATAAAAAGAGAGATTTAATGATATTTATGCCCTCATACAGAGAGTCTGAGACTTGACACACGTGCTTCGCTGGAAAATTAATCAGAGCTGTAGAGTTCCACTTTGATCTGTTTGGTCTCTGCAGTTCGCGTCTTACGTGATTAATGTTCCTCCTGTTCAGCTGCTGCATGCACCTCGGCTTCTGCCCATTACATAAGTTTAACTCCTGCTGTGATTTTTCCTAAGGCCTCATTGCTAATGTCTGCTATACCCTTTCTTCCACATTTCCCTCCTCACTGCATGGTATGTCAGCCTTTCAGCCATTAATTACAGCTGACGCTCTCTCCATTTCCCTCAATCTGCTTTTCGCTGTACGCGAGCTCTCCTCTCTTTTCTCTGTATCTGCGCTCTCTCACCACTGATTCATCACTCTTTCCTGTCCGCCCCCCTCTTGCACCAAAATGGTAAATGGTGTTTGTTAGAATGCATTAGCCTTAGTGAAAAGTGTTGGTTTCATTTTGTGAAAATCAAAAACAAGTAGACGGTCAAAACCATTGCTTGTGGTGGATAAGATCATTTTTCATTTATGCTTTAAAGATATTAAATAGTGATTTCCTATATCAGTCAGTGTTTATAGAGAACAGTCAGAAGTATACATTTCTATCATCATATTCATGCTGTCCTTGGATGTCTTTCCAAGTGCATGAAATCTATAAAACCTAATCTGACTAATACAATCACACGATGGCTGGCAGGAGTCCGGAATCTTTGGGAAAGATCGCCTTGCTTACAGCTCACTGGATGTCTGCTGGCTGGTGCAAAGCAGTGACTGAAACAGCTTCACTGCACTTAGTCATGCTGTTCTGCTGTTGCTATGGAGCCGAACTTCTTGTTCAAGTTTTTTTTTCTAACTATTAGTATTATTTTGAAATACTTTTTATTCTAAAGAGAACCATCCATAAGTAGATAATTAGATACTCAAATAATGAGTTCAATCATCTGTCTGGATTCTGGATGTCCTCTGACTGGCCTCAAATGTCCCCCTTTGCTTTGCACACCTTACTTGCATTTTAGTATAAGAGCGCCATAGACATTTTACCTGTTGTGAACAAACTCCAGCTGTCCGTTGAGTCATTTTTTCCCTTTGTAAAGCTTTCTTTCAACATTTTACCTTAAATAGTGTGAAATTCTTTGGTGTCTGGCACTGCTTACCACCATTCTATTATAGTTATGCATACTGATGTTCTCTATTTGTAGGAAGGACGTTTCAAGTTCTTATTTAAGCATCTCAATCTTGGATTTGAATAGTGGATCATGCTCTGAATAAAATGTAATAATCCTAATCATCCATGAGCCTCTGCTTGTAGGCTCTATTAAACTGCAGTGTGTGTTTGTGTGACTGTACAGAATTGTTGGTGATGTGTCGGCAAACATCTTCAAACCTCCATAGCTGACACATTTAATTTCCTTTTTGAGTGAGATATTTTGGCAGATGAGTCTACCACGTAATGTAAGAAGACAGGTCTCGTGTGTCTCTCCAGGTTTCAGAGCGAGCAGGGTGGCAGCTGTATTTCGGGAAACACACCTGAATAGCATGAGCAGCTTGATTTGCCCTTGATTTGAAACTGATAATGTCTGATAACTTTGACAGGTAAAGCAATCAGCATGCAGCGTAACAGATCTTTGTGACAGAAATGGTCAGGATTGCCGTGTTGAACAGAGTTAATGGCATATGAGCTAAAACAAAGTGCATCATATTCTTTGAATTCTATCAGTAGCTTTATCATATCATCAAAGATAACTGTAGTGGCCATGCAGTCACAGCACCTCTGCTCTTGCAGTCAGGTAATATTTGCAAATAAAACTAAAGCCAGTCTGGCAGAGAATTTAGATACATGCTGTTTTAGATTTGATGCAGGTTTTTAGAGCTTCAGCATATGGTTCACATTGTCCTTTAAACTGCTGTGCTTTGTGATGTATTTTTATTTGCAAGAGTCATCCCAGGAAACGATGCAAAAGCAGTCTGACACAGTGCCCACAGGCACTCACGCAGGTCAGCAGACATCAGAAAATAACCTGCAGAATAAATTGCACTTTTTATTTTTTTATTGTATTTTTTTGTAAAACAAGGAAAATGGATTTAAACCTCCAACCCTCCTGGGATCTATTAGAATATAGTGAAATGGAAAAAAAAATAAATTAGAAGGCAATAACTGAGGGCTTGTCAGGTCTTCTAACAAATAGGATGTGGTGGTAGAATGGGGAGTGGGAGGTCTGCGTTTATAAGCTTGCCTGTTGACATGTGTTGACTGTTCAGTGAAATGGAAAGACCACAGGACTGGTAAGCTTAGATGAACACTGATTTCAGCAGGCGAGAGCACCTGTGGAGAAAGAGGAATAAATAGGTGTGCACATCTGTTGTTTGTGTGTGTGTGTGTCTGTTAGAATGCACAACCTCTCCTGAGCTTACCTACCTCTGATGGCGGTGGTTTGTGGAGTCAGTCCTTTATTGTGGTTGCTCCATTAACGATGACCCATGGTGAAAAATGCTACTTTCACCACTAATGGTTTTGTTTACCTCCATTAAATCAATGCTGCAGATGCTGTTGTGTTTTTTGTTTTTTTTTCTGGCCAGAAGAAGGAAATGTGTGAAGATTCAGTGATGACATGCAGCTAAAACTTTTATTTTACAAGCATTTCAACCCATCTCTGCTTTACAGCAGCTCTAAAAAGCTCTTGTCATTAGATTATTGACTGATCAAACCATCACAGTTTTTTTCTGTTTCTGTAAACATGCTGTATTCTCAGCACCGTTCACAGGCAGGAGGTAATTTCCCCGCTTAGTTGCTGCGAGCGTGTTGTCGGTGCGATATCGGTGCTTGTTTGGATTACAATAATAGGAACAGGGCCACCTGAGTCACCCCTCTCCAAAGCTCTTATCAAGCTCTTTATCTGTGCCTTCTCTCTTTTTTCTCTATCAGTCAATGGGTTCATGAGTGAAAGGTAACATCTGGAGGAGTCCTTCCTCATACAGCACTGAGGCTCATATTCTACAGGCCTAAATAAAAAATGTTTGAACTGGTTCCTGCAGGTAACTAATCTCCTTCCACAGACTGTTACAGAGGCCTCCGTTAGGTTTAAACTTTTGATCGGCTTGTCTTCATCACCTCATCTTGCACTTCTGCTTCTCTTCATCATCACTCACTTGGCTCGTCTATATATAGCTATAAACATCAGTTTTTGAAATCTTGAGTTGTGAAATCTCAGAATAAATGCGTGCAATCTTGTGCTTTTCTCCCAATTTTATCTTATCTTACCTAAGAAGCTTGCTTTATACTTTTTTTACTCCTTGAAGGAGGAATGAATGAGACTTTGTGCATACATATTTAGCATACTTCATTAATTATTGGCCTCTTTCATCAAATAGGTGTCTTTGTACATGCAAGGGTGTGTGTGAGAGAGAGAGGGAGAGAGGGAGGGAGGGACAGCAGGCAACCATATGTGTTCTAAAATCAGGATAATCAAATAAAAGTTGTGTTGTGTCCTTATGGACTCAGGGTAAAAGTCTGCTTTACTTCTTTAAAGTCATCCACGGAAACAGTGCAAGAGAGTATTGTTGGATCAACCGCAACAAAAATAATTATTTTCAAAAACATGATGACACTAATACATCTTTAGTGTGCTGGATTTATATATATTTAGTTAATTACATGAACTCTTTGACCGCTGGGTTTCAGAGAGTGTATAATACAGTCTGATCTTCTTTTGACAGCTAAACAAACATTGCTTCAGTTTTCTAATAACTGGTAAATATTTAACAGATCTCAGTTGTTGGTTGCACCGTGCTGCACACACATGCATTTATTTGCCTGTTCTTTTGGTTAAGAAGTTTTATCATTTGAAGAAATGACAAACCACAGGTTGTTGTGTTATTTTTATACCTGACCGCAAAGGTTTTTTAACCATGTGTCTCGGTTTCATTTGTGGTTTTATTTATATTTTAGAGAACAAGTTTTTTCTTTTTTTTTTGGGCTTGGTTAAAGTTCGCAGCCACTCTGACCTACATTACTGTCGGCTATAAAGTCTATCACAGCTTAAAAAAAACACATGATTTGTTAAAAGACACAAAGTTGGCTGAAGGAAGGTGAACTTGACGTGGTGTTTGTCAGTTTTAGGTTTTTCTCAAACTGAAAATATGCTTTTGACAGAAACTGAGGTTTTTAACAAAAATATTTTGATATTTGTATATTTCTTAAAAGAATTTTTTTTTACTGAAGTTTATATGAAATCAGATTTGTCTTTCTCCCATGACGCAGTATGTGACCAAACAACAACAAACAACAAAACTTTAAACATTGTGATAATCAGGGACTTGGAAAAAATGTCGATGACTCAGCCTGTGGGACAGGATGAGTCGATGTGTAGAACAGCCTTCAGAGACTGTCAGGCGTGTCACTAGCATGGTTACAGTGGCCTGCTCGGGCCTTTGGAACAACCTAATTAGAGCAGACTGGGATTTTTAGGATGCGAGGTGACCTCCCTACAGGGCCCTGTTTTTACTGGAAAACCATGCATACACAAAACAAATAGCACTCTGCCAGCTGATTCATGGGAATTTAAAATATTCTACATTTTTCTGTATTATGTGGGAAATTATAGTTGGTTATTAGACGTCTCAACAGCAGAAAACCCAGGATTTGTTGTCGGCCCTGACATTTCGTCTTGGCTGCTGGAAAATGACACCTTGTTTTCATTCCATGCTGCAATAAACACTCAGACTTCTCTGTGACATGAAACCAGTTTAGCAGAGTGATTACATTTCACAGTAGCATGGAGTTAAAGCGCTAACCCTGGTCTGCCATGTGTCACAAACAATAAAAAAAAAATAAACAAAAATGAAGAACTTGTTCCTTGAATGAATCTCTGCTTCTTTTACTTACTCTTATTGAAAACTGGCTCCATTCACAGCAGCTCATGCAGCCAAACTGCTCTCCTACACTCATGTTGTTTTCTTGCTGTATGTCAGCAGAATTCAGTTTGCATCTTCAACTTCATTAATCTTTTTGCAGACAGACATGGTGGGCGTATGTAAATGTATTCCTCCATTATGCAGCCAAAGCCGTCACCACTCTCCTCTGCTGCAGCTGTAGACTTTTTTTTGCCTACCGTCTGCCTGCCTGGCCTGGCCTGCATGTGCCTTTTTTCCACCATCCCTCAGCCTGTTGGCAGCAGTGTTTTAATGAAAATGATTGTAATTACACAAAGGCTGTAGGCTAAAGGCCTGTCCACACACTGACCCCAATGGAAATGTAACAGCATTATCTCAGCAGAGATACAGTACAGGGGAAAGAAGATCGATCTCAGAGCTGCTACCTTGTTCTGGTTGGTTGTCTCTGTGGTTGCTAGTGGGCTGTAATATAATGCTATAACATTGGCAGGAGTCGGAGGCATCTGTACTGTTGTTGTCATGTCTTTTTTTCTTTTCAAAGGTATTTTCATATGCTGTGCAAAGGCAGGCCTGAAGGTGATACTATTGAGTTTCAGCCTCTACTGTATTTATATTTAGAGAACTGATACACAACACGTGGTCAACCACAACCATTTGTCTCTGCTGTGTTTCATGTTTCAGTCCTTTATGTGTTTTTTGTCCAGCGAATGTGGGCCAAACAGTGGAATGAATTCCTCTCACCACACCGCGCCACACCCCTTCACTCTGTTTGATTTAGCTCTGATGTATTCTCTTTCATATTTCATGTGAAGGAAGACATTACTTGTTGCACATTTGTTAGAAAACATGTGCTTTAGACAGCCCATAGTTACTGGAAAAACATTTTTTTACTTTTCCAGCATTTGCATCTCTGTTTGTATAGGGGTAGTACTCCTCCAATTTCCCTCCCCACTCCTCCTTAGGTGTGGCTCCAGGAACCTGTTGGAGCACATCTTTTAAGACAAACCGTTGACTTGATTCAAACGGCTCCTAAATAATCATTGTTAGCTGCCACAACTGTTGGCACAAAATCTAAGGTAATCTTTTGTTACCTTACAATGCCTCTAAGATTTTTAGCTTAAAGTTTGGGGACTCCTTCCTGCTTTTCTTCTTCTGTGGTGGCCCCCTAGAAAGTGATGGCGATCCCTCCGCCTCTCCCCATGGTGGGTGAGGTGGGTGCCTCATTTTCTCTCACATATATTCACATTGGTTATGATTGCCTCTGTGTAAATGTGCTTATATTTCCTTATTAATTGTTAAATATGTTCTTCCTACCTATACAAAACATACAACAGTTGTTACATACCGGTGCTTAAATGTGACGTTTTAAAAGGCGTTGCCTTACTAGCCAAATTAAGCTAATCTCCGTCTTCGTCTCCGCCTTTTGTGTGTGTTTAGGAGCTGAATCGGGCCACTGTGTGTCATATTTACTACTTGTTGCTATCAGAATAAACAGTCTCCATGTGTCACACACCCCTCGTCAAACACAACGCAGATCCAACGCTTACATTTACATAACCCTGTTTTTCAACCAGTAGTTTTTAACACTTAACCCAAACCATCAGTAAAACTCAAACGTCGCAGCGAGTGAAACCCAAACACCCCCTGGTGTCATGGGGATGCTGATGCTGGTCCCATAATCAGATGATGATGGCCCGTATGTTTCATCCAGCATAAACTTAACCCACGTGTCATAACTGAGGGATGTATTATCGACCAAATGTGGTGTTTTTCATGAGGGTGTGTTGGTTTTGGCCTCTGATTAAAGGTTATCGTTTATTTCATCATTTAAAGGGAGACTTTGAACATCATTTCATCCAACAGTAGGATGTTTACATCCTCGTGATTTACATGTTTATGGCTGTGATAAATATTTATGCTGCTGTGGTAAGCTTTCTGTTATGTAACAGCTGTTTGCTTATCCCTGCTTGTCGATGTTGCTTGTTCACTGCAGAGGAAAGTGACAAAACAAAGCCAACGTTGCCCTTTTTTAAATTCTATTATGACAGCACTGTTCTATTGCAAGCATAATGATGATAGATAGACGTTTATGGTAATCAATCACAAATTGGTGAGAGCAAAATTGTCTTTATTTTTGGTCGAATAGCTGTTGTGAGAAAGAGAGAGAGTGAAAATGGGTGAAAGGGACGGAAGAGAGGACTTTCTTCTGGGTAATTTGTGGGGCTAAAGCATTAAAGTCCTAAATGAAAGCTAATTACATAAGAGGACCAGGGGAAATGGGGGCTGTGCACCCGCGGGCCCTGGCCATCTATCTGATTTAAGACACACAATGTGTCAGCAGCAAATCGAATCTGCAGGGAGCAATTGAAGGTTCCCTGCACACACACACACACACACATACATTTCCTCATGTTGTGATTAGGCTGTGCAACACATAGGTTTTATTACAGTGTTGTTGTAATCAGGGTTCTCATTTTATTTATCAGCTATTGTTCAAAGGTCCAAACAAGTCTTAGTGTTTGTTGTTGTTCAATATTTAGAGCAGAGAGTTCAGCTTTTATAGCCTTAGTCACAATGTTAGTGTGTGTGGAAAATTCAACGTGTGTATAGATGTTATGATTTCTTTAACGTGCCTGAAGCAAAAAAAAAACATTCATTGTTGTATTAATAATAGAAAACAGCTTCTGTCAGCACCTTTGTAACAGATGCAAACACATATTGTTGTCCTTGAGATTTACACCTGATCTGATCCTGAACATTTATTTCATTCAGCATAGATTTAATCTGAGATTAAGCACATTTAGGAGCCCTGATAAACAGACAGTTCATCTGATTGGACAGGAACAGTGCAGATAGTTCTGCTGCAGTTCCTGAAAGGTAACATTTAGTAACAGCACACATCGTTGCTCACAGAAAACCTGACTGTAATGTTGTGTTTACACAGGAAACAACTAATTAGGCCCCTGTGTGGTGTGTTGTTTTGTGTAATACAGAATGAATAATCTATATTTCCTAAAACTTTATATTGAGCTGTGCTGTTGGCCTTCATCCTGTGCTCCCTGTGGCTGGCCCAATTTCCTGCAGAGCTCCACATTCCAATACAGCATAACTTCACTCCAGGGATTTAACATGTGACCTCATCTAGCCTAAACCGTGAGCAACATTGCAAAGTTTTGTCTCCCAGTTTTAGCTGCTTTGACGTTCTCTCCGTTTGTTCTGCACATTATCTCCAGCATCAGTGTTATAGAAAAAGACCTGACTGTCTGTCCTCTTAACACACTTTGCTGTCGACTCTTTAGTCTCTGTCTACACATACACATTGTGTTTGCTCTCTGTGGCTGTGTAGAGTCTTTGAACGCTTAATTTAGGCTCTGAGTAAAAACGTATTTATTCACATCATAGCAGCGTTCAACTTAAACGGCAAGGTATCATCAGATATGGTGACAAACTAACATCAGACATTCCTCATCATGGTTCATAACTTTGTTTTTATCCATTATTCATACACGTTATCAGCTGTTTTTGAAAATACACAATTCCCTCCGATATTCTCAGCAGCAGGTTTACTCTGCTCCTCTTATGAGCAAATATAAATGCAAATGAATCTGGGAAAATCGCCACTACTCAGCTGCACAGTTTAGGCTTGATTGAAATGTAATGTGAAACCTACAAGTTGTATGTTTGCGTTACGTCACTTTGCTGTGCAGGGCACGGTGTTGTAGCATATTTTTAGCCACACAATGAGCACATTCAGAGAGGCAAAGAAAGCAGTGTTCAGGCCAAGTAAGAAGAAGAAGAAGAAGAAAAAGCTGACTGAAGAATCTGCATCAAAGCAGCAGTGGAAATCAGTGCTAATGAGGTGTGATCTGTGCTTTGCTAAAGAGGTGGTGCACTTAAAAAAAAAAAGATGATGCAAACATTCAACTGTCACTACGCGTTTAAGAGGAAGTCAAAGTGCTTGGCTGAATTACTTGTTTTTCCTTATTTGAGCTTTCACTTCTCTGCTCTGACTCACTCGTCCTTCTATTTATGATACAGGCTCAGAGAGGTCCTGCACACAACCTACTGCGTACAGTGTGAATTATAATATAATAATATCTTGAATCTTTGAATAAGGCAAATGTCTCAGATATAAAGTGCAAGTTAAGTGGTTGGTAAAGGCATACAACGTTATGGTTTAAGGTCAGAAAGGATGTGAAAGGTGGTTAAATTATCCCTTCATCTAGACTAGGAAGGTTTTTTTTGAGTTGCAAACTGGCAACTGTCATAAATTTCAGAACACAGTGTCCTGTTCAGGTAACAGTGGTTAAACAGCCATCTGCTTTTCTGGAAAATCACAATCTCACACAACATGATCAGTTTCAGTTGGTCACAACTTTGCATTTGTGTGGAAACTTGTGACCAACTGAAACTGTTGAAAAAAGAAAGAATCGACTGATGCTTTGACGGGATGATTGATGTGACAGCAGTGCGTAGGAGATGTAGACTTTCAGATGTGAGGACGGGTGGGTGAGTGAGCGTTCAGCAAGAGAGAAAAAAAAAGAGAGAGAAGAAAAGAGGGAGCCATCACACAATCACATGATGATGTGTGAAACAAGGGTAGCTTTATAACTGTGCTCCTCTCTAGCAACCAAAGGCTCCACTCAGTATTTCAAAGACCACATCCACAAACATGCGCACACATGCTCGCAAGCCTCCTGTTAGTGACACACACACAGAGAAAACACACACACAGATATGCTGTGTGTAAGCTCATCTCTGGGTAGGTGAGTTGGATAATCCCATGACTCGCCTGACCTCTTCCATACTCCCTGCCAGTAGTGGCACTCGATTGGCGGAGAAGATGAGTGGGAGAGGGGGTTGGGAGGTGTCTGCCCTAGCAGCAGTAATAGGAATATTATATAACCTTAGCAGATGAGGCGGGGTGAGGGGGAGAGGAAGGAAGAAGCGGGAGAATGAGCAATGAGAAAGAGTTGGTGAGAGAGACAGATGTGATAAAGGGAGAGGAAGTGAGAGTTGGGAAACGCAGGAAGAGAAAAGTACAGTAAAACTGAAATTACACAATGACTGAAGAGTTGGAGATTCTACTGCAGTGACCTGACCATGTTTGGAGGTGAACTGCTGTAGTGCAGTGCACTTTTAATGCAGCATTATGTGTGTGGTTCCTTCTTTCCAATGATTTGCTCAAATTACTTTTAAATCAAGCCGCAACCAAAATGAAGCCCACTGAGGAGTGTTAAAAACTGCAGTTCACCTTGCAGCCTCTTGGGGCTGGCTGTGCATTTTTTTCACTCACTTGTTTAAATGATACGACAACAAAGTTTAGCACAAATATAAGTTAAGCTCTTTGCCTGTATTTGGAGTTTAGGTGGACTGTGACTCTTCTGCAGTGACTCAAAATGGCTCATCTGTAACCTGTAGGTGGCGTCATGGAAGCTTCTTCCGTAGTTAAATACTGTCTTTGTTTCAAACATGGGTTTGAGCTGAAATTACATTTCGGACAGTTCAACATACTATGTGCGTATTCACCAAGAGGTGTGTGCAAAGTGTGCAGGTGTCTCTGCTGTACAAACTTGTAAAGAATTTCCACTGGCTAATAAGGTTGCATACTTTCAAATCGATATGTAGATATATATATCAATATTTTTTAAAACGATATAATATAAGTAATTCAGCCCCTTATATTGATACTCTCGCCAACCACCACCACTGCTAGCTTAGCTCCGTCAATGTGTGTGTGCAGGCTTGTGCGTGCGCACATCAAGGCGAACCATGAAGAGACAGGCATGACATGGCTTCGTGTAAATTAGATAAATAACCCAAAGCTATTTACTTGTCAGCTCCAACCAGCAGCTAAACCAGGTGTGCCTGAATATATAAACACATCTCTTTTGATGATGACAATCATCACGCACATTAAGTAGCCATGTGCTTTTGTTTATATTTAGTTCACATAGATGAATGAATGCATTCGGACTGTTTGTAATAATTATTTTGGCTACATTCAAATGTTGAATTAATTCAACATTAATTCAGAGATTTAATTTTGTATTTATAGAACAAGTAGTTTTTTCAACAGTTTGTGGACTAGTGGAGTTATATTGTTGTAGTTTGTAACAACTAGTGTCTTCTCTTTACCACCCACCTGAACCGGTGCCAAGGTTGGCCAAAGTATTCAGGAATTGTGACGTTGTTGCTTCCAACAGTATAACTGGTACATAACAAGTCATATTTTAAAATAAAAATTTTTGAGCTTTGCATTTAGGGCATTAAATATTAGTATCTGTATTGGTATCACATCAAATTGTAGCATACTGCACTCGTAGGTACGTATCGTATTGAGGTACGTATCGTATCGAGGTACGTATTGTAACGAGGTACGTATCGTATTGTGGCATCCTTCAAAATACCCAGCCATAGTCTCATGTCACTGCCTGCCATTGTCTGTTATTGTAACTACCACAAGAGTTCAGGCTATATTAAATGGTGTACTCTTTATTTGTGTTGCCCTGTTCAGTTTGGCATTTTCTGTTTCTCATATTGCAGCAAGTGTTATGTAAAGATATTGTTAAATCCAGATGACTCTCCTTATAATGGATGACCTTAAAGAACCTAGTCTCTCTTAAAGGGTATAGACAGAGCATGTTGTTGTTGGCAAAAATAAAAATCACAAATTATTATCATTCAATAAACTGGCCACTACACACGACGTGTTAAAAATGTCCACACTGGTGTCGCTTCTCAGCACTCTACATACTCTCATATTTTACCTCTCTCTGCTGAAAGAAACCACTCCAGTCTCCCACGGCCACCTCATACTTTCTGCTCCCACACATTAGCCTAAAAAAGCTTTGATCTAAATGGAAAAACTGGGCTCGCATTGGTTCCCAGTGTAGTCACTGCTATATGATTCCCCAGTGACAGAATGGGCCAGAGCAGGCCAGAGCCTACAGGCACTTACTTTGTTGTACACAAGCTGATCTTTATTTTCCCATCATATCACATTATGTTATTTAAGATATGCATGACATTCATTGTAATTCCATTAGGTTTGATTTTTATGTTAAATTAAATCAACATGATTACTCAGAAATCAAGACTCCAGAGAGAGAAGTTTGTACATTCCTAACAAAATCACACTTTCACTGTGTTGCAGAAGGATTCAATTTAATTTATTTTTCTTTTGAGTGCAAAATGATTCCAGGCCCCTCTGACATTTCTTCACGGCCTCTAAGTATTAACACATATTGTCAGCATGTGCTCACACACAGGAAGAGATTTTTGTTGGGAATTCACTGGCTGCAGAGTGTGAACACCGTCCACTCCAAAGTGTTGTCATATTTGCCTTTTTAGGGCTGTCATGTCAGCACAGTGAAACAAACACACACACACACACTTGCAAATGGGGAATAAACAGACATCAGCTTTTCTGTGTTTATTTTTATTGGTTGTGTGTTTGATGGAGTATCGAGCTTACGTTTTTTGCATCTGTGCATGTGACTGCTTGTGCATGTGTGATGTGCTTTTGTTTGTCACTGTGTGTGTGTCAATGGGTGACTGTGTGTGTGTGTGTGTGTGTGTGCATATTCCTGTTGCAATCTGGTCCAGTATGGAGACTGTTGAGGCTGGACTCTGCGCTACATGGCTCAAAGCCACGCTTGATGTCTCAGCGATGGGAGGAGCATGTGAGGTGGAGCAGAAATAGTGGGGCTTATGAATGTTTAATTCAAACACCACCCTGTGGTTGTTTTTACATTACCAGCATTCGAGTCATGCTTGTTTTCCCCTCCTCACTAATGTACTCTAAAGTAGTTAACATTGGAAGCATGTAAAGAGAAATTTATATATATAAATATATATATATTTAAAAATATCAGAATCCTAAATATAAAACTTGCCCTCTTTGGTTGATGATGGTGTTGTAAAACAGTGGAACACTTAGTTTTTAAGTGTCTCATGGTCAAAGTGCTGCCTGATGATAATAACTGTTCACAGCATCGTCACTTGAATCTGACCATAGCAGCTTTAAGTGGACAAGTAATGAGAGAGACGGAAAGATGATCACATAGCAAGTTACCGTACTCCTCATACTGGAGGAGCCTTTCTATTAATACCCTACTACTGCCAGACTCAAAGATAAGACCAGCACATATTGGACAGCATTAGTGGAGCACCACTGTTGCAGATAGTAAGTCTAACCGTGGTTTGTGCAGATGTCAGATCATTTTGCTGTCATGTATGTTCGATTATGACGACCCCATGTTCCTTTAAATATATAATGGTTTACACTATGTCTGTGGTGAATTGCCCAATGATATAATAGACTTTATTGGTGTTGACATTAGTTCAGATTGTAAAAAAAAAAAGTCTATGATGACTGTACCTCCAGCAGAGAGGAAGAGCGGTTAGAAGCTGCAAATCTGATAAGTTTCAGATTGAGCCAAGCTTAGTCATCCTAACTGCTGCTCATATAACTGTCTTGGTCCAACACTGAGGTGCGTAGGTTTAGTTTGCGTAAACACTCTGCTGTAGTGGATTTCTCACAACATTTTTCATTTGTCTCCATCAGTCCCCTTTTCTGACAGAAAAGCGATAAGACGTGATTTAGACCTCACTTAGGTTTCTACTTTCAGTTCTGTGTTTAGCAGCTCCATTTTTTTGCATATTAGATCATCCCTGCAGTGGTCACGCTCCCTCCTCCCTGCTTTCCTCCCCGACTGTTTGTGCCATCTGCAAAACAGTGTGATTGTGTGTTTGTTCAGATGAATGCCAGTTGCATTCTGAATCCCGCTACCGTTTGAACCTGTCTGCATGTGTTTTGAGTGATCTTGACTTACTGACTGTGTCTCAACTGGACATCTTCCACGATTCGCCACTGCAACTCCCCTTGGTTGCAGTCCAATTTACAAGCAGGTGTCATCTTTCCAATGACCGTGAGGCAATGGCTACTCTGAAGTTAGGTTGTGCTTGTTGTGGAGAGAAGAAGGAGGGAGGGAGGGGTGACTCCGGATCTGTGAGATGAATGCTAACAAGTTTCATTTATGTACTCTCACCAGTTTCCAGCCCTGCTTTGTGTTTTAAAGCCGTGTTGAGAGAAAGTAGGTGGAAACAACTCATGGAGCTTTAGATGAATAATGATGTAGCATCAGTAACAGGGTTAAGTTATCTATAAACATGAATGTAAAGTCATTATCAAGCTTAGCAAGCTAACCCCGTTACATAATCTCCATATACATTCCAGCCAGTGCGCAACCAAAACAAACAAAAGAGACTTAAGCGGGTTTAATGCGGTCAAATTCCTGTCATGGATTACCCCGCAGTGTCAGTCCAACACTGCTGACATACTCTTGGCTTGCATGCTGCCACTTCACCTGCAATACAGATGACAAATGGGCGCTGGTTAAGCTTCACACTGCAGCTCAGGTGTTCTCAGTATCTTTAATTATAGACAGTAGGAGATAATGACATCTCTGTGTGTGTGCACGCAACTGTCTCAAGAGGTTTAAACAAGGCTTTCATTTGCATGGTAACACAATTGGACCATCGGATTGAGATTTAGAGCTTAGTTACTGTGCAGAGGAGCCAGCGATAACATGCTCCATTGGGTTTGCATTCACACTGGACATTAATGAAAAGACGGTGATCAGTGACCCCATTAAAAAAACAAACAATCAGCCGTGCCAAATTTATCTCAAGAGTTTTATCTGAAGACAGCATCCTTGAAGTTTGCACTCGCTTGTTTTACCTGAAAGATGGATGAGTATGGGCCAGTTTATTAAAAAGTGAAATAAAATAAAAATCAAGAGTACATGTGACCTCTGCCCTAAAGTAATCAGAAGCAAGACAAGAACAGCATGCTGGCTCAGATGTTGGATTGTCCAATGAAACATGATGAGAAGATGTTTATTTTTTTGCTGTAAAGTTGGTAAATGTATCATGAAGGTCTATGGGGACTGACTCTGCTTTTGGAGCAGCATTAAATGGCCACTTAAGGACTCTTTCAGCTGTGGAGGTTTTGGCTTGTTGTGGATGAGACCTTAGAGAATATAGAGAAAATATGTAGAAATGTTGCCTTTGCTTTATGATAGAATGGTTTTGGAACAAGGGGATTGCCTTCTGTATAATATGAAACAGCTTAATTACTGTTCTGGTTTCAGTTTTAGATCTTTGTTTTGCAGCAGGCCAGATGTTTCAAAAGGTTTCTTATGTTTCCTAGCAATGGTCCTAAATACCATTCCATCAAGGCAGGCTGATTTTGTCATCTAAATATTAAAATTCAGATCATAATTCTTTACTTATTTGTCCACATTTTCTTTCTTTCATTCCAGCACGTCACCCAGGACAGGAGAGACCAGCAGCTCTGCAGTGTCAAGCCAGTCCAAACCCAGCGGGCAGACCCATAAGATCTGTTTGGTGTGTTCGGACGAGGCCTCGGGATGCCACTACGGGGTTGTTACCTGCGGCAGCTGCAAGGTGTTCTTCAAGAGGGCCGTCGAAGGTTGGTCTGACAAACATGCCAGCCTGCACCCACCCCATCAGTAATTCACTCAGATATGCACGCTGCTTTCAAACACCACATCACACATGTACAACTGTACATTTGCTTGTGAGCTTAAGCATAAACTGTCTCAACGATTCAGTGAAGGTGCATGTGTTGATGCTTTTGCTTCACATCAGTGATTCAGTTATTCCTCTAAATCTGAGGTGAGTGTAGACTGACAGGCTGCTTGTGGAGCTCATGGTCTTTTTATGGGATTCATGTCACTACCTTTTCTTCTAGATTATTCTCCTCCTTCATGTTGGTCTTGTGTTTAAACAGAGATTACTTACAAGGGATTTTGATTTAAACAAAAACTTGATTTGCTTTGCAAGCATTTCCTATTTTCTGATGGCGTATTCAGTCCTTGTCAAAGGCGAGTACCCTGGTCGTCATGGATGCTTGCCTCGGATCTAATTGCCCTGACACAATCTTGAGATGGGAGGGACAGGAATGCATCTCACCGGCAGAAAGTATTTTGTGTTAAAGGCTGTCTGCCATGCATTTCTCCCTCTGCTTCTCTTAGCTTCTCTTTTTTCCCCATTTCCTGCCTTTTCTATTGAGACGTCTCAGCAGATTCGTAAAGGCTTTACATCTTAAATTGATCATTGCATGCACTCCTTAACAATGGGCTGGTACAGTGTAGTGTTGGTGAACCACTCTTTATTTACTATTGACCCAACACTTGTACTTAATGCACACTGTCTCTTGTTACAGGACCAATCGTCTTTTATTCCCAGTTTTTAAGTGATTTTAAGTCTGTTTCCTTTGTTTCTGCTTCTCACATTGCTAATAAAATATCAATGATGCAAAACTTGTATGAAATATGTACTCTGACTGAAAAGGCAAGAAGTGTACAGATTGTGTTAGGATTCAAACATTGGTCTGTGAGGCTTTTCCTACTATTACACACTGGGTATGAGTTGAGGAATATTTGTGGTGTGTTTGTGTGTATATCAGCTGTCATTATGTGTTGCTGGTGTAACTGCCAAGCACTCAAAGTGAAGTTTGACATTTTTATTTTGAAAAGCGTCTCCTGCAAGAAGCACTGAGAAAGTTATCTTGTCATTTTTTTTTTGTTTTTCTCCCCCACCGTCTCCATTGTCCGGTCGTTGTCTCTATGGTGAAGGATGGAGAGCACGACAAAACACAGATGGTAAATAAATACACCTTTAATAACAATAATAATCATGATCACATTAATAGTAATTGCAATGATGATGATGATGATGATGATGATGTTGTTGATGATGATGATGATGATGGAAATATTATCACCTCTGACTTCCCCAACACAAGCACAGAGGCTACTCCTGCCAGATATCTGTTAATGCATGCACATGTTCTGATTTGGTAATTCAAATCAGCATAAATTGCCTGTAAATGATTTGTGCTCTTCAATCTTTTGCATGGAATGGCCTCCCTCAATCATCCTGACAGGTGGTAGATCCAAAAATTGTAATCACACAATGTCTCCTATTCGGCCTTTTCACTTGGGTTCAGTCCACATTAAGGCCTGAGATGTGATGTCCAAAATTACCTCTGCACTTGGACTCTCCCTCATGCTGCTCATGTGTTTTGTTTACTTGTTTCTATAAATGATGCCTGTCTGAGTAATGTCTATACTCAATATTCAGATGACTGCTGGGATTGCCAGTCAGCTTAAAAACATCTTCAAAAGTTGTTTTTTTAATTTTTTTTTACATATTTACTGTTTGCTGTTGTACGTGCCTGTCACCCGTCCACGACGTGGTGTTTGACCCTTGTGTCCTCAAACAGGTCAGGTAATCAACTGCTCAGGACTTTCTACGTACTGATTTGTTGTTAACTGTTTGAATCAATTAAAAAATGGTAATTAGTAAGTACTGATGATTTGTAAGGATCAGGTGTAAACTGAGGACTTTCTGTGGGTTGATGAAGCTAATGCAGAGCCATTGTGGTGCCCTGGGCGAGACTGTGGCATCAGTTCAACCAAAGGCCCGAGTTATTTGTTTATATCTAGAGGATAGATAGATAGATAGACAGACACTGACTGACTGACTGACTGACTGACTGACTTCCTTCCTTCCATGCGGTAAATTGTTAATATTTATAAGTTATCTTAAACCTTATTTTGTTCTTCTTACCACTCTCCACGCTCTGCTCTGTCGCTTTGACTCAAGCTTAACCGCTGGATCTGGTATTTTTTTCCCTTGACCACACTCTTCTGCTCGAGGCAAAATTAATCCTGTGGGGACTGATTTTTCGGGGAGTAGAGAGTCGGTGAGATTTGGGGGTCCTGACGCAAATTCTGTGGACTATCTACCTGCAGCACGCCCCCCTCCTGTAGGTGGCGCCCTCAGTGACCGCCTTTTACCTCTATACCAAGAGCCGCCTCCGAGCTAACGGCTAGCCTGACATTGATAGCATTAGCTACAAACCCAGATAAAGGCTGCTTCACCGACCGGTGGGTCATGCCAGACCCTTGTTAGTAGATCAGGGCAGGATTAAGGGAGAGAGCATACCAGTGGAATTCAGCTGGCACTTTTCACACCACAGATGGCAATTTACGCTGTTGTTGGTAATGACTTCCTGTGGAATCAGTGATGGCTGAGACTGGCATCTCTAGCGCTTCTATCCTGTCACCACAAACCTGCAGATACATTTCCTACGTATGTGTTTTGATCACTCTTGAACTTAAAACAGTCTTTCTATGGTCACACTGCTGTCTAGATCATTGCCCCCAAAACATACACCAACACAAGGTTTCTTAACAGCTCTGCTTTGTAGCTTTAATTAAGCACTGTACTGTTTGAAGCATCATTAA
This sequence comes from Parambassis ranga, assembly GCF_900634625.1. Classification (NCBI taxonomy): domain Eukaryota; kingdom Metazoa; phylum Chordata; class Actinopteri; family Ambassidae; genus Parambassis; species Parambassis ranga. Next base: position 7,627,956 of record NC_041034.1, on the reverse strand, counting down.
GCTGAGTATTTCACTGTTATTTTTTATGCGTTTAAGCTGCTCTACTGGACTAACACACTGCATTACAAAGGAAGTGAAAGTGAGTCACTCACTGTTACACAGGTGACTACTCAGGCCTGTTTTACAGCTGACAGCTGTTTTGACAGCTTGTCAGCTGTGTGAAGCAAGTCAAAACTCTTAAATATACAGACTTATTATTATATTGTATTATTATCTTATCACCATTAGTATCCAGGTGCAGAGGTGTGCAGAATGTAATGCAGAAGCTGTTATAAAATAAATCACTCCTTCCACTCTTCATATGTGTGTTCAAAGTTCAGAACAGAAATAAAAGGTGATGCTGGAAGTCCAGACCTGCCTCTGCAGATGGTCGACCAATCAGATGGCCAACCAGCTGACAGGGCTGGGATGTTTTACCTCCTGTTGTATTTTGGGGTTTCCTGTTTATAGCTCCAACATGATCAGCCGATAAGTCATGGCTACATGCACTAACATACTAAAAATAAAAAGTATGTAATTCTGAAAAGCAGGATGTATGTGTTTGGAACAGAGCTTCTGCTTTAAAGCTATAAGTTATATGTTCAACTTATTTTAATCTAGCTTCAGTGTAAGTAATTGCCTGATTTCTCCTCCACCATAGCTGAACAGTTCAGAAATCTTTACAGGGATGATTGTGGACTTATTTATCATTGATGCATAGTGTAATATATTGCAATGATTTCCATGTGCATCTAGGATGCAGATATATTAAAATTAAACACACATACTTTATTAGCTTCATGGTCTGCATATGTTGAATCATGCAGCATGACAAGTTTGAAGAAACTCATAATATCCTTTACTGATTCCAGTGTATTATAAATAAACATATAATAAGCAGTGCTATTACAAGAGAAATGACAAGTGGGCAGGCCTTTCACCTTATATCCTCATACCTACCCTAATTAGTGATGGTGGAGCAGGCTATAATTTTGACATACAGTCACAAAGTAGTGGCCTGTGCTCTTTCATTATACCTGCTTTTGAACTTTTTCAGGGTAAGATTGCAACTCCAAGATGAGTCTAGAGAAAAAACAAGCAAAGTACATCCCCACCGTTATGCGTCTGTTTTTGCAGTTTCCCTCCCCCTTTTGTGACACGGGCATCCTGTGTTTCTCACTTTTCAGTGATCCAGTATTGGAGTTGGCAATAATTTGCAATACAGGTCATAACCTACTCTAGTAAGACCTGTGGAAGTATAAAGATGGAAATCTCTCACAACTTGATTGTGCTGACTTCCTGTTCCCAGTGACCGGTAAATGAAGGATGTGGGTGGCAGATAACAATGAGTGAAAAGCCTTTCTAAAGCAATACATGTGATCTTTTTGCCACATTGTTACATGATCTGACGAGCAGATGTAACGTTCTGTGTTATTCTGACTCATCAGCAGTTATTTCCAGGTAATCATAACTGGAATGAACAGAACATCTGTCATAGTAAAACCTCAACTTCTGACCATGCTGCTTTGTACTTTACAGTATGAGACATCCAATTATTCTTTTATGTCTCAGATTGACGATCTGAACTCATAGGAATGTGTTGATGCTAAAAAAGATAAGAATCATGTGATGCTCTGCAGGCGCCACATGTGCTACAAGGAAGACACTGTTGCAATGTGGCCTAATCCAGCCAAACCTGTCTAAATTGCAGCACAATAGAGGGTGAACGCGGTGACATACGCTACCGTTGAAAAGTTTGGGGTCAACCAGGCAGTTAACATAATTTCACAGGAGTTTTCTAATCATCAATTAGCCTTTTTAACATGATTAGCTAACAAAATGTACCATTAGAACACAGGAGTGATGGTTGCTGGAAAAGGGCCTCTGTATACCATATATTCCATTAAAAATCAGCCTTTTCCAGCTAGAATAGTCATTTACCACATTAACAATGTCTAGACTGTATGTCTGATTACTTTAATGTTATCTTCATTGGGGAAATTTTTTTTTTTAACATTTCCAAGTGACCCCAAACTTTTGAACAGTAGTGTAAATATTTTAAGTTTATACATAATCTATGGGGGGCTGAGGAGGTACCTTTGAGCCGGGTCTCTGTTCCCTCTAATCATCATCAGTCTTTAGTAAAAATAAAAAGTTATAGACACATTTGTCATCAGATGTGGGCTATTTGAAGCGCTGTTGGAATGTGGACAGTATTGTTTGTGTGCTGTTGAAATGTGCCAAGTGAGAAAGTGAAGCTGTCACAGAGTTGCCACAGGCTTGTCAGGCTTACTGCAGAATCAACAGGTGGTCAGTGCGGTCATGCATACTGCTCAGGCTAATCCTTTCTCAAACTTATTAGGTAGCTAACATGTCTCCCTTATCCACCTTCTCTTTCATCTGCCCTTTCTCTTTACAGGTCAGCACAACTACCTGTGTGCAGGGAGGAATGACTGCATCATTGATAAGATCCGCAGGAAGAACTGCCCAGCCTGCCGCTTCAGAAAATGTCTTCAAGCCGGAATGAACTTGGAAGGTAACCAGTCTGACCCCCTTTTTTTTAAATCAATCTCCAAGTATTTACTTATTACATCAGAGAGAAACAGGGATTATAATTGGATCACTCACATGTGGGCGTCACACCATACCTGGTAACACACCCCTCATGCACAAAGAGGATAAAGGAGAAACAAATACAGTTTAACAACGGACATATGCAGATAACTGCAAGTACAAGGCTTTGATACAGCTACAATGACATTTGTATACAGTGTGATTGCATAGATTTTTCAGTCTGCAGCGCTAAACAATCATGTGAAAATCAAAGTGGCAGCAGTGCTGACATGCTACCGGCCATGTGCTACATATGGAGCAGGACTTTAGTATAGGAGGCCATTAGAAAGCTGTCTTATGACCTCCAGTGTATCTGATTGGTTCTTAACTCCACATCACCCACAATAATAAAAACATTTCACATTCAGAGCCCTCACTTCACCCTTGTCCATATACACTGTCAACTGTACTGCATGTGTTAGACACAGGCACCGAATGCAGACTAATCCAGTAGTGTTGTGAACATACAGCCTCAGCTTACACTGCTCCCGCAGGTAATCTCCTTGCAATACTATGAACATCACTGACACATACTGTCTTGTTTTATGTCAATTGAAAACATTCCCGTCTGTTTTTTTTTCTCCCCCTGATTATTCTGCAAACATTAAAGACTTTATTAGGAGAATTTGCCAATTTGGTTCAAAGAGACTGCCTGCAGGCCTTGTAGTGGTTTTTAAAATTAGAATTAGAATAGAAAAAAGAACAATATTGAAAGTGAAGAGATAGACTTTAGTCGAGGACAGCATTAAAAAATATTCCACATCATTGTGGAGAATGTGGAAGTCTTAAATGTGAGCACAAATGACAGCAACAACAATTTTAAAAAGCCCTGTCAACATGAATTTTACTGTTAAAAAGAGAACAAAAAGGCACGTGCTGCCTGTATGCAGTATAATGAACAGGCTGCCTACACACACATTAATCAACGCATACTTCACTGCCAAGTCCCTGAGCTACCTCGTAATCTTTCAACAGGTTTTTGCTTTAAGTGGTAGAGGTTAAGCAACAATTAAGCTGCACCAAGGTTAAGAAAGATGGACACAGGATACAGCAGGTGAAGCACAACAGCTACAACCCGGAGCTGAAGGTGCAGCGTGCGCATTGGATAGAGGTAAAGATAGTTTCACATGCTGAGAAGGAACGACAGAAAAGACAGAGAGGGACTTGATGGACGTCAATGCATCAGCAGACAGACTCTCACCAGAAAGGCTCTTAGTTGCCATAGAAACGCCAGGAGAGGAAATTAAAAAAGGTAGAGGAGGAAAAACATGTTTTTAACCCCTTAACCCCTCAACATCTGACAGATTCTGCACATTTAATGGGAGAAAATATCAAAAAACGACGCCCAGATATCCTGTGTATAGTGCAAGTGACGCAGAGAATAAAATAAAAAGTTAATGGAATATTTTTTTTCATTATGTAGCTTTCTCTTGACTTTTGGTAGCCGACAACCTTGTTTATCTTCAATTTGCTGCCTGCACATCCATATTTGTTTCATTAGTAATAATAAAAACACCTTTTTCTCTGTATCCTTGTCCCGCCTCCAAAGCGAGGAAAAACAAGAAGCTAATCAAGATGAAAGGGCCCCGGCCCAGCACGTCATCGGAGCCCATCGCCAACATGCCTGTTCCAGTCATACCCAGGTGTGTGCCCCAGCTCGTGCCCACCATGCTGTCCGTGCTCAAGGCCATCGAACCTGAGATCATCTACTCAGGCTACGACAGCACGCTGCCAGACACTTCCACACGGCTCATGACCACTCTCAACAGGCTGGGGGGACAGCAGGTCATCTCTGCAGTCAAGTGGGCCAAGTCACTGCCAGGTAACTACAGTATAACCTCTTTAACATGTGTGTTCCCTCTGGTCTGGTTTTATGTGCACACTGCTTTCCCAAGCAGCTGAGTGTGTCACTAGTGGTAAATCCAGCTTGGAAATGGGACTAATGGGTGGTGAAGTGGGTCAAGCCTCTAATGAAAGAAATCCAGTTTTAGTCATTTAATACATTCAGCTGGCCAAGGGAGTTGCATCACTGCTAGATAACAGTACATTTCTTAGTTGTAGTTAGTTATTAGTCCATTATGAAATTCCTTCATTTTTATGTCAGATTTAGTTTGTGGTATCAGCCTGATTGGGTATAGAAGTATAGAATTGCTGGGTTTTATCAGTTTCCATTGCATAAAAGCCAAAACTGGAAACACAAAGAGTTGTGGAACTTTAAGCACCCACACCTACTGTAGTAGGTGTGGGTGCTCATCTACTCATGGAAAAAAAAGCCACATGACTTGATAATCACTCCAAGTATTTGCTTGTAGAATTAAGATCATATTTCTCACAGAAAACCTCCCAGTAAAACAACAACACTGTCATTTTTCTTTATGTGACAGCTGCATGAGGGACAAATCTGGCCTGACGTCTTGTTGTGAGTGTAGTGTCCACAGCTGGGGAGGTGATAGTGAGGAAAAAGCTCTTAGAAGGGGGTGGGTTAAGGTGGTTGGCCGTTGTTACGTAACCGAGCTCTGCTTTAAAACAAATGTAATGTGAAAGGACTTTTCATGTGCAGAGTGGAAATTACTGTAATTTCAACTCAATTTGAACATTAACTTGAATAGATTGTTTTTTTTTTCTACACTGGGCCTTTATAATAATGTTTCAATGATGAACTGAGCAATCACTTCTTTTTTTGTTGTCATCACGTAAATGTTGTCTTCTAACCACCTCTTCTTCATCTTCTTCCTAGGCTTCCGCAACCTGCACCTTGACGACCAGATGACATTGCTGCAGTGCTCCTGGCTCTTCCTCATGTCCTTCAGCCTCGGTTGGAGGTCGTACGAGCAGTGCAACGGTAGCATGCTCTGCTTCGCCCCCGATCTTGTCATCAACAAGTACGTACAGAGGCCAGCTGTTGTGGTGTTTGTGCTGTGCCTTCTTTGTCACATCATTTTGTTAGTCAGTTGTTTTGCATTTGCTCATTTCAGGGTGTCAGGTCTCACTTAATTACACACACTCAGCCATGATTCTGTTCCTGACTCAGCCTGGGTCATGAAGCAGAGATGTGATCAGAAGCAGCTGAGGATGAAAAGATACACAGAATTTGTGTTGTTGTAAAGTGAAACACAATTTAATGATATAGGTAGTGCCTGTATAAGAATAGGCTCCTCAAGTTTGCACCAATAATCTTTACAATAAATAAACAAGCTTTCATGCTGCTGCTTTGAAGACATAGATTCGGCTCAGGTACGCCTGCAGTATGTTAATTACAAGGCCTCATTACTTGAATTGATTGTACTTACCACAGTCTTTGTACTCCCTAGAGGAGCCACAATAGAGGCTAATGTGCTGTTAGCTTGTCTGTCACTGTGGTCTCCACTAAAGCTCAGGTTTTAAATAATTAAGAACATTGTCCCATTCCTCTTAATCTGCACATATTCCAGTGCTGTGCTGGATTAGACTGACTGTTTTTTCAGATATTTAAATGTTTAAATGCAAATTTTTCAGTTAAATTATGTTGTCTAAATGCTCATTTGACCTTGCACAGCGTGCATTCTTTGCTCAGAGGATAAAGATTCTCAATTTGAACCAACTGGCATGAGGTCAACAAATGCACTGACACACTGCTGTCTGGCTGCAAACAGCTCTTCCTTGTAAAAATGCAGACAGAAAGACCTCAGCCCGAAAAGATTCGCTCCCAATGGACATGTGGACTCAGAAAAGGGTAAAAATAGATATGAAAGGTGAAGGAGTCATTGCCAGTAGCACTGCAGTTGGTCAGGGTGAATTGACAGCTCTGAGCCCTGGGCTGTGTGTCTGGAGAATGCACTCTTATTGATTTTAGAGATATAAAAGTAATGTGGGCTGTGTGAGTTAGTGGAAGTGAGGTGCGAAAATCCATCACAACTCATTTCACAGTCTGGATTTCTTGTAGTGCTTCCCCGCTGGGGCTATTTATTGAGAATTGAATAACCAGATGAAAGAGCTTCAAGTCTAATGTGTAATGTCTCTCTCGCCTTTGTTTTTTTTTTCCTGCTCTACACCTCTTCTCTCCAAGAGAGCGCATGAAATTGCCCTTCATGACCGACCAATGTGAGCAGATGCTGAAGATCTGTAATGAGTTCGTCAGGCTGCAGGTGTCCTACGATGAGTACCTGTGCATGAAGGTGCTCTTACTACTCAGCACAGGTAATGGAACATGTTTCACTTTGAAAGTATGAACACTGTAACAGTGGGTTTTTTTTGCAGGATGTTGCTATGTGCACTATGACATGCTGCTGAAGCCTTTTCATTGCACTGTAATTTGTCACAGTAAAGCAGCAGATGGAATGCATCATAAATGCAAATTAGTGCAACATACTAATCTCTGCTGCAGACAGATAAGAATGAATGGATGGAAGTGTCTCTGAATTCATTAAGGCTGTGTTTGCATCTGGAAATCAGGTAAGACTTCAGTAGACAGCCATAATTGGCTATAAAGTCTTTTATCCTGTGGCGAACCTGGTATTGTAGCAAAAAGCAAACAGCTTGTTTCCTCTGCACATATAATCACAGGACTGATTTGATTTGGCAACCCCTGCAGTCACTGTGGGAAAATGTGTTTTAATACACAAACAAATAGGAATTGCTTTGACTGCCGGTCTTCATCCATCACTCTCTTTCATCTAGTTATTATTGTCTTGGACTGTAGTTTAGTTTAGTTGTAATTTAGGATGGGATATTTAAAAAAGAAAGACATTTTGTGAAGTCGAGGCAGCACTGACGGTGAGTCACTGCCGACCTCAGTGAAGTTTTATCTCAGTTTACATTTGGATAATAGAAGCTACCTTAAAACATTGTGAGCACTTGTCTAACTTTTGGCTTGAAGGTGCTTGTTTTATCCACATGTTTAAGCTGCTGAAGTGCACCTGAAACACCTTAATGCTGTTCAGGAGTCCCTTAGTTCACTACACTAGAACTAGGACAAACTTGTTGTCATGAAATAACAAGTTTCTAGGCCAAATTATGTAACAGAACCAAATAGTTTTTTGTTTTTGTTTTGTTTGTTTTTAGTGCTGGCAGTTGTCTAAAGACATTTTTGTGAAAATGTGGAGAACAACACATGGGTTACATCACAGCATGCCCATAGCCAGGAATATACAAATACAGAGATCCAAAAAGTGGACTTCCTGTGACAACATACTGAATAATACAAAAATTGACTCTCAACTATTGTCATTGTTATGAAAGTTCCTGGTTTTTACTGCTTTTTATTCAAGCTGGACCTTTTTGGCTATCCTGAGCACCCATACCGTAACACCTTGTATAGAGGTGCATCTGCAATCCTCATGTTCTTTTTTTAATGATGGCTCACTTTAGCGTTTAAATATCCTACAGGTACAGAATCTCTCACGTTTCTCTTCCTCACCATGAACACAAATGGGTCAGCGAAGAGTTAATTTAATCCAATTTTGTTTCATATCCCTCAGATGATTAAATACAGGTTAATGTTTGTCGTGCTGTGTAATCAGTCACACATTGCCTAAATAAGAGCACATAGTGGAACAAAAAATATATTCCATTTGTGCAAATGTTGTTGTGTTTTACTGGTACTTATCCAAAATGTAATGAAGGTCAATGGATGAGAGACAGAAAAAAATGATAACTGTTCAGCAGCCTTCTTCTTTTTCATTGCCTTCTGTGAGGTGAAATAATAGACGCTGTGGGATGCCAGTTTCTCTGTGTAATTACTGGCACTAAAATCTCCACACACAACATTACACAACCTGAACAGAGCACGGTAAATCCAACTTTTTCCAACAATTTGCTGAGTTAGAAGAAGCATTCTTCCCTCCAGCTCGTTCTCAATGAATGAATGGCAGAGAAGACGACACACTTCAGAGAGGATTGGCTTATTATGTAGAGGAAATTACTTTTCCATACTGAGCACTGGCTGCATTTTTTGTACCTGAGAGTTCTTCCCATCTGGTCCCCTCAGGGATGGAACAGCTATCAGGTCAGGGTAACTTTGCTTAGGTGCTGGTTTACTCATTTCTCACAGTTTCTCCCATTGGAGTCAAGTTTGATTTGTATTGTTATGTTTAGAGGAGCGTCATTAACATCTGCTCCACAATATGCAACCTGAAAAGCATTAAATGTAATTATTATACAGAAATAATCCAGAGGAGCCAGCCAAACCTGAAACTGCATAATGCAGAGTCCAGTAGCATCTCCCATTTATCTGATTATGTAAATCTCATCCTGATTTCATGCCCTCTGTGGCCTTGCATAATCTCTGCCAGGGACTGTGGCTCAGCCTGGGCTCAGTGCCAGGCACCAGGCTGACAAGGAGCCTGTGAGGTGTTGATATGCTGATTGCAGCAGTATTGATTATTTTTCAGCAGTGGCTGTATTGTCAAAGGAATCTTTGGTGTGTGTACTTAACAATGTATAATTTATGATGTTCAAATATTTACTGCTGCTTTCACACTCTTACACGTGCTGCACAGTAGCGATTAATGTAGTAATTTTCCACTGTGTGTGTGTGTTTATGCATGGCCCCTAAAGGTCATAGTTGGCTTCCCTGCACAGAAATTTTAATAAAGTTTTATTGCTCTTACTTGGAGGGGAGAAATGGCAACATTTACTAAATGATTTATTGAGAGTGTGACAGATGTTTCAAAGCATATAACCAGCTGTCTAGATGGCAACGAAGACAGTGGTACATGTGTCATATTTAACTGTTTTTTTCCAGTTCTGTTGAAGACGAATGACTCATTTGAGCCCCTTGCTTTATACGGCCTGTTCAAAGCTGGACTACTTGCTCCTTTATGTGGCTTATTGTTTAGTGTGACAGAAATGCTGTTGTGCTTCTAAGATGTATAAAAGGGAGAGCCAGTGCTGTGGGACATGCTGGACACATTGGCATAATTAAACAAACCAAAGGCGGTCTTAGTGGGATTGCTGCCTTGGTGTTTGTGTGAAGGGGGAGCAGTGGATTGCTTTCGCTTTCCTCCCAACCGTTATCAGTCAAACAACTGAAAGATGTGGTTGATTTGCAGATATGGTGCTGTTCTTAGACTGACTGTCTGCAGGATAAACGCTTATCACAGTTTTAACGTTGGTTTATTTGGTGTTCTGACATTGTAACAAAAAATGAAAGGCTTGAATGAGGCCTCATGTCATTTTTAATCTATTGTATCAACCTTGCTTGCCGACTTCCACCCTGATGACACTCAATGTCTCTGTTTGTATGTGTAGTGCCGAAAGAAGGCCTGAAGAGCCAGGCGGTTTTTGATGAGATCAGGATGACGTACATCAAGGAACTGGGAAAAGCCATCGTCAAGAGAGAAGAGAATGCTAGTCAAAACTGGCAGCGTTTCTACCAGCTAACTAAGCTACTGGACTCCATGCAGGAGGTTAGACGTTCACACACACACACACACACACAATATACATTGATCTGTGGATTTGGAAGCAGATACGATAAGAGTTGCTTCTTTTTGAGTTTCATCCCGCCGATTAGTGTGAAGCCCTGGAATACGCTGAGATTTTAAGTGTCTTATGCAGTCGAGGCTATTAGGATATTCCTGAAAATTGATTTTTTAAACAGCTTCACAGACTAATCTCCCTGTATGTCTTCCAGATGGTGGAGGGTCTTCTTCAGATCTGTTTCTACACCTTTGTGAATAAAACCCTCAGTGTGGAATTCCCAGAGATGCTGGCGGAGATCATCACCAACCAGATACCAAAATTCAAAGATGGGAGTGTTAAACCTCTGCTGTTTCATCAGAAATGACTGCCTTAACCTGTGAATCAATGCCTTAAATCCTGCCCTGCCCGTATAGCTCTATGGGACCCCAGAGCATTTTGCTTATCCTGTCACCATCATAGCTCTGATTTGACTCCTCTGCTTTTCCTGGGCCCCTTTTATGAATTCAGCCACGCCCCCCTCCAGGCCTCAGCAAGTCAGCCTAATCTCTGAGCACAATACCTGTGGCCTCAATCGTCCTATTGCAGTCCTGGGTTCGCAAAACTACAGTACAACATCCTCCAGCCGACCTGCAGCCCTTTTTCTCTTGGCTTGCCAAGAAGAATTTGGCTTCTGAATGTGTTTTGGGCAGGATGCATTTTAGGCAATCCTCTCCTCCTCCTCCTCCTCCTCCACATCCTACCACCCCTCAGACTTCTGTTGCTTTCGTACAATGGCTGTCTGCCTCTTACTCTCTCTCTCTCTCTCTCTCTCTCTTCTGCCTCCAGAGTTTTACTGCAGTTTTTCACTGAAAAGCCATTTACAGACACCTCTCCTCCTCCAACCTCACCACACCTAACATTCTTGCCTGGATCAGGAGTAAAAGCCTAGAGCTCCTCTGCTCACCTGTCCAGCCTGCCTCCGTTTTTCCCTTCCCCAGCTTCACTGCGCCAAGAATGTAGAGTGTTCACTTCTTTTTGTGGTTTGCAGAGGACTGTCAGTGACGACAGGGATAAACACAGAAAAATTGGAAATTTGCTCTTTACATGAAAGAACCTTATTTTTCTCTGGACCCCACGGACTGATAGGACAAACTGTTTTCAGCTGTGAATTGATTGGAATCAGATTTCTACACCTGACCAATGGAAGAGGAAAAAAAAAAACAGAAAAAAACAACTAGAGGAATATTCTTCACTTACTTTATGCAGACACCACACACTTGCGCACACACACACACACATACAAAGTCTAAGCAGACACATGTTCACTCAGCCAAATGTTTACACAGGATGTATCTGAGGGAAAACCAGTGCCTTTTAGTTTTTAAGCTGTCTGTAGCCATCTTCTCTAAACTTTTTTTTTCTTTTTTTTTCTTTTTGCATAAAAATTTAATGTTGACATCCTTCACGCTGGAAATTTCTCTTTTCTTTCTAACCTGCCATTTTGGTGTTTTTAATGTAGGAAACTATGTTTAGATTACCTAATGTAAAAGATAAGACAGCCTATAGCAGGAAGGTTGAGAGTGGATTGAAAAATATTAATAACCTGATCATTTTACATTGAGGGGAGGGGAAAAAGAATATAGGAAAAAAACATATTTTGTATGTTTCTCTAGTTCTTTCCCATGTAAGATATATATTTGATAAATTTACTGCATCTCACAATCAGTATTAAATTGTGTTGAAAGCACCCAACAATCTATCAGCCTGTGGAGGTAACGACCAGCTTTGTGCTGAATGGACACCATTGGAATTTAAAGACATATCTACTGTTTTGTAATATTTGCAGTAGTGACTTAAATGTTTGGATTTAGATAACAACAATAATTTATAAATGTACAAATTATTGTGAATTATAAATCATAAAGAGCAGTTCCTGTAAGCTCCAGAGTCCTGCACTGGTCCCAGTCACCACTGGTATAGTTGAGTACTGCAAGTGTCAAAAAAATGAAGACTGCACTATGAAAATGTTCATAATTCTTTAAAAAAAACAAAAAATTTAAACTGATGATGAAGAAAAATGTAGGGTTGTGAAAGGTTTTCCTGTTTTGTACTGGGCCTTATATCAATAGTATTTGAATGTTAAAACACTCAAAACCTTTTAAAATAATTTTTGTTCTCACCTGCCAGATGTCTATCTGCTTTTCTTTTTAATCTTTTTATATATATATATATATATATATAGATAGATAGATATATATATATACATATATATATATATATATATATATATATATATATATATATATATATATATATATATATATCTATATAGATAGATATATATATATATATATATATATATATACATATAGATATATATATATATATATCTATATACATATAGATATATATTTACCCAGTACAGGACTGTCTGTTCATTGCCAGCTCTTTCACACAACTATATTTTCACTACTTAGAGAGAATTAATTATACAAAGCTCAGCAGTTACAGCCAAGTCATACCTTAACAGAGATAAAGTGATTTTGTGCTCTTGGGCCTAACAGGGGTACAAAGGTAGGATTAGATAAGGAGGTAGAAGTGACTCATAGTACTCTTGTTAAAGAACTAAAAGCATAATATCAATTTTGTTCTTAAGTATTGTTTCCCTTAGCTCCATCTTAACATACTTGCACAACAGAACTGAAACCGGTGTTGTTTGGCTCATTGTGGCTGAATCAATAAATATAAAACTACATACAGTATACAGCTACTGTATTTGTTTTGTACATTGTTTGAACTTCTGTTTTCAGCCTAAAATAATATATTGTTGGAAGAAGAAGAAGATGCAGTCCAGTCCAAAATGATTTGTGAATTTAAAGCTCAGGCTATGAGTGATTATGTCACTTGGATGTGTTCCACTTGTGCCAAATGTAAAAGCATTTAACATTTTAAAGAAAAATGCTATTTTCTTTCTTTTCTTTTTTTTCCTGGAGATGTGAAAGAGTACTTATTCACTTGTCATTTGACATTTTGTGGTTGTAAACTTTGCTTCAGGGTGCTCATTTATGAGAAAAAAAATCTTTAGTGTCACACCTACACCAGCTTATATAAGTACTGATTGTTAACATCCAAGACAGTGTATGATACTTTTTTTCACGGAGAGCCACAAAATATTGTATTTTTGAAAATTAAAATTGTACATTTTTTTTTCTTTTTGGCTGATTTGCGGTCAGCTTTCGGTACATTTGTAATGTGGAAATCATTGTCCATACCAGCTTATGTGATGGCCAAAGCTTACTACCATCTACAGTGCAGTTGTACTATTGGCTTCTGCTGGAAGTGTAACCCCTCCTGCACCACCTCCCATAGCACACACACACAGCTCCATCTTCTGCCTCACTGTTCACTCTCAATAGTACTCATGCCCACCAAGGCATAGAACTCTAAACACCAGTTAACAAACCAGGTAGCATGTTGCCATAGAGACTGGCCATTTGTATGTTACTATCATCTAACAGCACAGCAGGCCATTCAGTAGAATCCACCTTTTTGTTTTGTTGTTGATTTTTTTTTGTTAGTCAGCCATTCTGCTGTAGAGTGGTCACTCTAACAGCAGCAGCAGCTGGGTTGTTGACACGTATAGTGAAGGCTTTCTGGACCCACACACACTTATGTGGCCTTGTGCTCTACAGAGCATGGGCTTTCATGAATTCTGTTGGCATCACTGTGTGTGTGTGTGTGTGGACCATTCTAAAGGAAGATTTGTTCGGGTTACCTGCATACGGTATTGCAGTTGTTTCCGGGTGGTAGAGCTTCAGTAAAACCAGCTTCAAATGTGTAGATGTGACCACCCCACCCCACCCCACCTTCTCATTTCTATATAGCTACAGGTGTATATAGCAATGCTGACATATCCAGTGTAATGTAAACAGTGTCTATTACTACACAATATTTTTTACATTGACATAATCTCTATACATTTCTTTCTCTTTTTACCTTTCAACTACATGTTTGACTAAAGGCCTTGTGAAAGGGAGAGCCATAGAAATACAATTTCAAATCAGGAAATAGATAAACCCTTAACAAATATATCAATGCTTTTTGGAGATTGATCTATTGTGTAAAAAAAAAAAAAGAAACAAACAAAAAAACTATTTTCTGTGATTTTGAATACATCAGCTTGATCCTCTTTGATATGACTAATTTTACTCAATCATTTTTTTGTACATTGAATGAGTCGAGAAAGTAAATATTTTTATGTTTGTTGGTTTGTGTTTGATAAGGATAGGCGTGTTGAATACATTAGGAAGTGTTAAAACATGTTTGTCTTGTGAAGTAAATGTAAATTTTAAGAGTCAATGGAAAAGTCTATATGAATGCTCATTGTGTTTTTTAAGATATGAGGAAACGAGGGAGTGAGGGACGGATAGACGGACGGTGAGATTTGTTTTTGATTGTTTTGTTTTGGGTTTTTTTGGGTGGGGGGGGGGGGGGGGGGTTATATTGCGTAATATAACAGTGACCAAAGCAGAGGAGGGAAAACAAAATAAAAGAAGTATTCAAGCAGTTACATTTTGAGTAGAACTTAATATCCAACTTCTAGTACTTGTTTTATTTCAAAGATGTCTTTTTTTGTAAAGGTCTAGGCTTTGGATCCAATGTAATATTGCTGTGAGGATTTACTGGTCACTTTAAAAGAGAGAAGAAAAAAAAAATAAATCTCAGTGTGAAAGCAAATTTACCAGAGCCTGATGGAATTGCACTACCCTCATATTGGTTGATATAGTCTATTTTGTATAAAATACATGCAAATATTATCTTTAAAGATTAAGGGCAGATTATGTTTCACTGGTATATATGGCTGTGGCTTTCACTGAAGTCTGTTTTGTTCGTATTTCAGTTCATGTAAATGTAATCCCATGTAAAAAAAATAATGATAAAATAAAGAAAAAATACAAAAAATACAAAACGTTTGTTTTAAAAAAACTATAGTTTGTATTCTGTATTACACCTCTTCTGTAGTCGGTGTCGATATTTTCACTTATTTGATTAAATGTTGAATTAAGTTATCTGTGTTGTTCTTTGACGTTGGGTTTGGCACCGTGTTGGATGATGTTTTTGTCATCGCTGGTTGAAAGTGGAAAGAACTGATTTCTCTTTAGTTCAAACATCTTACACAATAAAGTTTCCTGTTTTTCAACACACAGCCGCAGTTGTTTTATTGTTTTTTTTTCCATGTCAGGTTGCAAATAGAAATGTTGTAATGTAAAAATTAATTAAAGTTCCCTTAGTATAGTATTTGATAGGAGAATACTTTGCAACAGTAACAACAGTGGCGGTTAGTGATGGGTGTTCAAGGCTTTGTTGAAGCCATTGGTGGTGGTGGCAAAGATGCCCACTGTACCAAACTGGCCATTGTCTGTGAGGTTGCAGCAATGCTAGCAAATTAGTGCTTTAATGACTCTTCTTTTTTGATACTGGACATTTTGGTGAGTATTTTTGTAATAACTGTGTTCTAGAAATAGCATTTTTCATTTTAGTGCTCTACATTTTTAACAACTCTTTTTAATCTCTCTATGGTAGAGGCTCAAGTGAGATATTTCCGTAATGGTCTCAGTGAGCCGAATGCAATAAACATTGAACCACAACTCTGTGACCTTCCTAACCCTAGCTGTAACCCTAACCCTATTGCAGAGCTAGGGTTAGGGTTAGGGTTTTCCAGTTAGGAAGGTCACAGGGTTGTGGTTCAAAGTTTAATGCATTCGGCTCACCGAGACCATTACGGATATGTCTCACAACGGCCGATATCCTAACCCTAGCTCTGCACTTAGGGTTAGGGTCAATTCTAGGGTTAGGGTTAGGGTTACCCAGTTAGGAAGGTCACAGAGCTGTGGTTCAAAGGTTAATGCATCATTAATGAATGTCTCACTTGAGGCTCTATGTCTTACAATGGCCAAGATCCTAACCCTAGCTGTAACTCTAACCCTAACCCTAGCGGTCACCCTAACCCTAATGCAGAGCTAGGGTTAGCATCTTGACCGTCGTTAGACATAGAGGTGTGTTTTTGAATTTGCTTTGCATGAATTCTCAAATACTGAAACTCTTGTAAAAAAGAAGGGGATCACTTAAACAATGAACATGGTTTGTCATGTTCTCCATAACCAATCAGCTACCACAAGATCTTGTTATTTTTAAAAGCTTTTAAAACTGCTGGGCATGCTGCATTTATTTCTAATTGCATATAATTTGATAGAATTTTCTGACAACCAGGAATGTCCAAAATGTTTGAATTTGAAAATTTAAATAGGTGTATATTGGACTTCCTCAGGCAAGTTTGGAACCCCAAGAGTTTAAGTTGTTTGTGAACAGAGAAGACCTTCCAAATAGGGGCATGGTCCAGTGGTAGATACCTACCAGTGCTCTGAATGTTTTGTACATAAGTGAGGCAGGTGTTAATAGAGAGAGTTTTTGACTGGTGAGTTAAAATTACATGTCCTTGTAAAAACCTGTAATAGCAGGTAGAGAAGATTGAAGCAAGGCGTCTGGACTTGTAGAGTTTTCTAGAAGACGTTTCGCTGCTCATCCAAGCAGCTTCATCAGTTCTAACTGTTTGGTGGGGAAACATGGTTTATATGTGGTTACAGACCTATGTGGGTGGGTCTGGGTAAAACTTAAAAAAAAACATGCAAACACCCGAAGTGGGCACTCATCAAAGCCACAAAAACAAGACCCCCCAACAACAAGAAGAAGGACAACACCAGGCGGAGAAAGAACATCTCCATTCCATATGTGTCAGGAGTATCAGAGAAACTCCGCAGGATCTTCAACAACCATGAGATCCCAGTCCATTTCAAACCTATGACAACACTGAGACAGAGACTGGTTCACCCGAAGGATAAGATTCCCTCTGATCTGTACATTGGAGAAACTAAACAACCACTCCACAGAAGAATGGCTCAGCACAGGAGAGCCACCTCCTCAGGACAAGACTCAGCTGTTCACCTCCACCTCAAAGACAAAGGACACTCCTTTGAGGACAACAATGTTCACATTTTAGACAGGGAGGAAAGGTGGTATGAAAGAGGAGTCAAGGAAGCCATCTATGTTAAGCTGGAAAAGCCTTCCCTTAACAGAGGTGGTGGCCTCAGACATCATCTTTCTACCACATACAATGCAGTGATTCCATCCATTCCCAGGAAGTTTGCACATACTCACAGCAAGAACAAAGGGCTGTCGATCAGTCCCCCTCCGGCAGTTTCATAGTCATTAGCCAGTCGTTAGACACACCTGGCCCAGTCAGCCAGAACATCACAGGTAAGTATGGAAACATTTAGTGCTATTGTTTGTAAGTTTTTTAAAGTTTTACCCAGACCCACCCACTGAGGTCCTCCACCACATATAAACCATGTTTCCCCACCAAACAGTTAGAACTGATGAAGCTGCTTGGATGAGCAGCGAAACGTCTTCTAGAAAACTCTACAAGTCCAGACGCCTTGCTTCAATCTTCTCTACGTATGATGACCTGGATGACTGAGAATCTTCATCAACAGTAATAGCAGGCAATTTAAAACTTAATTGGTTTTGTATTCAAGATATGATTTCAGGTATTCAGACCAAATTCTTGTGTGTAACTTTTGGTTGGTTATATGCTAGTGTTGTGCATATTACTACTGTACCCTACTTTGCATATATTGCATAAAGTATATTTTTACGTAATGCTAATGGCCCTTACTATTGGTGAAATAATTGCAGTCAGTCTGGCCCAAGGTGGACCACCTGCTGTTTTTCCACAGTGGTGCTACAACATCATCTGCCCAGGAGAGGTGGACTTCAGTTTCAGGAGGATGTAGCTGATCTTGAATCATCCCTGCTCATTCCCAGGGTGAACATCCTGCCTGGCAGTGTTAGATATATTTAAGGGATAGTTTTGACACTTGATATTATTTGGTAAGACAAACAAAAACAGTAGTGTACACATTTTTGATGTGATTAATGTTTAATTTTTGTTTGCTGTTCCTCATAGTGCTATTGTCTTACATTCGACAACAAGGCTGCCTCTCATACTGCAGAAACTTAGAAAGGGCATGGAGCTCTGGTCTGGTGAACCAGATGGCTGTACACTCTGAAGCTTGCCACATCATTCCATAACACACTATGTAAATATTTAAGTTGTGTTATTGACAATCCCTTTAGTCTATAGCTATGCCTGAATATGCATTCTCTCCTTTATGGCCAGATGCTGATTTCATTATGATGAACTGCCAGCCACAGGATTTTACCTGATTTAGACAGAAATCAACAAACCAACATGTAGGATTTGTCTAATTGCTAGATTAGACCATCCTGCAATCAATTTATTTATTGATTTGTTTTCTAATACTTAGTTAAGCTGATATGGCATTGTATCCAACTAGTTTTAAAATGTTGTTTAAAGCCATGTTTCCTTATTAGTTTGTGATTAGTGTCAACCTCGCACAGAATGACGTCTTTTTACAACATAACCCTAGTTCTGTGATCCGTGTGGAGATGCCCGCAGCATCAACTCAATTATTCTCCACCACTGAAAGCATAGACCCATTGAAACCAAATGTCCTTGAACCATGCAATAACCAGCGTTTCAATCATGAGAGACTCAGCGAACTGAATGAGAAAGATTTATTTAGAAGACACAGAGGCTTTTAAATTTCATGCTACGCTATGATTGGGCAGGAGAGGGACAGATCGACAGCTGATTGGTGAGGGAGGTGCCATCTATTAAACACCTGACTATTTGGGAGGTCACTAGAGAGAGTGCAGTGCAGTGAAAGCAAGAGTGCGAGGATGGTGAAGGTGAAGAGGGAGAGGAAAGCAGATAGAGATAAGTGGTGGATGATGTGAAATAGAGTCTTCATGATTGAACTTGTGCTGAGAGCTACATTTGGCATCACACATGCTGTAAGAACTTCTAACAGACAGGTTGCTGATTTAGAGCAGACTCTGGTTTGGTGAGAAATATCTCCATCTGTCTCAGCATGTCCTGGTTGACGTAGACAAAACTCTAATCAGCCAATCAGGAAAATGAGCTGTTACACTAGGAGATTTTAAATAGTGTGTCAAACAGAAAACCCAAAGCATTTGCTTTATACTTTTATTATTACAAAATGTCCAGTATTTAAAAAGTAGAGTCATTCAAAATGTAGAGCACTAATTTGCTAGCATTGCTAACCACCAAAGCTGCTGCCTCACAGACAAAAGTTTGAGTCACTGGGCATCCCTCCTGCCACTGCCATTGTTGTTAATGTTGCAAAGCATTCTGGGTAGTCCTATCAAATAACGGAAGAGGCTGCATCCTAAGAAGTTTTTACGATGCTTACTTCCGGAAAGCAAAATTCTGGCACATCTGTAACACTGTGCCAACTTGTAAGAGCAGGAAGACTGAAGCGTGCAGAAAAGAATATGTGGAGAGAGAGAGAAGGGGGGGGGGGGGGGGCGAGCAAAACCTGAAACTGAGGGAAATATGATATTTAGTGTGCAGACAACAATGTAATTGAGCAAATTGTGTGCTCAAAAATATTTTCTCTTAGCATTAGCATTTTCTCCTCAATATATAATTCACATGCATATTATTCATCTGCACCCACAATAAAGTCAAATACACCATACTGGGAGCAAACAGAAACACTTTGCTCAAAATGTTCATTTTGCTTCCATGGATGGATTCCATCCAGGCACCGGTGTGTGGGAGACATTCTTTGAAAATTATTGGATAAATTGGAAAATACCCCAAACCCCAGCAGGAACAAGAGGGCAAATGTAATGATATTGTGGTGTTTCATGGTGAGAACATAGAACAGATGGTGTTCTGCTGTTTTCATGAAATGATGTGAGTCCAATGTATCGACTGTATATACAGTACAATACAAAGAAAGCAACACGTGTAACACACTGACATATTATTAATGAAACATCATCAACGCTGCAGCTCTTTAACTTTTATCTTTAATTCTGCACAATATTTTCACCAAAACACTTGAAAGAATATTTAAGGCTGTAGATAGACTTAAATGATACAAAAAATCTGGGCAACAAAGTTGGAATTAAAAGGAATTAAGTTAGTATGCTAAAAATACAAAATATAAAATTTCATACTTAAAAAATTATACCTTATCAAATGCTGTGTATTTATTTACAATTTCAATAAAACATCCCAAAAAAGAACACAGTTCAGGATTTTGCCTTTAGGAAGTCTCATAAATAAGAAGCTTAGATATGAACAAAGTAGTCTCATTTCACATTTTTTTTTTCTGTTACTCTCCCATTTGATTTTTGTTAAATGCTGTTAAATATTTTGAATAATCTGTCAAAAGTTCACTTAAAAAGTTAATATGAAGTGGTTCAAAAAAAAAAAGAAATCAGAAAATGAGGACATTCATCGGAGCCCCAAAGCAGATCAGCTTTCATTGATACTGTTTTCTTTTTTCTTCTTATGCCTGAGCTGATAATTTGATTTATTATGAATAATAAGCTCTAAATACAAACATGAATGTCCAACCTAATTAAATAAACACGATCTTGGTAATTGTACATAACAAAATAAAACTGATATGAAGCTGTCACTCTCTCCGTTTATCTACAGTCTGGTAAATAAAACGAGTCAAGAAGGAGGTTACAGCTCGTGAGAAAAAGTCCTGCGTGTGAAAAATACAACTTCCTGGTACAGACTGTATATGTGAGAATGGATTGGATCAGACAGAGGGAGTCCTCACAGCTGTGCTCATTTTAACTACCAGGATCAGTTGCCACTCCTACACAGTGTTGTAAACTGCTGATCTGCTTGTTTTTTTTTTTGTTGTTGTTTTTTGTGAGGGCTCTGCAGGGAGAATCCTTATAAATACATGAGGATACCAGACACTGACCTTTGGGTGACCAGCTTTTGAAGCAACCTCATCCTGTGCTGATTTGCCCCGGGGCTCCTGCTGCCTGAAACATTAGCCAGGTTGATTCTTGTCCAAGGGAATTACTGGACAAGCGCTCACAAACACATTTACAGCTATGAACCCAATCATTTCAATCAGCTTAAAAAGCTCCAGTTTCCTCTATGGGATTAGCAATCAGTCAAACAATGAGGAGGTTATGTTCCCTGTCGTCATCTGTGCAGGAAGACCTAACTTTTTCTAACCTAGCAGAGAGAGGAGACGCTGAAGTGCAGTTCACAATAAGAAAGCAAGGGCTACAAAAAAAATCACAGCTCAAAAATATCAACTCATGTTCTCCAACCTCCTCCCACTGTCTCACACACTTGCACACACACACACATTCCAGGTTCATTGCCATATCATCTAAACCAGTACTTTGGAAGCAGTCCATACTAATCCAATAACAGACTTATCTTGTTTTTTTCCCAGTGCAATTCGGGGCCTCCTCCTCTCCCCAGTCCACTATCCATTTAATGTGGTTCTGCTTGGTCCAGTTTCATTTCCCAGTCAAGGACAAGAGTCATCTCATCCACAATAGTCCAGTCCTGTATGATATAAATCTAACAGAGTCTGTCCAGTTTTGTGCAGTCAAATCTAGTTCTATCCAGTCCGATTCTCTCTGCAGGCCCTGGGCTATAAAAACTCCACATAGTTTTCTGGTATCAGTCCTGTTCGGCCGTCCAGAGTTCCTTCCAACCATCCAGGCTCCCTCGAGGCATGAACTAGAGGGAGAAAGAATGAAACATTGATTTGTATATTTCAAGACAGAAGGCGAAATATTTATGAATATGAAGCGCAGGAGACAGAAAGATCGGAGAGGAGAGATTAAGAGGCAGCAAATATGTGAAGAGGGGAGTTAATAATTCCACATGTTGCATGTTCAAGTCTCTATAGGAGACATCTCGGACCATGGCAGAGAGCTGTTAGAAGGTGAGCCTGAAATATACTCCAGACATGGCTGGTTTCCTGCAGTGTCACGTGTGAGCTAATGTTTAACTGTTTTTTAACCTTGTGTTATTTTTACCATCTTTAAAGTTAGCCATTTGTAACAAGAATAAGCTGCAATTATAGACTTTAATGATTTGGCAAGAATCCATCTTGCAAGACTTCATGCTACAGTATGTTCTTGCGACTGACCCATAGTGGTCTAGACCACTCAGCATCAGGTGCATGTTAGGTGGGTTAGCGTAGGTGCTGCTCTGCTCCCACTACAGGACTTTTTTTTTTAACTTAATTGAAGCATAAAATAAAAAAAAGTGATGGCAGTTTCAACCTGTTTGCTAAATATGAGCAATCTGAACAGTGCTATTTTTAGGGGGGCAACATGATTGTAATAATTATTGTAACGTTCTGGTTAAAGAAGACGTCCCTGTCCAGGATCAGGGGACGCACTGTAGAAGCCAGCTGTGTGTGTGTTCACCACATTTGTCCTCACCAGGAATCTAAATTATAAACGCAGCCGACCACACAGTTACATCAAAGAGTCAAACCAAATGTGTGCTCAGTATAAGACTTTTTTGTGTAATCAAACCTCTGAATGAACACAGTTATTCACTGTGCTGCACCTATAGTATATGAATGTTAAAAAAGCATTATGAGATTGTATCATGAGCTCCCCAGGGACAGATGGAAAGTGATGTCCTTAGCTTGCGGTGAGCAGACTGCGTTATTGAGATGCCACTTTAAGGATTACATGTCCCCTAGGTCACATTTGACTCAAAGAGCTCAGATGACACTGCTCTGCATTGCATAACTCCCAATAGTCTTTATGCAGCGATCTGCATTTAGGTTCACCATGTGTCACCTTACTTGGCAAGACCACGAATCAATAAAGAACCAACACTGGGTTTGTGGCTATTTAGATAAACTGCATGATAATGAGTAAAGCAACTAGTGAGTAAAGTACAGCTCTAGCAAATCTGGTCTTAGAAGAGTCAAGCCAAAGAAAACTGGGGAGATTAAAGTGATCTGGGAACTTAAGCCTGGGGACTGTACTGTTGTACAGTATATTCACAATACTTCCCATCTTTGTGTGCTTGAATTACTTTGATATTTGTCTGTAACTAAAACAAAGCGAACAACTTCTCTGGTATGAAAGATATTAAGAGCTTGGCTGCATGCAGAAGCAATGCAATGCTCTGGCTGCATCTGTAACAGTCTGCTTGGCAGCCTCTGTGTAAATTCAAGCACCCTTTAATACCAGCTGACGGGTAAAAATACAGTACACAAATGAGAAACTACATCACACACATGGATTCTGTCTCCTTGTAATTAGCTGGAAGGTGTTAATTATGTTCCTCTGCTCCATCATACTCACCTCAAATACAAAAACAAAACAAAACATCTTTGGTGTTAATAAGCCTTTCAAACATGGTGGATTACTTGGAGGAAACATAAACCCATCCTAAACCATAGAAACAAAATCCAACACGCAGGCAGTTGAGCAAATTCCCAAGGCTGGCTTTTTTTGTTTTGACAGTAAATTGTTTCTATACACAAGCCCACATTCTTTCCTTCTCCCTCTCTGCTGGCACATCCGAAGAACTGACTCACCATTCTCAAAGATGGTTCCAGCGATGAAGGATAGCTCAGAGTCATGCTCTGCCTTGCAGGCGTACAGCGCTCGAGCCTTTCTGCCTGCAATACTGGACGCAATGAGAGACAGAGTGAGTAAGACAGCAGACTCCAAGCTTTTATTTTTCAAACAATACTTCATTTACTTCATTCAAAGCAAACACCTCAAGTTACAGAAATCACAGACAGCCCATGTCTTTATATGAGCTGTTGTATAACGTATAAGGTGGTCATATTCATACATGATAACGGACGATGAAGGTGTGCTTAAAAGATGCGAGGCTGCAGGGCAGTGCCCCAGAAGAGCGGCTATGAGCAGCGGCTATGAGCAGCGTCTACAACAGCGCCAGGAAACATGGGGCTTGAAATGTGAAGCACTGACACTGAACATCTGCCAAAGTTCACAGGGGTGACTGCATCAGACTAAGGTGCATTTTTATTACAATTTAAATAGAGAAGCTTACATAAGAATGGCTGCTGCTTGACCTGTTTAAAATAGTTGGGAGTACATCCTTGATTCAAGGGGCTTTTAAATACCCATACCCCCATACTCATGGGGAAGATCAGAGGTCACAACCGCTACATAACAGGAAGTTCAAGGGCACTATACAGCTGGGAGGACCCTGTAAGCCGTCAAACTGCTTTTTCTTCATGAATTGAACTGCCAATTGTCGAGACATCCGGCCTAAATTTAAAGATCTCTACTTAATTAAATAAGAGTATATTACTAAAAACTTTTATATAATTGACTGAACAGCACTCGATAAATGCTTGAATCACATTTCCCAAAGTGGAACTTATTATGCACTGTTTAGAGAAGACTGAAGCAAGGCGTCTGGACTTGTAGAGTTTTCCTAAAGACGTTTCCACATTCTAGACAGAGAGGGACGATGGTATGAAAGAGGAGTCAAGGAAGCCATCTATGTTAAGCTGGAAAAACCTTCCCTTAACAGAGGTGGTGGTCTCAGACATCATTTTTCTACCACAATCAATGCAGCTTCCATCCACCCCCAGGAAGTTTCACTCCAAGTCACATGCTCACTGGCTCATAGTCGTTAGCCAGTCGTTAGACACACCTGGCACAGTCAGCCAGATCATCACAAATAAGTATGGAAACATTTAGTGCTATTGTTTGTAAGTTTTACCCAGACCCACCCACTGAGGTCTGCAACCACATATAAACCACTTTCCCCACCAAACAGAACTGATGAAGATGCTTGGATGAGCAGCGAAACGTCTTTAAGAAAACTCTACAAGTCCAGACGCCTTGCTTCAATCTTCTCTACGTATGATGACCTGGATGACTGAGAATCTTCATCAACATACTGTACACTGTTCTTTCCTCTTTGTTCACTCCAAACAATGCAGACCAACCTGACAGGAGAGGAGTCACTGGAGGCAGACGATGTCGGCTGTGGACTTGAAGGGGCTGAGAACATCGGCCAGGAGGGGGAACGTGGTGAGGTGGGACTGGGAGACGTTGCACTGAGGCGCAGACACATACAGACAGACACAATAGCATCATACAAGGGCAGTACTAATCACATATGTCCTGCACAGGTTTGGACATTACGTCTTACCTGGCTGGTATGCTGCCACGACTCTTTGGGTTTAGCCTGGAAACACAAAATGACACTGATAAGAAAAAAGAATGAAGTATTTGCTCCTAATCACAAATGTTTAGTAAAATATGTAAAAACCAAGGAACCAAAGAAAAACATTGGACATTGTAATACATTTAGATTTTTTCCTCTTCACACCTTTATTCTCCCTCGAGAGCTTCTTCTTTTAGCTTTCCAGCACACAGGGAACAGATGACAATTAGCAGAGTAAACCTCCCAGCTAGCTTGGCAAAACACAACTCTGTAATAGGTCTCGCTGGGTGATGTGAATATGCTGCAGCTGCGACTAAAACAACAATGTTAAATGAAGGCTAATAACCACGATGTTGACTTCACCATGGATACGCTCTGTCCTTGCACGAAAGCTGCATTTAGTGATCTGTGGACAGCGGGGACATTAAACACATACAGTGACCTAATTTCTAAATGTTTGATTGACATGCTGCAGTGTACGGTAATATAATGCGTCCTTCTGTCTAAGCAAGCTGTGCCCCCTTCTTCAATCCATGTATCATTCAGTGCATCTAATCTGGTACTACAAGATGCTGCTGAACTCACACACTGCAGTCAAACACACACACACACACACACAAGTCATAATGTGCTTTGAGATGATGGCCCTTGTTGCAGATATACATAGAAAATCATCAAACATCTGAACAGAGTCAGCAGAGGAAACAGAACAAGCCTCAACTTTGCCTATTAATGCTGCAGCACTGACACAGCTCAGCCAGGCTGCAGTGTATAGTGCCTGACTCCTGAGCTCAAAGGGCCTTTTAAGCTTCTGCTAGTCTGTAATTTAATTATTCATATGAATAACACAGAAAAAACCTTGAAAGCCAGATTGTACAAGTGAATGGTTCTTTCATGTTCACACACACACATCACATCACATATATAGTGTATATATATATATATATATATATAATATATGGGTGGGTGGGTGGATGGGTGTGTGTGACATCACATTAACGTACATCTATAGAAGAATGTTTTTCTGACAATAATAATTCTAATGGGCACAATTAAACAAACCTTTTGCAAAGACTCTCACTTGCAGGACTTCCTGACTTCCTGTTCAAGTACTGAGCGGCCAAGACCATTTGTCTCCATTGTCTATTTTCAACACTACTTCTTGAGCTTTTTTGTCCTGATTCATTCACCACAGGTATTTAGGTTGTGAGATCAACAGGTATCCTATTAGTAAGTGAATTCCCCTGGTCAGTCTGTTCACTTAACAATGGGCCCGAACGGCATCGTAATCGCCGACACCTTGTTAAATGAATGCATATGAAAGGTGCTATTGCAGCAGGACTGTGAAGTGTTATTCACAGAGTAGATTATTCTGAATGCAATACACAGCTGTTTAAACCAAGTTAGAGCCACATGTGTGTGTTTTTTTTTATTTTAAAAGACACCACAGATGTCAGGCTAAAATTTGAGTTACATATTTAGGAAGAGAATGAAACCTTCGGCCACCTGGCTGGCTGTGAACATGATATCGGAACATCATCCTTCTGAAGCTGATATGTGTACAAAGCGATCCTCTGCTCTCTCGTTTATTGCTTTGTTTTATTCTCCACCAACTCCTGAGGAAATATCTGCTTTTCCAGTGGCTAAATGTTCCACTGCACTCACCAAAGAGTGGCGATATATACAGGAGCAGTGAACCACAGGCAACAACCTTTACATAATCATTTAATCTACTAATCAGATCAGCTCTGAGGTTGTTTTTTTTATTTCAATAAACCATCTGAGATACTGTGTGTGAATGTGTGTTAGATTCGCTGGTGAATCAGAGCATTATTATTCTTCCTCTTAACATCCACTCATTCATAGCAAGACCTGTCTCATACATGACATGGTCCATTCATTTTTTTGATATGGTTGCCATGGTGATACTGCTAAATTTGAAAGGTGTTTGGGATAATATAATTTGTCTCTTTCTTTTTTTTAGGAACACGATAAGTCATTTAAATGACTGCAATTGGTATGGAGAGATGGGTTTAAAATACACAATTCAACAAAAATTCTTTCAATGTCAATCACCAGACTCTAAAACAATCTCGGTATACACCTTCCTGTTAGAGCTTGGCTGCCACAGAACATGAGGT
The DNA here is from genome assembly GCF_900634625.1 of Parambassis ranga. Taxonomy (NCBI): domain Eukaryota; kingdom Metazoa; phylum Chordata; class Actinopteri; family Ambassidae; genus Parambassis; species Parambassis ranga. Next base: position 7,600,719 of record NC_041034.1, on the reverse strand, counting down.
GTTTGATAACTGCTATACAACTAAACGGACCACAAAGCAAAAAAAAAGCTCAGGCTTGAGCGCGTTCAAGAATTTTATCAGAGCAGCTTTATAACTGTATTCCATGTCCATTTTTAAATGAGCACATATTAAAGTGTCTGAGTGATTGATCCACCCTCTCTCCTTAATCAAACCATCAATGTGCTTGCTCTCATCTGCTTCCTGTCTTTCTAGCCCCCTTCAACCCATCCAACGATCACTCCTTCCATCAAAGAAACGATGGAAGAGACTGTCCAGCTTCAAATCAAGATATTTTGATCCTTTACATTTTTTTGTCATACTGCACAAAAACAACATATACTCACTATGAAGTAAATTAACTGGTTTCAGGTGAAATGTCTCTTCAAACCGCACGCACAGCAAATTTGACACCTGATTCAATTACACTGATGTGTCTCTGTCTCCCTCCCATAGGTCATCAATCCACTGCTCTGAAGCATTAAACACACAACATACACGTATACACACACACACACCTAATCAA